>NW_006160225.1:2624345-2680633 GCF_000334495.1 Tupaia belangeri chinensis | reverse complement strand
TAGGGGCTTGGGACCAGCAGTTAGCGTAATGGCTATGTCACTGGACTCCCACGTACTTGACCACGGTTTGCGTCCCGGACCCGGTGGCTTAAAACTTACGTCGGGTGCGGGTGCGTGCGTGCCCAAGATCCCAAGAGGAGAATGGAGGAGAAGGGATTGCAGCGTGGCCATCCCCCCTGGAAGGTAATTTCTCGCTTTCTGTCTCTCTCTGTCTGTCTGGCGAGCGCACGTACCCTATAGCAAAAGCCTCTCAAAAAAAAAAGAAAAAAAAATTAGGGGCTTGGGACCAGCAGTTGGCGTCATGACTATGTCACTGGACTCCCATGTAGTTGACAGAGGTTTCGAGTCTTGGACACTGTGGCTTAAACTCACGCTGGGCATGTGTGCGTGTATGCCCAAGATCCCGAGAGGAGAGTGGAGGAAAAGGGACTACGATGTGGCCATCCCCCCTGGAGGGTGATTTTCTTGCTTTCTCTCTGTCTTTCTGGCAAACACATGTGCCCTATAGCAAAAACCTCTCAAAAAAATAAAATAAAATAGGGGCTATATGAAAGGAAAAATGATTAGAATCATTTCATTAAAATGATTCCATTATACTTCATTAGAAATGAAAGGCCATTGATACAGTCTTTTGACAAAGTCTATACTAATTTATATTCTCATGATTTATTATATGAGAATCCCTATCTCACTGAACGCCGAAAACTAGTATCATTTTTCTAATATTCACTAGTCTGATGGCTTGGAAATTAAATTGGTGTGAGGGCTATTAGACAAGAAGAGCCAAATGAAACCCTTAGACGTGCCTCTTTCTTTAAAATATTAAACCCAAAACAACTTTTTAAAAAAGATTTTTGCCACAGGGCATATGTACTTGCCAGAGAGAGACAGAGAGACAGAAAGTGAGAAATCACCTCCTAGGGGAATGGCCATGGCACAATCCCTCCTCTGTTCTTCTCTCGGAACTTTGGGCACACATGCACATGTGCCTGGTGTGAATGTCAAGCCAGTGTGTCCAGACACGAGCCACAGCTGGCCAAGTGGGAGTCCAGTACCTTAACCACCACAGTACCTGCTGGCCCTAAAACAATAGTATACCTCTAGAAAAACTGGCAGGCTTAGTGTCCATGCTGTGGTTTGAATGTGTCCCTTCAACATTCATGTGTGAGAATTTGATTATGTTGAGAAGGTTTCAAGACCAGAATTAATCCAATTTGATGTTGAAAGGTGGGGCCTTTGGGAAGTGATTAGTCATGAGGGTGGGACCCCATGATGGAAGCTAGTGGGTTTAGAACCAGAATAGAGACAGAGGGGCCCAGACATGCACTCTCTTGCTGTGTTCAGAATAGAGACAGAGGGGCCCAGACATGCACACTCCTGTGTTCACACTCTTGCCCACAGACATGTGAACAGTGAGTGGTATATCCACTAGCAAGAAGAACCTCTTTAGAAGCCACCCCTTGTCTCTGGATGTCCAAATTTTGAGCTAAATAAACCTCTGTTGTTATGTATTATGCAGATTTAAGTATTTTGTCCTAGAGAAGTTTTATCCTGGATGTCTTTTACACCTTCCGTCTCTTGTGAACTTCTCTTTTTCTGTGGTGAATTGAGAAAGGATGGCTGTTCCTTTATTTTGTTCTCTCTTCTCTATGCTATTAGCAAGAAATGACCTGGAATCGTGACACACAGCAACTTGTTAAAAATGCAGGGCTGAAGAGTCCCATCATGTCCCTCTTGACTTAGCCTATTTGGATAGTAAAGAAGCTGATGAATCCAAGAATATCAGTGAGTTATTGTGAACTACCCCCCTTGTCTCCAACTGTAGATAGCATTCCAAATCTCCTTATACAATGTCTAGAGAGCTTTTAACGTCTACAGAGTCGCTCTTCACACAGTGGTCTAGAATCCTACTGATTGGACTTGTAAGCACAAGTTTTAGTAACCTTGACGCTTTGATAACACATACATGTGCCAGAATGACCAAACTGTAACAGTCTAAGATCCAGCATCAAGAAAAGCCGTGTTCCATTTCCCAGATGTGAGAGTTAGTACAGGAATTAAAGGCTTAATGGAAATGCTAGGAAAACCGAGAGGAGAAAGGTCAGAAAAGCTGACTTTGAAGGATAAGGAATCCAGCAAAAATGTTGAGAAAGATACCAGATTTATCAGCCATAAGCTCTCGAGAACTGTCTTGGAAACTGCTTGGCTGCTAACGAGTCCATGTGAAACTCTAACTAATTGTCTGTGTGTGCAACAGCCAAGCAGGTAGTTCCCCAGAGCTCCGGAAATGGTGCAGTGAAATCTCCCATCTGCTCATCTATCTGGCTGTGGCTGCCTCCAGAGAATAATGGCTTCTCCTCTTTTTCTGTCTTCCAAAGCTTGCACAAGTGTCTGTCGTTGGCAGACTCTAACGCGGAGACGTATGGAGAAAGGGATTTGGGGGAATGCGAAAGATACCTGGGGAAGATGAATTAGCGATGGCAAGTTGACAGTAGCCAAACCATCACAAGTGGAAATGAGATGACCTCATTGTACAAATGAGAAAATAACGGAGGGAGGGTAGGCGTCTTGCTGAAGGTCACCCAGCTACTCAGCAGCATTGTCCTTTATTTATCTGTGTGTACCTTTCACATGATTCTAAATTCCCCACCCCACCCCTCAAAGCAAGGGACGTGTCTCTTATTCACTACTACTCTCTTCTGAGATTCTGCTCCATTTTCACCTGCGTATAAAGATTAAATAAAAATTTGTTTTAACATTTCATAATAATCCAACAATGTAAGAAAAAATCCGCAAGGTTTTATTTGCTTAGGAAACTTGCCTAAAAACCTGAAGGGTTTCCCCCTCTTTTATTTGTCCTTCCGTCTGTGTCTGGAGCTATTCTGACACACACAAACGTGCAGTTCTGACCCCCCTCGTCTTGTGAAATTTCAAGTGGGAGAGATGTCTGCCTGCAAACTCTTTCCTTTTGTCCTGGAGAAGTTTTATCCTGGATGTCTTTTACACCTTCTGTCTCTGTGAACTTCTCTTTTCCTATGGTGAATTGAGAAAGGATGGCTGTTCCTTTATTCTGTTCTCTCTTCTCTTTTCTGGTAAAACATTTTAGAGTCATTCAGAACTCTCTAAGAACTCTTGAAGTTTCTCGTCATACGGCCCAGTACAGTTGTTATTTAACTCGCGATTTAATGCCACGGACGCATTTAGATACAATCATTTACGGATTTGATCTCACGAATCTATTGCTCTCAGTGTGCTGGATTTTATGTTCTCTCACATCTTAGTAGGACAAGGAATTCCAGATGCAAATTTTTCTTTCTTAGCTGTTTGTTTGGAGGATCTTGCTTTTGTCCGGAAGTGATGAATAAAAATTCATGGGATTCCTTGACATGAGAGCCCCACTGTGATACCCAGATTCACTGGTGAAGCCCAGAGGTGCACTCGCATAGGACGGAGAGTATGCGAAAATGCTAGGGTTGACAGGACTATGAAAGTTGGTACTGGGACCAGCAGTTGGCTTAATGGCTATGTTGCTGGGCTCCCACATGGTCAACTGTGGTTCGAGTCCTGGACCCGGGGGCTTAAACTCACCAGGAACCTGTGCGTGCATGCGCAAGATCTGGAGAGAATGGAGGAGAAGGGATTGTGGCATGGCCATCCCCCCTGGGGAGGTGATTTTTCGCTTTCTGGCTCTCTGTCTCTCTCTGTCTTTCTGGCAAGCATATGCACCCTATAGCAAAAACCTCTAAAAATAAAGAAAGAAAGTTGAGATGTTTAACCAGATGTTATGTAAGGAAGCTATCTCCTTTACTTGAATGCTTGAAAAGTATCATTTTAAGTGAATGAAAATTAATAATACTAGGCAATACAAAGGTCAAATAAGATATTATAAAGCATTTCCTCATGAATTACTGGAATCTTGCATTAACTGCTGCAACATTTTCTGGTGAGCAATTTGCTTATGTTTATAAAGCTAGGGAGGAAAATAACTTAGCTCCTTTGGCTGGTCATGTAATTCTGACTTACTGTAGAAGGACTATTAGAACTATCCTAATTGTTCAGTTTAAATAACATCATAATGAGCATCTTTATCTAAAAATAAAGAGAAAAAGCAATAAATAAAAAGGAGTAATTACACCCACTAAAGTAAAATATGGTTGGTCAAGTTTCTGTCTTCTCTGTATAACAGGTCCTTAATGAGAAGTTGTGACATGATCTCAGATAGCAGTTTCTAATAGTCAAAAGAACAATAAGCAGTTTTAGGCATTCAACAGACAACAGGTATTATACACAAGAGTTCGTTCTCAGAATGGTTCATCCAGTCTGTTTTTAAGCCTGGAATAAACAATGGGAAAAGGTCCATGATTCTCTGACCCTTTTAAGGATTGTAGATTTGTTCTAAGTAGCAAGCATTTATGGATCAAATATTGAATTTTTCATTCTGGTGTACTGCAGATAATTTCAGTTAAACTAAGAAGGTAAACTTTTATTTCATTTTTGGGAAATGATTAAAATAAAAACTGAAAGCAAAAATAATTACAAAAAATTCTGATCAATTAGAATTTTTATGTGATGATTCTTTTCATTTTTTTTTTTTTTTGTCTTAGGGCATGTGTGCTTGTCTAATAGAGGAAGAGAAACAGAGATAAGAGACAGTGAGAAGGAAACTGAGAAATCCCCCCCTAGGAGAGATGACCATGCAGCAATCCCTTCTCCACTGTTCTCCTCCTGGGATTGTAGGCATGCACACACACACACACACACACACACACACACACACACACCCTGCATGATTTTAAAGCCACTGGGTCTGAGACATGAACCATGTTCGGCCATGTAGGAGTCCAGCGATGTAACCACTATGCCACCTGCTGGCCTGTCATGTGATTATTCTTATAGATTTGATTTGGTATTAATTGATCTTCATCAAGAAAACATTTTCGTTATTGTACAATAAGTCTAGTATAGTTGGAAACACTGAATTTAATAAAAACATTTTTGCAACTTTTATCATTTAACCTAATTATATTGTCCTGTGATTAGAGAATGACCTGAATAATTTTAGTATTTCAGAGCAAATTTATACACAGCTTGATGTAATACTTGATTAAATTTAATGTGGTTTTACAGCTGAATCAAAATTAGATGTTAGCTAGACATTATGTTCTTTGTATTTCTATTTCTTTCTTAATTACACTATGTTTTTTTTCTTAAATTTAATATTTCCTTCATATCTATCTTATTTTTCAAGGACTGGAAAAAGTGTATATATGTAAAACTCTAGTATATCAATTTAATTTTTAAGTTTTAAAAAAATTATTGCCAGAGGGTATGTAGGCTTTTCACTGAGAGACAGAGAGACAGTGAGAGGGAAAGTGAGAAATCACCCCCTAGGGGTTGTCTAATTGTACTGGAAAAGAGCATAGGGCCCAGGATCACGTTTGTAGTTTTCAAATGCAGGCTTCAAAGTACTTATTCCCACTTGAACATTTTTTATCTGTACATTAGGCATATTAATAATATTGGCCTCATATTATTTTTGCAAAGATTAAGTTGGAAAGTAACAAGTAAACTCATAATGTCTGACACATAATAAGTAATTAATACAAAATTTTATTAAACTAAATTAAAATTTGGGGGAGAAATATAATATTATAAAAGCCATAGTCTTAATGGAGTTACAGTTAAATTATTTGTGAAGCCATTATTATAATATGGCAGTGGTAAACTGAACTAAATTTGCCTAAGTAGGCTCTACATTTGAGCGATAAATTTGCCCCAAAGAAGTCTACACATCTACTGAACTGCAACCCATCCTGATGTGCAAGCAAGTTATAACCTAAAAGCATCCCCTTGTAACCTGGCAACTGTGCCTCAGCCAATCACAGCACCTGAGCTTTAGCTAATCACAGTCTGCTACCAGATCAGGTCATGGCCATGCACAGCAAATGTCAACTGAGACCAGTCTGGTTGATTTCTCATGTCACTACTTTGGTTGGATGTTCACTCTCTATTCTCTGATTATGAATGTAACTTGCATGTGAAATGGGGGAAGCCTTCTGAACCAACTGTGTCAGGGATGCTGTGGTTTTAGAAGCTCTCTCTTGCTCAGTCAAATTCTAAGTTTAACTGGTCTCCGTAGGCACCACCATTTTGCTATGTTATTAGAAAGTCTAGTTATGTATATATATATTTTTAATTTTTGGTTAAACCAATTATTTAAATGTGTATCAGCTTGGAAGCGAATCACAGCATATCAACAATGAGTACTTCTGTGCTTTTCGTTATTTATAAGTGAATGACATTTAGTGAATATATTAAATGATGTGCAGCATAGCTAAAAAGGACACTTAAAAGTCTGTATATGGCATTTTCAAAGCAAGTGTGCTATGCATCTTCTACTAGGATAGATGCTTGCAGCACCATTTCATTTCTTATACTCTGGAATTTGTGATTCATTACAGGTGCCCTGAACTATCTTAGCATGGTGATAAGAGCTCTAGATTAAGGAATATGTCAGCACTTTAATCAATAAAAGTTCAGAATATTCCAGAATATTTTAAATTTTAATTTAGCAGGACCTATACATATGATTTTGAGATGTTCTTAAAATAACAAGTATTGTGGAAAGTTCAGAAGTTTTAAAAATATTTTTTGGATTTCTTGTTTCTTTAGTAAGTAATAATTTCTTAAAATAAATTTTGCCATTCACATAGCAAGAAAGTTATTGTAAATGGTACAGATTATGGGACCAGCAGGTGGTGTAGTGATGAAGAGGATGGACATTCCCACATGGCTGACCATGGTTCGAGTCTTGGACCTGGTGGCTTTCTCTCTCTCTCTCTCTCATCAAATTAAAATAAATGAATGAGTAAATGAAATTAAATAAATAATTCTTTTTAAAAATAGTACAGGTTGCAACATAACTCTAACTAGATATAATTAAAGGATTTTAAGAAAATTGATAAGGAGAGTCTATCACTTTAATTTTGAGATTAAATGTATACATTGAGACAATTTTCTTTTTCCTTTTCCTTTTTTTCTTTTTCAATTTGCCAGAAGGCACATGTGAAATGAAGAGAAGAGAGGAAGTAAGAAACACCCCTCATGAAGAAGGGTCATACCGCCATCCTTTCTCCTCCATTTCTTACTCTTTTTGGTATTTTGTGCCCACGCTCACACACAGCACTCTGTTTTTTCAAGCTACCACTTCCAAGACTTGAATCGTGCAGTCAGCCATGTGGGATCCAGCTGCCTTAACCAGCACACCACCAACTGACCCAACAATTTTCTTAAAGAATGTGAGCTCAGATAACTAAAGGTACATTTATTTCCTTCTAAATTTGGGCCAGAACTGGTCAAGATGTACAAGAAACCTGACAGCGCTAACTTCTTCAGTTTACAAAGGAACAGAGGATCTAATTTATTAATGTCACGTATGCTTGTGCACAAAGAGAAGTAAACTGCAGAGCAGAGAACAAAGACGAAACGTTATAATAGCTGTCACTGGATCAGAAAAGATCCATTTCAAAGTAATATACACATTTCAACTGGAAAGTAAACCCTCAGTTATAAAAAGTAAAAGGGTTATATTTCCTAATACAAAAATTATTTCACTAATGAGTGATAAGTATCACACTTAGTACTTATTCTGAGTATCGCTCTAATGCCAATTACATCATATACAGTAGTAAATAGGAAATAATATTGGCATAACTCTGAATTCAAGGTGTGTGTGCGTGTGTGTGTGTGTGTGTGTGTGTGTTTAAAGAGATATTTTTGCTGTAAGGGCATGTGCATTTGCAAAGAGACAGAGAGACAGAAAGCCAGACATTCCCCCCCACCTCCCCAGGGAGATGACAAAAACACAATCCCCTCTCCTCCATTCTCTTCTTGGGATCTTGTGCACACACATTCTCTCATTGTGAGTTTTAAGCCACTGGGTCTAGGACTCAAATCATGGTTAACTGCATGGGAGTCTAGCAACATAACCATTAGGCCATCTGCTGCTCCTCAAGTTGTTTTCTTTGTAAACTTTTTCAGGTTTTCATTAATGTTTTAAGTTGCAGTTGACAAGCTGTCTCAAAAGAAAATAGCCTTAGCATCATAAAAACTTGAAGAATAAGCTAACAGGCCAGAGGGGCTTTGCCACGGAGTGTTTGTGCTCAGCAGAGCAATAAAGAGAGGGCAGGGAGGGGAGGCGGGCAAGCTCTCTGGTGGGGAATGGTCACAGGGCAGCCCCTTTCCTTCATTTCTCTCTCCATGTCTAGTAGTAGCTGGTTTATTGCTTCAAGAACTTTTTTATTCTGTTCAATTATTTTGAGAGGTAGATGAAGAAAAGGTAAAACCTTCCTTTTGGCCGACCATAGTGCCAATTTTTTTTTTAAGAATTATTTTATTTAACTTTATTTATTCATTTATTTATTCTAATTTTACCAGAGAGGGACACAGTGAGAGAAAAAGTGAGGAAGCAAGCCACTAGGTCCTGGACTCGAACCATGGTCAGTCATGTGGAAGTCCAGGGCCCTTAACCACCACACCACCTGCTGACTTCGGTCAATTCTTATAATTAGCATTTCTTACAAATTAAAAATCCAGATTTGAGTGCATTTTGAATTTAAGAAAAATCGATGTTATTGAATTTCTTTCCTGAAGTCTCTCAATTCTATCCTTTAAAAAAACCCATCCTCTAAAAAATACCTAACAATTCAATAAAGAAAAAACAAAAACAAATAAATAAACAAAAAACCTTCAAAAAGTTTAGAGGACACAAAGTTTTTACCCTCAAACCTCAGAAGTTTATAAATAAGTAAAGTACTTGCTTTGTGCCGCTTTCTGTCTTTCCAGTGAGCACATGTGTCTTATAGCAAAAATCCCTCTCAAAAAAAAAAAAGAAAGAAAGAGAGAGAGAAAGAAAGAAAGGTAAAATTATTTCCTCCAACTTAGAAAAAAAAAATGATGTCCCAGTGTTTAGAGCGCTGGAATCCCACGTGGCTCACAGGAGTTCCAGTCCTGGACCTGGTGTCTGGCTTTCTCACTTTCCCTCTTGGTTTCTCACTCTGTCTCTTTGGTCAAGTTAAAATAATAATAATAATAATAATAATAGTAATGGTGATAAATAAAATGAAAATAAAGCAGTTCTTCAGAACAATGATGAGCAGTAATGCATACTCAGATCCGAGTATAAAATTGTGATGATACTGGTCTCCCTTGAAAGTGAATCCCTCAAAGGCCCATGCTGGAGGGAGGAAGCAGAGTTCAGGCTTTAAGTCTGCGAAGGATGTGATACCGGGTGTGAATGCAAAGCGCCCCGCACCACTGTTTTTGTTTGGATGCTGCTTTTATGACTCTGCAGTTACAGTTTCATGAATTTTAAGTGCCCTGCCTTTAGTTTTATCGTTTTCCCCCATGAGCCTTGCTATTTCAGTGTCCAATTTAGCAAATGTGAGATGAAAGGGCACATCCAATGCCTCCCAGAAGCCTCCGGCATTTTTCTTCTCCCTTTTAGGGATTAACTCTTAGATGTTTGTCTCTCATCTTGGACTCTGCTGGAAGGAAAGAAGCCTCGAGTGCCCTTGGCAGGGCAGGGAGAAGGGTCTAAGGATTGAACTAGTCTGGCCTGGCAGGAGGGCACATGTGCCCCAGTGGAGAACTCCTTGGTAAAAATGAAGGTGTCCACCTGTAGATGGCATAGTGATTACATCGCTGGACTCCCACATGGCCAGCCACGGTTTGAGTCCTGGACCTGGTGGCTTGAAACTCACCCAGGGCATGCGTGTGTGAGAGTGTGTGTGTGTGGGTGTGTGTGCCCGAAATCCTGAGATGAGAATGGAGAAGGGATTGCTGCATGGCCAGCCCTCCTGTGGGGCCTCGCTTTCTGTCTCTCTGGTGAGCACACATGCCCTATAGCAAAAATCTCTCTTTAAAAAAAAGAAGAATAAAAAGATTTCCACATGAAAGGAGGGAAGGGAGAGGGACTGCTTTATCTCATCACAGATGGCCCTTGTTTTTCTAAGACATAAAGATCAATGCATCTGTTATCTGACACAAAAATTAACAAAATTGACATCCACAAATAACTGGCAAATCAAAGAGGGGGACGCCCACAGGTAACAGCAACAACTCAAATGCTGAGCAAGACTACTTGGTGTTCTGTCTCCAAACCATCGAAATGACCCTACCATGAATCCCTTTCCTTTAGAAGCTTACTGCCTCTCCCCTTCAAGACCAAGCAAATTTCCTGCACCTGGCCTCTTTCCTCTCTTGGAAAGTGAATAAACCTTTCCTCTTCACTTACTTGCAGAGTCTGTGAATGTTTTCATGGCCCATGGCACTGACCATGCTAACATGAGATTATTTAAGAACACCTACATAATGTTCTAGCCAAAAGGAACCTTACGTGAATTACAAGTTTTCTTCCTCAGTCTTTCGCATCTTCTCTCTACTGTGAATTGGCCAAATGCCTTGGGAGTCATGTGTTTGTAGATATTCCTTCTGCTGGGACAACCATTTTCACCACTTACATCTGCTTAGAGTCTTCAAATGGCGTCTTTTTTTTTTTTTTGAGAGTTTTTTGCTGTAGGGAGCAAGCACTCGCCTGAGAGACAGAGAGACAGAATTCACCCTCCGGGGAGCTGGTCACACCAAAATCCCTTCTCCTCCATTCTCCTCTCGGGATCTTGGGCATGCACGCATGTGCAACTGGCATGAGTTTGAGCCACCGGGTCCGGGACTTGAACCGCAGTCAACTACATGGGAGTCCAGCAACTAGCCATTACACCAACTGCTGGTCCCTTCAAATAGCATCTTAAATGAATGTTTCTTTAAGGGGAATCCATCAGTCTATTTACCATGCTTTGTTTTGTTTTTAACAAATATAAAAGGAAAATATTACTCTTTTCTGAAAGTGAGAGAGACAGAGAGAAGGAGGAAAGATGAGTAAAAGAGAGAGAAACCACCCTCAAAAGGTTCTTGATGCTACATCCACACCGTCTTCAGCCTTAGTCATGGGCATGCATGTGCCCCATGAGGTGTCAGGGAGGTCCCCAAACTTGAACTGCGAAGCTTCCCATGTATTCACCATGTAGGGTTATAGGGACATGTTCAGAGAGAGGCCCTGAGGTGTGGGGACATGCCCTGAGCAAACACCACCTGTCCCTTTGGGCTATGGCAGAACCTTGCAGCTTGTCCTTTCCTTGACCCTCGCTGCAGGCAGAGCAAAGGGTGAATTTTCCAGGGGCTTTCCAACAGACACATCTGATGGAATTCAGGAAACATCCAGACCCCCATTAGCAACGTCCAACCCCTGCTCTGCCTCTGTGAGAGTCTATAGCCTTATCAACATGCTTTTGATATTTGTAAGAAAGTATCCTCCCCACACCTGCAGCTAGCTTTCTCTCCACTAGTTAACAAGTATTTGGGATTTCTCTTTGATATGGACGTAGCCAAGAGATAAACCAGGCCCAGTATGTCTAAGCCCTTATAACTTTGTTACCTGCTTTTATTGTCTGTAACATGTCAACGTATCTATGCAATGTCATGAAATACACGTATGTAGCGTCGCTTTGCCCTGTACATAAAGGCACCCAGTTTGTTTGGGTGGCCCAAGTTGTTTGGGCAACTTAGGCTCAGGCCTCCTGTGTCCACTGCTACTCTGGCCTCTGTCTTTCTTTCTGCTCCCTCTTAGATGGAGCCAAGTCCGGGGCAGACACTCACACAGGGTGTTGAGTTTTATTCCTGTGCCACCACCTGGCCCTATAAGACAGGAGATAGGGATATTAAACTTACAGATGGGTGAAGGCCCAAGATAAACACGCAATGAGCTTTACCTGTGACGGAGTCATGGTGGCTGAGTTTTACAAAGACGTGGCAGCATCGGGGCTCAAAACAGCCATAGCTAAAGGCAACTGTTTCCAACTGCTAACTCCACTCATGGGGTAGGACGTCACCCAGATTGCCGTATCACTATGCCCTGAAGCCCACTTCCTTATCGACAATCCAGCCCGCTGCTCAGACCTACCACCCAGTCCACGGTCGCAACTGTTCGAACCTCTTGAGGAAGTAGACTTTTGCTACCCTTTTGAATCAGAACAGTTAACAGCCCTTCACCCCAACGTCCCTTCAGTCACCCATTGTGGGAGCCCTCCCCTACTTGGGAGCTTTTCTTTTCTTGCTCTAATAAGCTGCCGCTCTGCTGCTTCTCCGTGTGTCCGTGACTCTGATTCTTCCTGAGCGTGAGACAGGAACCTAGTCATCTTGTGGTCCTGAATTCAACATGGTGTTGGGTCTGATGGCCCCCATATCTCACATCAACATCAAGAACACGGTTTTGTTTGTTTTTTAAGTTTTTTATTTTGCCTTAGGGCATGTGTGTTTGCTGGAGAAAAAGAGAGAGAAAGTGAGAAATCAACCCCCAGGAGGCGGGGAGGTAAGGCCATGCTGCAATTCCTTCTCCATTCTCCTCCTGGGATTTTGGGCATGCATGCATATGTACCTGACAGAATTTTCAAGCCACCTGATCCAGGATTTGAACTGTGGCTAGCCATGTGGAAGTCTGGGGCCCTAACCACAATGCCACCTACTGGCCCCACTACCACAGATTTAATCACACGGATTTTGGAATCAGATTTCTTTTTAAAGCTTGGCTCAGTCACTTATGAAATAGGTGATTGTCGATGGGCAAGACACTTCCCATCTCTGTCTAGTCTCTGTTTCCTCCTACGTAAATTAGACCACAACAGTGAGGACTCTGTTACATTACTTCAGTGGGCTATTAATTAATTTAATACCCTCAAAGAACTTCCAATCATACCAGGAGCATATAAAGCACTGAAAAATATTAGATTTAGCTTTAATATTAGTGTCCTTTATTTAAAACAAAACAAAACAAACTTTCCTTAGAGGGTACATGTACTCCCCAGAAGAGAGCCAGAGGGAATGTGAGAAAGATTCCAGGTGTGCACACGCATGCACCTGGGACGTTGTTCATGCTGCTGGTTACAGGACATGAAGCGTACCATTGGATATAGGGGATCCAGCCACCTTAGCCATTGTACCATCAGCTGGTCCAAGGCTGGGTTTTAAATATTCATTTGCTAATTTTATCCTGAGTACACACACGAACTGTGCTGAACTGCGGACAGATTTCTTTTTACTTTGTAGTAAAAACCACATGCGTGTCTGTACCCATCTCTGCCCTAGTCCTCCTAGTCCTAGGTGATGCCGTGAGAACAGATCAGTGGCTGGAGATCCTACAGCAGAAAGAGCAGGGAACTATTCTCTTCTGCTCATAAAGTAGAAGGTAACTGCTTCCCTCTCCCTGAAGTCTAGACCTTTTTCCTTTCTTTCTTGCCTTTTCTTTTTCTCCTTTGTGATTTGAATAAAATCTCCCCTGGATTCTCACTTCTCTGTGTGTCTCTTCTTTTAGGGCCTAGCGTTCTCTCCCCTGGCTGGGCCTCATTCCACACTGATGTGTAAATACCTGTGAAGAAAGCCATGCACCCTGGATGCTGAACCTACCACCCAGTCCAAGGTCCTAACTGTTTGAACCTCTTGAGGAAATAGACACTTTGCTCCCCTTTTGAATCAAAACAATTAACAGACAAATGTCTACATGTCTCATGTATAGAAAGGAACATACGACTTTTTACAATACACTGGGAGAGGCAAGGAAGTGTTCTTTGTTTCACAATTGGTATTGGCACGAGTACTGGTGTGAGCATGCGTTCCTACCACAGGCGTTCACGGAAGACCTCTGTTCCGTAACGTTGAGCACCGTGACAGCCTTTTTTCCTACCTTATCTTTACGTTATACATTGCATTATTTTTGTTTTAGAAATTAATTTCATAATTTTTATCATTTTTTTCATTGCACAAGCTTTTTACTGTTTGTACTATTAGCCAAAATTCTACACGAGTTTTTTGATTACCTATCATTAGGGAGAATGTGTTCCTTTCCTGTCTCAGTTCTTCCAACTCTTACTGTCATCTTTTTAATCTGTCACGATATATACTTACATAATATTCTTAAATGTTTTTCTTCACTTTGTAAGGATACAATTAAGACATTTGACACTGATCCCAGTTGTACTGTCAGAGCTAAATGGTTGCATCTTGTTCTTACTAGATTCTTTTTATTTTAGAGAGATTTTTGACACTGAGAGACAGAAAGTGAGAAATCACTCCCCCTCCTTCAGGGGGAAGGGGTGGCCATGTCACAATCCCTTCTCCTCCATTCTCCTTTCAGGGTCTTAGGCACACATGCATACACACCCTGAGTGAGTTTAAGCTGCGGGATCCAGGACTCAAACCAAGGTCGACTCCGTGATAGGCCAGCGACATAATCGTTATGCCATCTGCTGGTTTCCTTACTAGATTCTTTAGAAAAGGTTCTTAGATTGTATTCCATGATGTTTTGGTCATTTACTTCTTTTTCAGTTCAGCTGTAGATATAGCTTTGATTCATTACCAAATCTCAGGTCAATTAGGTTATTCCTCTGTTTTCTTCTAAAATCTTTATCATTCACCTCTTATATTAGGTCTTTGATTCATTCGGAGTTCATTTCTATGTAGTGTCACCATTAGAGTCTTAATTTATGTTTGTTATTTTTTTGTCATATGTCTGTATAAACTACAGAACTGTTTCTTATGTGATATTCTAAAAGTTTTAATTTTCAGCTCTTGAATTTTATTGTACAGCTTACTAGAAGCATCTGACATCTATCATTGCTTTTATTGAGTTCTCTACTTAAGTATTGAAGCGGGGAGGACAGGAACAGGAGTGTTTGGCCCGGTACCCTCAATGGACACAGGTTCTTGTTTCATGCTCAAGAAGAATTAGAGACAAGAACAGAGAGAGGGGAAAGCATAGAGTTTACAAAGGAGAGGGAGGGGAAAAAACAGAGCTCTCAAGAAGAAGGGAGGAGTCCTGGAAAATGGGTTGCCAAAGAAGAACTGAGGTGAGGGGCTTATCTTGGTCAGGAAGAGCTTTGTCTGGGCCTGTTCCATGTGAGGCACACGCGTGCATTTCCTCCTGGTGGTGAAGAGGCACATGCTGAGTAGGTCCAGTTATTCTCCTAATTTTGAAGTGGGTACAAAAGTTAGGAGATTCTTTGTCTAGAGTCTGTGGACCATAAAAACCATAATCTTCCTGGAATGTGGTAGGGCCTGGAGAAAAGCCTTTGTTTTAGGTCTAGGTCATGCTGCCTTGGTTAGTCACTGAACGTGGGTACAAGCCATCTCTCCCAAGCAAACTGTTGAGCTGCTTTGTCTCCATCTTAAAACTTGGCCATTTTGAGACCAGCAGTTAGCGTAATGGCTATGTCACTGGACTCCCATGTAGTAGACCGCGGTTCGAGTCCCAGACCCAGTGGTTTAAAACTCATGCCGGGCGCATGTGCGTGCGTGCCCAAGATCCCAAGAGGAGAACGGAGGAGAAGGGATTGCGGAGTGACCATCCCTCCCCTGGGGGGTGATTTCTCGCTTTCTGTCTCTCTGTCTCTCTGGCGATCACATGCGCCCTATAGCAAAAACCTCTCCAAAAAAAATTAAATAAATAAATAAAATAAAACTTGGCCATTTTGTGATTCTGTTTTGGGCCTTATCCTAGCTATACTTTAGAGTCCCTGTGTCCTATTTCAGTGTTGTGCAAAAGAACTTTTTGTAAAAACATAATTGCTTTCTATCTTTGCAGTCCAATACAATAACCTATAGCCACAGTGGTTGTTGAACACTTGATGTTTAAATAATGCATCTGAGGAAGTAAATGTTTTTCCTTTTTATTTATTTATTTTTTTGCTATAGGGCATGTGCAGTTGCCAGAAAGACAGAGAGACAGAAAGCAGGAAATCACCCCCCGGGGGGAAGATGGCCACACTGCAATCCCTTCTTCATTCTCCTCTCAGGATCTTGGGGACACATGCACACACATGTGCCCGGCGGGAGTTTAAGCCACCGGTTCCAGGACTCAAACTGTGATCAACTACATGGGAGTTCAGCAACATAGCCATTATGCCAGCTGCTGGTCCCAAGATTTTATTTATTTTATATTAATTTATTTAAATTAAATTTAAACAACATATGACTTAGGGGTACCCATCATGGTACACAGAGAATTCTGTGCCTCTGTAATTCACATCAAACCCAAAACCGTTGTAGTCTTATAATACAGTTATGGAGGGTGCCCAGACCACTTCCAAGGTCAGCAAATGAATATTGTTAGAAGAAAAAAACAGCCAATTGAATCAAGTAGAGTTGTAATCATGCAAATCTTAACACAACTCGAATCAGGGAGTATGCAGATCAACTTCCAAGCAACCCCTACTAGCCCCGTGGTCAACTAGATATTTTAAGTTCCAGAAAGTAAAGTGACATGCACAAACACAAGGGCAGAATGAGGTAGAGAAACGATTGGATTGGCTACAGGTGGATGATAGGCTGTATGAACAGCCTCAAAGGTGGGCTTTCTGTGACCGGCTGACATGTGGCTCATGTTATTGGCTGTAACTTAGCAACCAGCTCAGGAAAAGTCTTAACATCTACGACTTCAGCTTATCCACAGGATTCCAACTGTGGGAGTACAGTGGCCGTTTATGGCCAAAACAGTTTAGTTTAACAACAGAATTCCAAAACATTGCAATACTCTTGGTGCCAGTTTATTACAATGAGAGGATACACATTGAAAGAAGCAACAAGAAAAGGCATATTGATCAGGCGTTTGCTGAGGTTTCCTGTTGTCATCTCCTAGAGGAGTTGTGTGAACAGTCTTTATTCCTGGGAAAATGTGTGACAAAACATACAGAGTACTGCCAACCAGGAAAGTTTATACGCACCCTTGTATCTAGAGTTTTTATTATAGATTGATCGCGTAGACATAGCTAAGTACCCATATGGCTGATTTTAGAGTCTAGGCCCTCCCAAGGTTGGGCTGATAACAGGTAACCCAAGGCCCCCTATGTAAACTACATTGTAACCATAGGTTAAGGGGCGTAGCCCAAAGCTTACAGGTAGTAAAGATACTCTTTTATCAGTCAGGAATTTCATCTGGTTATAGGTTACCAACCAGAACACAAGAGCGAAGGGACAAACATTTCTTTGGGCAAGGTTAATCCATTACTGGATATGCAATACATTTTGAGGTATACTAGATTAAGCCTGACTTTTTTCTTTCATCAAGATTCCTTTCGACAATGTTGGATCTTTTAGAATCTTATGGTAAAACTTGCATTTATGGGGGACAGCAGGGGGTGTAGTGTACTCCCCACTTGGTCAACCCTGGTTCAAGAAGTGGCAGCTTGAAAATTGCTCTGGGCACATGTGCTCCTCCAAGAGGAAAGCAGAGGAGAAGAGACTGTGATGTGGATTTCTCACTTTCCCTCTATTTCTCTCTCTCTTTCTCAAGCAATCACATGCACCCTATGGCAAAAACCTAAAAATAAAAGCAAAAGACATTGCATTTATGTTACTAAAAGGTTTTAGCAATTAGGATAATCACACAATATGACAAAGTTCTTAAAATACCACCTTACTGTTGGAAAATGTAGTGAATCGAATCAATCGCAGTACTTCATCATAGCCAACACCACCACCAATATTAAGACAAATTATAAAACAAAGGGCAAATCATAATTCAAATATGAGACACGCTTATGTGATGCATGTGAAGGCAACTGAGCAATTCCATATATTGAACTTTTACGCAATGAATCGTGTTATAGGTAGTCAGGTACATATGAGCAGGTGGTCTAAAGATACCAACAAAGGGGGCATTTAGTCAGCAATCACTGTCACCAGGGGTTGTATCTAGACCCCCTAGTGCCAAGAGAGGAAAGGTTATCTACTTTTATTAGTTAAACTGTCATTAAAAGACCTGGATAATGTCACAATCATCTCTTCCCATAGCTGGTCATGCAACACCTTCCTGGGTGCTTGACGGATATTTCACCTCCTGCTGGGGCTAAGACTAGCATGGGCAACAATCATCCCTATGCGCATGCTCAGACCTTCAACATCTACACCTGGAAGGCATTCTACTTCCCCCTGTTGGGCACGTATGTTCCCCCTACCAAGCAAGAAGTACTCAAGAGAAACAGCCCATGAAAACAAACAATAGAGCCTGCTACAGTGGCAGAACTCCCCTGCTAAATATTCACGACGAGATCCCTCGATAAAATACCTAAACTCATGCCCGGTGCAGTTGTAAGCCACCTAAAAGCCTCCCAAGCGTACTATTTTAGTAAAAACCACACTTTTTGTACATTTCTCTTGTGGTTGTGGCTTTATTTACGTCTTGGGACAGGTCTCTAAATTGAGACACCTGGGCCTGAGCACCAAGCTTCTCTTCACAAGGCTCCCAGCTCCTCATCCCATTAACATGGACGACTTGTTTAGCACTTGCTGTCAAGTGCTATTCTAAGCACCTAATAAATATGAACTCTAGTGTTGCTAACACTAAACATTTGTGAGGATTGTTGAATGCTTATTTGTTCATTTATCAACACAGTGTATGTGTTTCATCTGATTATTAACTTGGAATATTTTGAGCATATTGAGGGAACTTCAAAATTTCAGGGGAAAAAAATACTACAGTACAAGTTTATTTTGGTGCAAACACTATTTGAAATCCATGAATAGTTTTTTTTTTTAATGATTTGCATTTTCCATGAGCTTTTTGAAGGTCCCGCCCCCCTCATATTTTTCTAGTAAAGTCAAGGCACATACAGTGTTCTCTATGTGGTCACAACTCAAGAGATGGCAAGAACACTGGGCTTCTCTTCTCAGGAGATCATGCATGGAATTTGGGGCTGTATAAACCTTCAGAGAGTTAATTACTACACATATGCACAATCTGAGCACAACTTCTCTACATTTCTCGAAGAATACACAGTTTACTAAATCTACAGGTGAGACTGTTATTTTACATAGGTTACTATGTGCTTTGATGTCGTTATTATTACTGCAGCAAAAAGCACTTGAAAAGTATCTGAAATTATTTTTCACTCAGGGCTAGGTATTTTTCCATCTACCTGTGACAGTGTTGCTGTTCATATAAACATATTTATGGCTGTGTCAGTTCAGATCATGCACATTGGGACAGTGAGGAAATGTAATCTAGATGGAAAAGAATTTCATCTGATTCTCAAGAGTCCATGCCCTCCTGCAATGCATTAGAAATCACTCAGAATGTTGTAACCTGCACATCATCACAGCTCATGAGACAGCCTTTATCATAATGCGAGTGCCAGAAGTTTCTACTGTTCTGATGTTGTCTTTGTGGGGCACCTAAATAGATGGGTGGTTACTGTAAATACAGGCTAGTGCTCACTAATTATTATTCCTAGGAAAATAATGCTCACAGAACATAAATAATCTTGTCACGTAAGTTTAAATATGCTTAAAATGAAGCATATTACTGACATGGATATTCAAAAGGGACAGCAACCAGTTTTCATAACATATGTTTGTGCTGAACGCTAGTATTTACATTTTTTATGTCTAGTTCTCTGCATTAGCTTAACTTCTTAAAATAAAACACATACCTTGCTTTGTAAAGCACTTCTACGGAAAGTGTTTGTACATTACTTATTTCCATCCTCAAACTGTAGCATCTATACATTATTATTCTATGCAGATAGGGCAAGAGAGTATCCTTTTGCAAAAAAGAGACTCAAAAATATTGCTTGTCTCTCCTTAGAAAATAGCTTTTATTGTTTGTTTTATTGAGAGAGATTTTCTTCTATAGGGCATGTGAGCTTACTGGAGAGACAGAAAAACAGAACGTGAGTCACACCCCAGAGGGGATGGCCATGCTGCAATCCCTTCTTCTCCATTCTTCTCTTGGGATCTTGGGCACGTATGCATACACACTCGGTGTGAGTTTTAAGTTGCGGGGTCTGGGACTCGAACCACAGATAACTATGTGGTAGCCCTGGGATGTAATCATTACGCCATCTGCCGCACCCACATCATATTTTTTAATTGAACAAAATGTGTCTAAGATCAAAAGAGTAATTTGATGACATATGCACCAATATGTCTACATTGTATAAAATTATATAATTTTAATAACTCAGTTTACATTTTTAATAAAGCCATCATTAAGATTATAAATTATATCTGGCGCAATTGTTCTGTCTTCCTTTATGCAACTATAGTAGCATAGAGTTCACTTTTAAATGAAAGGGCCTCAGTATATTATTGTATTACATGTAATTTCAGAAATAAGTTGTGTCTATAATTTGTGTGTATCTATTTTTACAATGTATATTTTCTATATAGTATATATTTAAATGCATCTGATTTACATTATCCATTTCTAGGAGCTGATTCTAGATCTTCTTCTGTATTCTTCCTCTACTCATGCATACTGTGGCTGACAATCCACTGAATTACATGCTAGGTAGGGCCTTAACTCTCAGAACAAGGTGGGAACATTTTCAAATAACCATGAACATGAAGAAGAATGATGTTTGAAAATCAGGTTTAGAAAGAATAAAGAGAGTAGTCAGAGGGCTAGCAGGTGGCATGGTGGTTAAGGCACTGAACTCCTACATGGCCAAACATGGTTCACGTCCTGACCCTGGTGCCTTGAAAATCATGGCAGGTGCGTGTGCCTGTGTGCCCAAAATCCCAGGAGGAGAATGGAGGAGAAGGGATTGAGGAGACCAGCAGTTGGCATAATGGCTATGTCACTGGACTCCCATGTAGTAGATTGCAGTTCAAGTTCCGGACCCAGTGGCTTAAACTCACGCCAAGCACCTGTGTGTGCATGCCCAAGATCCTGAGAGGAGAATGGAAGAGAAAGGAGTGTGGTGGGCCATCCCCTCTGAGGGGTGATTTCTCACTTTCTATCTCTCTTTCTGGTGAGCACACGTGCTATATAACAAAATACATCTCCAAAACAAGAAAAAAAGAGAGAGAGAGAGAAGAAATTGCAGTGAGGTCCCTTGCCAAGGGGGTGATTTCTCACTTTCTCATTGTTTTTCTCTGTGTCTCTCTATTATGGCCCATACCCTATGGCAAATATAAAAAGAGAGAGAAAGAGAAGTCAGAAAGCAATAAAAATATTGGATTCCATAATGGCAACTGTATAATTTCTTTGGGAACTTTTTTTTATATGATGAAACTTGTAATTTTGGAGAAAACCTTGGTCCACTAATTTCTCACATTCTTTGACTGTTTGCCAGGCATTTGACTACGCATTTCTAATTTTGTCAACCTTTTGTAGTCACTTTAAATACAGAATAATTGAGTTATCAAGTTAAAGAGAAACTTGGAGGACATTCTAGAATCTATCTTACACATTTCAGATTAGGGTTAACGGTCTTTCACACAATTACAGACAATATTATTTATCTGTCAGTGCACATACATGCCTTACATTTCTCTTCCTTTGTTTCTATTTTTTACTTCCACTTCAGTACTTTTCTTTTTAATCTTATTTTTTAAATGCTTATCCATTACTTAGTGCCAGGATTCTTTTTCCCTGTTTAAATATGTTTCATTTAATCTTGTGAGCAAGGACTCATAGAAACTCAACCAATCTTTTGAAATTTATAAATAGATCATTTAAAAACTTAATATAAATAAAAACATATTTCGAGCAGTCTATATTTTATTTAAAACAAAATAACTGTCATTCCAATGAACACAGTGCCATATGTTCCACATTGTGAACATAGAGACTTTGAAAAATTATAAAAAATAGTTAATTTTTTGTAGGATGCCAGCATGCAGAATGATCTTTTTTGAGCTGAAAGATAGATAAGGAGAGCATGTTTAGATATTTCTTCTTTTTTTTCTTTTGAGAGAGAGATTTTGCTATAGGGCATGTGTGTTTGCCAGAGAGACAGAGACACAGAAAGAGAGAAGCGAGAAATCACCCCCATGAGGGATGACCATGCTGCAATCTCTTCTCCTCCATTCTCCTCTAGGGATCTTGGACACACACACACATACCCAGTGTTAAGTCTCAAGCCACCGGGTCTGGGATTTGAACCATGGTTGGCCACATGGGAGTCCAGCACCTTAACTACTATGCCACCTGCTGGCCTTCTTTTTAGAAATGTATTCTACTTATATCTTTGAAATAATAGAGATCATATGAACCTCATTTTCTAATTATTATTTCATATATTTAAAATTTTTTCCTATCATTTAGAAATAGTTTCACATTTACAACTTTAATAAAACCAATAAAAATTATTAGAGTTCAATTTTAAAATATTTCATCTTGTGTCACAACGTATTTGAAGGTCAGGTTGAAAGCCACATGGAATACCTACCATTTCACTGAAAGGTAACCACTGCCATGTAGCACATTTTTCCTTTACTCAGCAAATTTGCACGTATCAACTTTGTTCTAGGCAGTGAGTCTACCATGGTGAACAATTTGGTAAAGGACCCTGCTCAAGGACGAGACAAACATAATTACACACACAAACTACAAAGCAGACTGGGGGGGTTCTACAATTTGGAAGTTATTATGTATGGAGATTTCACAGCAGTGCAATCCTGAACATGGGCACATCCATGTGCTATAGCAGATGGCTCAGAGGCATTGTATTTAATTCACGAAACCATTTTATGAGGAAGATATTTGTATACATTTGAGGAGATGGTCCTCAGAGAGACTAAATGGCATACGAGAGGCCGTGCAAGTGCAGACGGCACAGCCAGGTTTTGCCATGGGGGTAACTGGTGATAAAGTCTCGTCTATATTCCTCCCCTGATTTCTGCAGTCCCATTTCCTCTCTTGTTTCTTCCTTCGATACATTTGCTGATTTCGAATTTTCTCTAATTCTGTGATAATAAATATCAGGCCATAAAATTGGTGACTAGTTCTGGTCAAAAGATAAAGCAGGGGACCAGCAGTTAGCGTGATGGCTATGTCACTGAACTCTCATGTAGTCAACTATGGTTGGTTCGAGTCCTGGACCTGGTGGCTTAAACTCACGCCGGGTGCATGTACATGTGTGCCCAAGATCCTAAGAGGAGAATGGGGGAGAAGGGATTGCTGTGTGGCCATGCCCCCTGGGGGGTGATTTCTCGCTTTCTGTTTCTCTGTCTGTCTCTGTCTTTCTGGCAAGTGCATACGCCCTATAGCAAAAAACAAACAAACAAACAAACAAAAAACTTAAAAAAAAGATAAGTCAGTTCTATGAGCACAAGTTAAAATTCAGGATGTGGGGGAATCAACAGATGGCATAATGGTTATGTTGTTGGATTCCCATGTAGTTGACGGTGGTTCAAGTCCCAGACCCTGTGGCTTAAAGTTCCCACAGGGAGCATGTGGGTGCATGCCCAAGATTCTGAGAGGAAAATGGAGGAAATGGGATTCTGGCATGGCCATTCCCCTAGGGGGGTGATTTCTCACTTTCCATCTCTCTGTGCCTCTCCAGTGCCCTGTAGAAAAAAATTTCTCTCTAAAAAAAGGAAAATTTAGGATAAGGTATGTTTTGTTGTTAGGAGACTTGAGAAACTGAAGGAGCCCCTGACATAAGCTCAAGCAGTCTTCTCCCTGGAAATTTAGGACTGCAACCAAAGGAAAAAAGACAGAGACTAAAACAATCCTCCTACCTGAACTGGGTGGCTGTGTTTTGGTTTTTTGTTTTGTTTTGTTTTTATTTTGTATTTGTTTTTATGATGTAGACTGAATGACAGAATGTTACTATGCTGAAAAAGATGACTGAAGCCAACTTGGAGGAATTAAAAAAACAAAGAAAAAGTGTGACTGCAGAGAAATAGAGAGAGAGAGAAAGAAATTGAGAAAGCAAGTCCCAGGGCCAGGACTCGAATTGCAGTTGGCAATGAGGGAGTCCAGTGCCTTAACCACCATGCAACCTGCCGACCCCATAGTCTATATTTTTAATAGCGCTTTTTGGTTTCTTTACCGTCTTTCCTAAGATCCTGATGCTTAGCTGTCCTGACATGAAACATTATTTTGTATTATTATTATTTTTGGTGGGTTTTTTTTTTGAGAGATTTTTCCTATAGGGCATGTGTGTTCACCGGAGAGACAGAGACAGGAAGCGAGAAATCAGGGTGGATGGCCATGCCATCGCCCTTCTCCTCCATTCTCTTCCAGGATTTTGGGCATGCACACATGTGCCCAGCGTGAGATTCAAACCGTGGTCAGCCATGTGGGAGTCCAGCGGCATAGTCAGCCATCTGCTGGTCCCCATCCTCTCCTATTTAAAAAAATGACTGATGCGTCATCAACTGGTCAAAGTTTATTTCTGTTACTTAAAAACAAAATGTCATAGCTAAAAGTATCTAATTCTATATAGTGGAATTAAGAAGACAGGTTGCTAGAAAGACTATGGATATTGGAAAATATTCAGATCTGTATTTTACTTTAAAATCTGTAATACTGAGAGGAAAGAAGTCGAACTTTTTCTGGCAGCCATGCATTAAATGTGGTATCAAGTATTTTCTAAAGAACCCAGGGACTCCTCTGCCCAGATAAAAAGGAAGAAAATTCTCTACAGGTTATTTTATTTATTTATTTATTTATTTTAATTTATTTTGAGAGGCTTTTGCTATAAGGACGTGTGCGCTCACCAGAAAGACAGAAAAAGACAGAGACAGAAAGTGAGAAATAATCCCTCCACGCTGCAATCCCTTCTCCTCCACTCTCCTCTCGGGATCTTGGGCACACACGCACACGCACTTGGAGTGAGTTTAAGCCACGGTCCGGGAGTCGAACCGCCGATAGCTACATGGGAGTTCAGCGACATAGCCATTACGCTAACTGCTTGTCCCTTTACACGTTATTTTAATCCAATACATGCAATTTTAACATATTAAGGTCAAGGTGTTTATTTGACAAGAATTTTGGGTACTGAAACTTTCAAGGTTTTTTTTTGTTTTTTTTGGAGAGGTTTTTCTCTATAGGGCGCGTGCGCTCGCCAGACAGACAGAGACAGAGAGACAGAAAGCGAGAAATCACCCCCCAGGGGGGATGGTCACGCCGCAATCCCTTCTCCTCCATTCTCCTCTCGGGATCTTGGGCACGCATGCACACGCGCCCGGCGTGAGTTTTAAGCCACTGGGACGTGAATCCGTGGTCGACTACGTGGGAATCCAGCGACATAGCCATTACGCTAACTGCTGGTTCCCAAGTTTTGAAAGTAGACTAGGATGCTGAGTGCCAGGGCAAGTGGAATACATTTTTATTTAGTACAAATTTGGCTAGGGAATTCAGGTTCTGGGTTGTTATTTAAATTACTAGAAACTATTTTCCAAATTAATCGTCTTAACAAATATTTGTCTGATTTCAAGAGCCATTTTCTGTTTGAGCAAGCTGCCTGGTATCACAGAAGAGCTGTGAGTTTATAGCTTTAAATTGCAGCACTTCATTGAAGAATACGAACTGAAAGACGTGAAGAAATAACTCGTAAGAGTCGCTAACAGCTGGCAAGAGCGAAGTGACCTTGGTGATCAACAGTGTGATTATAGATGCCGAACGAAATTGTAATAACTTGGCTACCGTACTTTGGAGGATGTTTAAGAAGAAAACAAAATCAACAAGCGAGCTAATATAAATGTTTCTTTTAAGCTGAATAGTGAAATGCTAAGTGTTAAAATATCAAGCATAGAGTTATTTCATTTCCTGTTCGTTTCATATGATTTTAATAAACTAATTTATTGCTCAGGTTCTCACATCGAATGTATCTTAATCCAAGGATGATGGATTTTATTTCATGATTTAGTGCATTACTTTTTTTTTTTTTCAATTTCCACCTTTAAGAAGTCGTCTATATTGGTTTGATATCATGACTTCATCAAAAAGGAATTCAAGTCAACATGTTCTAGTATTAATGTTTACTGAGTAGCTGTAATTAAATATAATTCTGGACATTTCCAACAAAGTGAAGGGTAAAACAGTGACAACATGTTGTAATATGTTAACTTTATGATAACATTAAGGGGTAAATTTATGTTCCTAATTTTAAAACATTTGAGCCTTACAGTTTTGTGGTCATTATGTTATGATTATATTTTATAGTTTATTAGTATGCTCTGCATGTGTTCCACGTGATAATCTATTTTTATGTTGATTGTTATTATATTTAAACAACTTGTATAAAATGGATCCTGGTGTCTTTTATATTAAAAATATTCATATTCTTAATGACTCAATCCTCAGTTAATTGAGACATTTTAATGTTCCATATCTTGGAATTAAATTAAATTTAACTTCTATAGGGTGACTAAAAGGTACCTAGCACTTTATAGTACTACCTGCTGTGTTGGTACTTTCACACCAAACCAACCAAGCGATAGTGTTCAGTTCCATGAAATGCTAAAGAATCTGGGAACCAGCAGTTAGCGTAATGGCTATGTCGCTGGACTCCCACGCAGTTGACCACAGTTTGCCCTGGACCTGGTGGCTTAGAACTCACGCCGGGCACTTGTGCGTGCGTACCCAAGATCTCGAGAGGAGAATGGAGGAGAAGGGATTGCGGCGTGACCATCCCCCCTGGGGGGTGATTTCTCGCTGTCTGTCTGGCGAGCGCACACACCCTATAGAGAAAACCTCTCCAAAAAATAAAAATTTAAAAAAAAAAAAGAAAAAGAAAAAGAAAAAGAATCCTTGGGACCAGCAATTGGCGTAATGACTATGTCGCTGGACTCCCATGTAGCCAACCGAGGTTCACATCGTGGACCCGGTGGCTTAAAACTCACGCCGGGCACGAGTGCGTGCGTGCCCGGGATCCCGAGAGGAGAATGGAGGAGAAGGGATTGCGGCGTGACCATCCCCCCTGGGGGGGGATTTCTCGCTTTCTGTCTCTATGTCTCTCTCTGTCTGTCTGGCGAGCGCATGCGCCCTATGGCAAAAACCTTTCCAAAAAAAAGAATCCTGTAAAATATGTGATTAAATTTTATCTCATTCTCCTTGAAAATATACGTAATTAAAAACACTCGAATCATATTCATCACATTTAATTATATCCATAAACCTATGGTCTTAGGTGATTACCATCTTGAAATTTTTTTTTTCTCAAAAAAGCTCAACAACCGATCTCACTCCTAAAATGCATGTCACTGGTTTCTATGAAACCACTGTAACTCTAGAAGTTTTCTGCTAAAATATAAATGAGAGATTATAAAAGTAGGATAAAGAATACATGCTACATAAATCTCTGTACTCTATACTTTACTTCTGGGCTTATTACATATGCTACTTGTTAAGGTGGAGACCAGAATCTAGGGAGTGGAGCACGTGATCGGTGAATTTATTTATTTATTTTTTTTGGCTTTGAAAAAATGTTATTGTGTTTGTGTTTCTGTGCGGAAGTGCTGACCGAATCTGAGGCAGCATGTTTCATTTTTATGAGAAGTAGAGAGATGCACAATTGCTAACGGTCTGTGATGACAGGACTAGAGATCCGTGGACACAACGTACACGCAGGGCTCTGTGGTCTCTGAGGCAGAGTAGAAGGTCCACACCTGGCGTTACCTCTGTTTTTCCTTAGCTGTGTTACAGTTTGAGCCTGAGAAGGCTTTATCAGAACATTGCTGTTCTCTAGTATCATGTCTTATTAACATACATTTCAACGCACCAAAGATGCTAGGTGCTGTTGGTCACAGAATTATAAATAAAGGCAGGAAATAAAATAGCAGTTAGCACAGTGCCAGAAGCTGATGGCCTGTGAGGCTGACTCACCTAGGGAGGTGCCCAGCTCCTGTCTGCAGAACTCTCTGTGCGTGCCAGGCACGTGTGCATGCCCGGGATCTTACTGCACCTGGATCCAAATGCTGGATCAAGACCCAGTTGAAGGCACTTTCTCTGACTCTCAGACTTTGCTTCTCCCTCATTCTTGAAGTGATAAACAAATGAATTAAAAAAAAGATAATGTATTATTGTGACTATATTTAATTAACTAAAGCATAATTTTTTACAAGTCTCTATTAAAGCAAGTGTTCTAATATTTTTTGTCCTCTTCTTATAATATTCTATAATGTATTAGAATTACAGAATCTCTTTCAGGTCAGGCTTTTAAACATTTGGCACAGTAAATGATGTTCTAATACTTTTTTGCTTCTTTCTTTTATTTAATTTTTCTTTTTTTTTTTTTTTTAAATTCATGATTTAGGACTGATTTAAAATCTAGGGACAGAACTGAAGCATGAATCCCCAAAATATCTATGTCAAAAGTCATGAACTAAGGCTACTGACATCTCACACCAGCTGGAAACAAGAAAATACGTTCAGCATAATATAAAAATTGTACTTCTGACAAATGTCAGACTAAGCCTACACAAGACACTTGGGGGGCTTGATTGTTTCTCCTAGCCTGGCAATGGCAGATTGCTACTGTGTAAGGAGTTCTAGCTTGAAGGTAATAAAATGTCAGTTGGCACTAAATTATAGGGACTTAGAGATAGACTAGTAAGGAAGGGAGGTAAGCTTTAGGCCTGAGGACTGTCATGCCAACACATGTGTACTTTAAGTAGATGCAGTTACAAAACCGTTCTAGGGTGGAAAAGAGAACTGTTTCTAAAACGCTGAAGAGAAACACAGGTGACAAAGTGAGCACAGAGGTTTTACCCTGACAGGCATTGAAGCAGGAAGTATTGATTTATTTTTTTTTTCTTTTCCTGAGGTTTGGGAAAACCAGAGAAGAATTTTAAAAGTTTGTACAATAATCAAATCTACATTTTGGATCAGGCTTCTAGATAGATGAACTTTATATTAGAATGGTATGTTTTCCAAGGCAGGAAGATACATTGCAATGGAGCATTATTTGCAGAGTGATGATGAAAACAGTATAATTTTGACTAAAGCACTATGCATAAAAAGCACTTTTAAAGCAAATGTACTTGTATCCTGTTAAAAGTAGTCCCATTTACTAAAGTTATTATTGACGCTAACAGCAACAATTTTTCTGCTGGTATATATATATGCAAATAAGGCTAAATTCTATAATTGCAAACTTCTACTAATTATTACCTTTTGCTCATAATGGTCATAAATAGCTTCATTATGCTATATTGATTGCCTTACTGCTAACAGGGGAATTTTATAGCTATAGTTCTGTGTCAAAAAAGTCTCTTTTCAGCAGCCATGGTACCAATTAAGATTTTCCTTTAAATTTATAGTCATAAGAATACTCTTATCAGAAACCAGCAGTTAGCATAATGGCTATGTCGCTGGACGCCCACGTAGTCGACCGCAGTTCGCGTCCCGGACCCGGTGGCTTAAATCTCACGCCGGGCACGTGTGTGTGCGTGCCCAAGATCCTGAAAGGAGAATGGAGGAGAAGGGATTGCGGCATGACCATCCCCCCTGGGGGGTGATTTCTTGCTTTCTGTCTCTATGTCTCTCTCTGTCTGTCTGGCGAGCGCACGCACCCTATAGCGAAAATCTCTCCAAAAAGAATACTTTTATAAATACATTTCCCCTTTTTGTCATAGGAAAGTCTTTTGTATCTAGAGTATTTCTCCTTTGCTCCAGGCTTGGGGAACAACATTTGAAGGAGGATGACTTCTAGATTATAATTATTATTACCCAAACATAAAGCAAGCTTCTCTAAAGATCTTGAACTAAGAAATTTATGTAATGAGAGAAAAAACATTTCACAGAGAACTTGAACTGAGGCAAGCAAAAAATAGTGAAATTTGAAAAATTATTTAATTTCATTTATTATTATTATCATTATTTTTTAATTTGACCAGAGAAAAACAGAGACAGAGAAAGAGGGAGAGAGCAAAAGTGAGAAAGCAAGCCTCCAGGTCAGGGACTCAAACCACAGTGGGTCATGTGGGAATCCAGCACCCTGACATTTTAACAACAGTTTTGTGTCAAGGTTGAAAAGTGAGTTAGCTCATATGGTCGTTCTCTCATAGCTCTCCCAGGACCCTCCACAGTGGGGAACATCAACAATGTAGGAGAGCTCCTTTCTCACCACACTTGACCAGCAGTCTTTATTTTTTAATCTTAGCCATTCTGACTGGGATTGGGTGGTATCTCATTGTGGTTTTGATTTGTATCTCCCTTATGATAAGGGATGTTGAGCATTATTTCATATGCTTTTTGGCTGTTCATATGTCTTCCTTAGAAAGTTGTCTGTTCAATTTATTTGTCCATCTTTTAATTGGGTTGATAATTTTTTGAGTGGGTAAACCGCTTTGAGTTTCCTGAATATTCTGGTTATCAGGGCCTTCTTTGAGGAATAGTTTCCAAGTATATTTTTCCATTCTCAGGATTGCCGATTCACTCTAATTTTTTTTTTTTTTTTTTTTTTTTTTTTTTTTTTTTTTTTGCTATACAGAAGTTTTTTAGCCTGGTGTAATCTCACTTGTATATTTTTGAGATTATTGCCTGTGCTTTGGGAGTCTTATTTAAGAAGTCTTTGCCTACTCCAGTGTCTCCAAGAATTTCTCTTGTGTCATCCACCAATAGTTTTATAGTTTGAGGTCTTAGGTTTAGATCTTTGAGCTATTTGGAGTTGATTTTTTGTTAATAATGAGAGATAGGGGTCTAGTTTTATCTACCTGCAAGGGGATACCCAGTTTTTCCAGCCCAATTGGCTAAAGATATTTTCTACTCCTGGATAAACCTAAAAGACAGAAATACATTCAATCAGAAAAACATCTGTATTTATTGCAGCATTGTTCACAATTGCTAAGACATGGAACCAACCCAAATGTCCATGAACAGATGAATGAACTGAAAAAGTGTGGCACATATACATTATGGAATACTACTCAGCCGTAAAAACAACGAGACCCCGGCATTTGACAGCAAGTGGATGAATATAGAAGATTTACTGCTGAGTGAAGCAAACCAGACTATAAAAGAGAGGCAGTGTATGCTCTCACTCAGTATATATCAAATGTCTGCACTCTATGGCAGAAATGGAAGGGTTGGAGGATATAGAAGCATGGAGCGCAACTGTAGATATTAGAGACAGTGTCAGAAGAGGGCAGGAAATGGGAGAAAGTGAGATGAAGGGAGTCAAGGAGAAAAACAAAGAAGCATAATAATTAAGAGACACAAAACTGGAGCATTATCTGTGGATAACCTGGATGATGGTATCACTGACTACACAGTGCATTCGCGCTAGGAAAATCCATTTTGTATGTTTTAATGATGTACAATGATTGAATGTATAAACATAATAAAATAAATTTTGTAAGAAGCGAGTTGGGCCATCATTGTGGTGGGAGAATCATGTGATTATAGAACATATTGTTGTGTTCTGGGCGTCATCAAGGGATAAGCTGGTAACCTTGCCTGGAGGGAGGGAAATGTTATAGAGAGAGTTTTATAAACTAAGGTATTGAAAGAAAAGTTGCTTTCAAATATCCTATTAAAGAAGTGTCAGGATAGCATCCAAGTAGATCAGTCTATTTAAATTCATGGAGAATAGGGTATAATTGTACAAACCCTGTTTCCTTAACTTGGAACATGTAAAAATATCATGTCCAAGATGTCTAGGGAAGAAGTTGAATCTCCCCCAAATGGGTCAGAAATCCCTTTTAATACCTAATTGGGCCACCCATGCTGTGGTGACTAAGGCAGCTGGATTTCACATGGCCAACTGCTTGTTTGGAGTCCTAGAACTTGCAGTTTGAGAAACACACCAGACAAGTGTGTGCACATGCCCAAAGTCCCAAAAAGGGGGGGAAATGGAAGAGAGTGGATGACGACATGGCTGTTTCTCACTCTCTCTCTCTCTTCCTCTGTCTCTGACTTGCACATGTGCCCTCTGGCAAAAACTAAAAAAGAAAACAAAACCATTTAACTAATCTCTTGCCATTTCACATTTGATTTTTAAAAATTATTATTTCCTTCTGTACCTAAAAAGAGATATTTAATAATATGTATATACAGTAGCTCAATATAGATATAGACAATATACCATTCGTATTTATGTATATAGTATGCATGCTATGTACATTTACACGTGTAAGTCTAATTATATACATGTGTATCATCTTTATTTACAAAGTAGAATGTAAACTCCATTGAAGGTAGAGACTTTTTTAGTTATTCTGTTTATTGTACCACTCTCAATACTTTTTTTTTTTTTTTTTGGAGAGGTTTTTGCTATAGGGCGCGTGCACTCGCCAGACAGACAGAGAGAGACAGAGAGACAGAAAGCGAGAAATCACCCCCCAGGGGAGATGGCCATGCTGCAATCCCTTCTCCTCCATTCTCCTCTTGGGATCTTGGGCACGCACACACACGTGCCCGGCGTGAGTTTAAGCCACCGGGTCCGGGATGCGAACCGCGGTCGACTACATGGGAGTCCTGCAACATGGTCATTATGCTAACTGCTGGTCCCTCAATATATTTTTGATGAATAAATGAATGAGGGACTTAAAGAACAAATGCAATCAGATTATATTTTTCTTCTACTTTTAGACAACAGAGTCAGTAAAGATAGTTTTTCTGACCCATCTCCAAGTTCATCTTTGACTGTTCTTTAATTAAGCTCTTCTATTGGTTGTATCAAAATGAATAAGCACTTTAAATCATAATCTCTGAAATCCATTTTATTTGTTTTGTTTGTTTGTTTGTTTGTTTTGTTTTTAACTGGTGGCATTTCCTTCTGGGTGGATTGCCGGTCTAGTCTTAGTTTCTGAGCATCATGCACTAATTCCTGCAGGTCTGTCTGCTCCCAGCTTGTGTTTTCTCTCTGCCTGGCTCATACAGCACTAATGTCTTGAAGAATCAATGATATAAATGAAACCTGCAATCACCAGAATTCAAGTTCTGGGATAGTATGTCTGCTTTATGGCTCATTTCTTGACCACTTCCAAAAAGTTATTCATAAATGCATGAGGAATAAATGAATAAATGAGTGGCCAATAACCCTGGATCTATTTACTTTACTACACAAAAGAAAGGAATTAATAAAAATCACTGAAATTCTTATCAAATGTTTGGTTCTCATTAGGTGGGTTCTCCTGGCCTAAAGGTTTATCTTGAATTATTTTAATTTCTTAATTATAAATATACTATGAATTATTAAGGATAATACAATTTTTAAGGGATTACATAAATTTTTTTCACATAGCTTTAGTTGATTTTTTTTTACGATGTTTTTGCCTTAGGGTGCATGCGTTCACCAGAAAGAGAGACAGTGAGAAGGAAAGTGAGAAATCACTTGGCCATGCTGCAATCCCTTCTCCATTTTCCTCTTGAGATATTGAGCACACATGCACAGGGCATGATTTTTTTCTTTTGCGGGGAGAGGTTTTTGCTATAGGGCGCATGCGCTCACCAGACGGACAGAGAGAGAGACAGAGAGACAGAAAGCGAGAAATCACCTCCAGGGGGGATGGCCACGCTGCAATCCCTTCTCCTCCGTTCTCCTCTGGGGATACTGGGCATGCATGCACATGCGCCCAGCGTGAGTTTTAAGCCACCGGGTCCGGGACACGAACCGCGGTCGACTACATGGGAGTCCAGCGATATAGCCATTACGCTAACTACCAGTCCCGCACAGGGTATGATTTTGAAGCCACCAGGACTGGGACTTGAACCATGATCAGCCATGTGGGAGTGCAATGAGGTAACCACTCTGCCATCTACTGGTCCCAATTCTTAAAATTTCATTTTTATAAATATAAAATAACCATAAATGCAATATAATGGATTTATTATTTTACAAGATAAGTTCAAACAAGTTCTTTCTTTTTTAGGTCAAACTAGAGTAAGATTTCAGAAGACAACTAAGAATATTGACTTTTCATAAAATAGTTTTAACTTAATAATACAAAAGATGTTTTTTACTTCATAATTCTAGGATATATTTTTAGTTTCTAGACGTTTATAAGACCTTCATTTTCATTAAAGTATAGTGGGTTTTTTTTTGTTGTTTGTTTTTTAGAGAGGTTTTTGCTGTAGGGCGTGTGCGCTCATCAGACAGACGGAGAGAGACAGAGAGACAGAAAGCAAGATCACTCCCCAGGGGGGATGGCCACGCCGCAATCCCTTCTCCTCCATTCTCCTCTCGGGATCTTGGGCACGCACGCATACGTGCCCAGCGTGAGTTTAAGCCACCGGGTCCAGGACTTGAACTGTGGTCAACTACGTGCGAGTCCAGCGACATAGCCATTACACTAACTGCTGGTCCCATTATAGTGTTTAAGTGTGGTAATGTAGAACCACTTTTAGAATGATATGGTAGTTTTTAGGGTTTTTGTTTTTCTTTTTGTTTTGTATTTTTAAAAGACTTTCTAGATCATGTGTGCACTTGCCTGAGACATAGAGGAAAGAGAGCACACATCCCCTATGAGGCATGATCAAGCTACAATCCATTCTCTATTCTCCTTCCTTTCAGGATTTTGGGTCCCCATACACACATGTCCAGACTGTTCCCCAAGCCGCTGAGTCTAGGACACGAAGCATGCAGCCAGTCGTGGGGGATCTGGCAGCAACAGGCCATGGGCTGGTCTCGTTTTTAATTTTAACCTTACTAACACTAGAACTACTTTTGAGTTATCCGTCAGTTTTTGAACTTTGATTTTTTTTGAAAATACTTGAGATATACCTTTTTAAAATGTTTATGATGTTGCCAGTAAGCATTTTATTCCAAGCCAGCCATTCATAAAACATTTGAGCTAATTATTTTTCTACTATTTCTGAAGTTATGTATTTATGATCTCTATTCCTTAACACTTCGTCTATTATTTTTGAAATTGCTTATTTTAATTAGCCAAGATGCTCAGTGTTACAGAACACTAGGATAAACACAAAATCTGGATAAAATATCTTTGCTTCCATTGTTGCTAATTATGTAATGTCACCTTTGCATATATCCAGAATTTGATTTAGAGTGATCATCATTTCTGGTCAATCTGCTTTTTCCCAGAAGTACTGAGGATTTCAAAATAGAGTGTCTGCCAGAGTTTGCTATAACAGCATCGGCCTTGTCAAGATTTACATAGAAGCTAATTTGTGTTTCTGAAAGAAAATGCGTGGGGACTGAAGACAAGTGCCTCTCACTTAGGCATGTGCATCGACCCGTACAGGCCACCATGGGCCACCATGACGCCTGGCCCTGCTGAGCAGCCAGGGAACATTCCCTTTACTCAGGAGCCATTTCAAGGGTATACGCAGCTCACAGATGTGTCTGCGTTTCTGTTTGTATGTATATACACACTTAAAATGTCATTTATTAAAATCAACTTGAAAAGTGTGCCCTGCATACATCATCTCTGTTTAAAAATTCCGATAATTATTTTGAGGCGTGAAATATATCTGGTCGTAACCTGAGGGAGACTCAGACAGTGCCTGGCCTCTCGCTGAGGGGGCATCTCTCCCCACATGACAGGCGTATCTGTCACAGGGTGAGATGATTTATCTCCTCTGATTTCATCCCGTAAAGACGCCCTGCACAAGGTGAAGTGATAATTTTCCTCAGAGTTAACATATCCAATGTCTCATTTTTCATTCTGGTCCTTTTGAGATGACATCAAAAACTACATTGGGGACTAATTTTTGTTGTGAATTTTGGCTGCCTGCCTGCTTCTCTGGGAAAACAAGCAAATTATCTGTACTTGTTAGTCACAGAAGTCATACGACACCTGGAACTGTCTTTTTATTTTATATTTTTAGCCCATACTGGATAAGTGAAAGAGAAGAATATATAACAAAGAAATATAGCAAAATAATACATTTTTCGCTAGAAAAAAAGAAAAAGATATGCAAAATGTTACATTTACAAAAGAAAAAGAGATAATGAACAAATAAGTGGGACTTTTTGGGGAAAAGTTGACATAACTCCTTATGACTTTAGAACAAACACACACAACTCTCCGGATTTGGGGCAGGCATGCACACATACCCAGTGTGAGTTTTAAGCCACTAGGTCTGGGGCTCAAACTGTAGACTATGTGGGAGTGCGGTGGCATAACCATACACCATCTGCTGGTCCCAGGCTGTGCTTTTAAAAGTGTATTAATTTTTAAGATGGATACATTAAAAGGATGTGTCTATGTAGAAGAACTGAATATAAACTTATTAAGTAATTGGTACCTGTGAATTTTGCGAGTCAGTCTTGTGGGTCCTGGCATTATGAATCTCACAAATTAAATAATCTACATAGTGATAAAAATTGATATAAAGGGCCAGTTGGCAGTGTGGTGGTTAAGGCAGCTGGATCTCACATGGCCAACCAAGTGGTTCAAGTCCCAAACCTGGAAGCTTTAAAAATACATCAAGTGGGGCAAGCAAGTGGCATAGTGGTTAAGGCAAGAGGTTCCCTTATGGCTGACTGCACTTGGAGTCCTGGACCTGGCACCTGAAACTCAGGCCGGGTACTTGTGCATGCGTGTCCAAAATCCTGAGAGGAGAATAGAGGAGAGGGGATTGTAGTGTGGCCATTCTCGGGGGAGGAGGGGAGGGAAAGGGTGATTTCTCCCTTCCTGTCTCTCTCTCTCTCTCTGTCTCTATGGCAAGTGCACAGACCCTATAGCAAAAATCTCTCAAAAAATAAAAATAAATAAAGCCCACCAAAAAAAAACCCCACATCAAGCATGTGCATGTGTATATGCATGCCCCAAATCCCAAATAGAGGGAGAAATGGAGGAGAAGGGATTGCAGCATGGCCATCTCCTGGGGTGGGGAGAGGGGATACTCATCTCTCTGTCTCTCTCTCTCTATCTCTGGTGAGTGCACACACCTGTCAAAAATTTAAAAAAATAAAATTGGTATAGAAAGAAATATAGTAACAGTACTCTCTTTCTCTGTCTCTCTCTCTCTGTCTCTGGTGAGTACACATACCTTCTGTCAAAATTTGAAAAACTAAAATTGGTATAGAAAGAAAAATAGTAATGGTTAATGCTTATCGAAATCTTACTATTTTCAGGTCCTAAACACAGTGCGCTACTTGGACTATTTTATAGACTTAAAACCCTTCTGTGAAGTTCAGACTATTATTTGTATCAGCTTATGGTTAAGGAAAATAAGATAAGATATAAAGGAAAATAATTTTCCCAGAGTCCTGCATTTAGTAAGTTATGAAGTCATACAGCAAATCTGCGTAGAGCATGCGTTTTTTTTTTTAACCTTTGACGAGTAAAAGGCCAAGGATGACATGTCTACAAACAGCTAGTAGGACAGAAGAGAGCGAAGATACATCTAGCTAGAGCAGGATAAAATAGAAGAGGTGGCATTTCAGCTGCAATTTGAAGGAAGGATGTAATTTTTTTCAACCTGGAATAAGGAAAGGGCAAGTTATTTCAGAAAGATAAAACACTATGAGCAAAATGCAAGTAGAAACAAAAGATTCTCTTCTTTCTTTCTTTCTTTCTTTCTTTCTTTCTTTCTTTCTTTCTTTCTTTCTTTCTTTCTTTTCTTTCTTTTTCTTTTTCTTTCTTTCTTTCTTTCTTTCTTTCTTTCTTTCTTTCTTTCTTTCTTTCTTTCTTTCTTTCTTTCTTTCTTTCTTTCTCTCTCTCTCTCTCTCTCTCTCTTTCTTTCTTTCTTTCTTTCTTTCTTTCTTTCTTTCTTTCTTTCTTTCTTCCTTCCTTCCTTCCTTCCTTCCTTCCTTCCTTTCTTCCTTTCTTCCTTCCTTTCTTCCTTTCTTTCCTTTCTTTCTTTCTCTTTCTTTCTTTCTTTCTTTCTTTCTTTCTTTCTTTCTTTCTTTCTTTCTTCTTTTCTTTCTTTCTTTCTTTCTTTCTTTCTTTCTTTCTTTCTTTCTTTCTTTCTTTCTTTCTTTCTTTTTATTTTTTAATTTAAGAGAGATTTTTGGTATAGGATGTGTGCACTTGCCAGAGAGACAGAGAAACAAAAAGCTAGAAATGATCTCTTGGGGGGGGATGGCCACACCACAATCCCTTCTCCTCCATTTATCTTGGGCACACTTGCACATGTGCCTGGTGTGAGTTTTAAGCCACTGGGTCTGGGACTCAAACCTCAGTCAATAATGTGGGAGTCCAACAATGTAACCATTATCCCATCTGCTGGTCCCAAGGTTCTCTTGTCTGTATTACATTTTCTAGACTTTCTGAAGCATAAGTCCAGAAAAAGAATTTAAAGGAGATCAAGCCTGGAAAAAGTATTTGAAGTCAGATTTTTTTTTTGATACTTTGATCTTTTTTTCTTTAATGTTTTATTTCACTTTATTTTATACATGTTACTTAGCTTACAAACTGAGGTACAAAAAGAGAACAACTACTGTATAAAAATATTTGCTTATGTCAGCCTTGGCATTTCAAATGATTGGGAAAATAAGCAATTATCTGCTAAAGTTTCTGGAAAATGGATTAAATATGAGGAAATATTTTATATTCTAAGTCTACTCGTAATTTTTTGTTTCTAGGTCTCCCTCACCCCGCCACACCCACACGAAGATGATGGTGGCAGACTAAAAATTGGCCTCAAAAGATATCCAGATCTTATTTTCTTGAATCAGTGAATGTCATCATTTACAAGAGGATTTCAAAATGTTCATAAAAATGTATAATTGAAGTTTGAGTCTATTTTGGTGCAAGAAAATTTGAAACTCATCAATAGTTTTTTCACAATATGTATTTCCCATAAATGTTTTGAGGTGTCTAGCATTCGCAGATGTGGTTAAGGTAAGGAGCTTATGATGGGAAAACCATCCTGGATTAGTGAGGTGATCTCTCCATGAAATACAAGTCTCCTTATAAAAGAGAGGCAGTTTTCTTTTTTACTTTAATTTTGCATTTTTGTTATTTGTTTTTACTTTTAAGTTAAAAGACATAATTGCATACATTTATGGAGTACAAAGGGTATTTCTACATAGGTATACACTGTGGAATGATCAAATCAGTGTACCAGGCTCTCTCATCATAGCTAATATTTATCCCTTGTTGTGAAAACACTTAGTATTATCTCACTGAGCTATTACAAAATACAGAACACATTAATATTAACTAGAGTGCTCATGCTGTACAATAGGGCAACAGAACTTATTGTTTCTATCTAATTGTAATTTGTACTTATTGACCAATATCGCCCCTTTTCCCATCTATACCTTTCCTCAGCTCTGGTAACCACTGTTCTATATTCTATTGCTATTATTTTAACCTTCTAAAAATTCTTCACAAGGCTAAGATTATGCACTCTTTGTCTCTCTGTGTCTGGCTTCTTTCACTTAATGTGATATCCTCTAAGTTTATCCATGTTGTCAAATGAGAGATTTTCCTTTTTTATTTTTTCTGTTTGTTTGTTTTTAATGGCTGAATAATAGTCTATTCTATTTATGAATGACAACATTTAACTTCATTCATTCACTGATAGACATTTATGGTGTTTCTATATCTTGGTTATTGTGAATAATTTTGCAATGAGAATGCAGACAACCCTTGGGCATACTAATTTTGCTAATAGGCATTTGGTAGTGGGATTGCTGGACTGAAATATCCAATATTCCAAAAGGAGGATGGAGAAAAAGAGATTGTGGCGTGGTCATCTCCCAGGGTATGTCTGTATTTCTTTCTCTCTGGTAAGCACACATGGACTCTGACATATTTTTTTTTTAAAGTTATTAGAAAATAACCAAACAGGAGAAGAAATAATTAGAATTCTACCAAATTGGTGCATATTTAATCATGTTATTTTAATAATGTACTTATTTTTAAACTCTCCTACAAATATATATTAGATAACAAAGTTATGACTTTAATCATTTCTCTCTTACCTCCAAACTCCACTATATTTTGTTACTTATGCCTATGCTCTAGAAATCAACTTGAATTCTGCATTTTTCTCATTTCCTACATCCATTCTTCCAAGAAAACTTGGGTTTTCTTTCAAAATATGTCTGCATTTCTACACCCCTGGCCTAAGTGGCCATCATGTTTGCCTAGATTATTGCAATAGCATCCTAGCAGATCTCCCTGCGTTGACCTTTGCATTATTACAACTCATCCTCAACATAAAGGTAAGAATGATCTTATAAAAAATTGATAATGTGACTTCCCTGTGACAAAAATCATCCAGTATCTTTTTACAATGACTTGAAACCTAAATGGTTTCACACTTTTTCCCTCTTACCCTTTTTCACTTCATCTCCTGTTAGTCTGTCTTTAGCTCACTACATTCCAGCCATTTTCACCTCATTATTTCTGAACTTCCCAGGTTTGTTCTTACAGAACACTTTTCTTTCTGCTTTCTGGAACCATCTTCATTAAACACTTTTTTTGTAATTCATTCTCTGTCCTAAAAAACCCCTGACAATGATGTCTCTACCCAATGTCCCAGCTAAAATGCCAAGTTCCTCAATATTCTCAATGCTACTTGCACTGCTAATTTGACTTTTTCTAGCATTTAGTCCATTCTGATTCTTTATACTTATTTACTATTTCAAGATATCTACAGTACACAGTTCTATTTTTTCTCTTTATCTGTCACTGAGGTCTGGAGGAAACTAATAATCGCTGTCAGCCAGATACCATTAGTGACTTAACAATGTGAAAAATATTCTAGTTGCACCTTCTCAGATCATGAAATGGCATCATTAAAGTAATCTAGATTTGGAATTACACATATTATTCCTCGGCTGCCTCCCCTAGCAGGAGTAAGCTTCATGAATGCAGAAATACTACATTGTCTGTGTTTACTCATGCATCCACAAGCTCTAGAGTAGTAGCTAGTGCATGGAAGGAATCAAATAAAATATACGTGCAATAAATCAAATGAATTAAGAGCAATTAGAAAGGTTTATTATTTAGTAAATATTCAGTAGAGGGAGACTGTTGTAACAACCACCATCGAGAGTATCCAGAAATGATTTAACTAATATATTTTGTGGTAAATATTTGCCTTTTGCCCTGTGGGATCTTCTGGTTACATCTCCATTCACAATATTACTATTCTAATATAGAATTATTTTATTGTTTAATAAATAAATTCAAATTTTAAATAATTATTGATTTCTTCATTATGGCTGCATTGAAAATCCAAGATAAACTCACTAGATTTTCAAGTAGTACTACCCTAAATGAAAATGCTTGTATAAGAAAGTTTAAAGAACTGAGACAATCTGATTATTAATTTCACATTGACACATTAGGCATATTATTTTTAGTCCAATTACAAAGTCATTGACATTTAGGAGTTTAACCATTTCATTGCTTAGAAATGATGAGAAAGACATTTTGTACTCAGTAAGCTCTCTCAAATGGCATGTAAAAGCAATCTTATTCACTGAACTGGAGTTGCTGGGAAATAATGTCTGCATCTAATAGAATTCTCTCATTACTGCAATCTCAACATAAAACCTAAAACTTACAGATATTAACTTCCATCATGAAAAGAAAGAAACATAATGAATCTAGCGTTCTGAAATTTTGCACATGTGTGTGATTTTACTTTCCAGCTGAAATTTTATACTGCACTCTAACACTGTCTTTATTTAGAAGCTTGTTATCAGCATGTAAGAATTAATTATATCTCTATTAAATTTAACAGAATTATTATCATAATAGTGTCAGAGTAGTTTCATATCTTGAATCTAGTGAGTAAAATTACAATGCAAACATTTATGTTGGATTTCTGTGAATTTCATTCTGAAAATACCTTGTATTGTTTTCTTCTTCTCTTAAATCCTTCATCTTCTTTTGTGAGCAAATCATATCCAGTAGATTCAAAAAATGGGTGCTAGAAGGTACTATAAATATAACATATTGACATATGACATATCAATATAAACATTTCGACATTAAGTTGGCATTTTTACTCGTTATTAAAGCAATCCCCAGGAAATAGTGCTATTTCATTCCTTGGGGCTGTTGACACCCCAAATATGAAAATCTATAATTTCTTAATTTATGCCCTGCATTCAGCTTCAAGTCTATCTAATCCAATCTAGATTACATTGAAGAACAGGGAAGTGGGTTTCAGTATTAGAATTTGTATTCATTTCACCTTCATCATCAGTTTTACAAAGGCTATTCATTTAGCTGCTATTTCCACTTTACTGGACCATAGAAGATCAATGTGATGAACCAAGTCATTCTAAACTTGGATCAACATGTGAGAAAAATATATAATTAAAATGACATATCTGGCTCCACGTTCTTTTACAGCTCTTAAAACAATATTGTTTATAAATGAGCAACTAGTTGTATTTTTAAGTAGTTTTACTGACGTATATTTCACATACCATAAAATTTATCTCCTTTGAATGTACAATTCAGTGATGTTTATTGACATTCTTGAGTGGCTCATCCATTAGCATAAATAGGCTTGAGAACATTTACATGTCTTCAATAGGATTGTCACATTCATTTACAACTAACCTCTTTCCTTGGACAACCACTAACATAAATATGTTTTGTCAATATGCTTTTGCCTTTACTGATTCTACTCATTTCCTATGAGTAGAATCTTATATTATTTTGTCTACTATGTTTGGTTGCTTATATAGTACCATATGGATATACCATATTTGACAACTCCATTTATTCTATCGAAATTGATTCTAGTTTTTTTTTTTTTTTTTTTTTGCTATTATCAATAATGCTACCATTACTTTTGCCATTTACATGCAAGTATAATATTTGTGGGGACATACAGTTGCATTTCTTCTGGTTAGATACCTAGTAGTCAAAGTATTTGATTATAGAATTCTTTCAAATAGCTTTTTTAGAAATTGCCAAACTTCTGATTTTTTTTTTCCCTTTTAAAGAGATTTTTGCTATAGGGAGCTTGTGCTCACTGGAGAGACAGAGAGACTGAAAGCGAGAAATCACCCCTCCACCTACCCAGGGAGATGACCACACTGCAATCCCCTCTCCTCCATTCTCTTTTTGAGATCTTGGGCATGCACGCACATACCACAGGGTCTGGGACTTGAACTGCAGTCGGCCACGTGGGAATTCAGTGATGTGAACATTATGCCATTTGCTGGTCTCTGAAATTGCCAAACTTCTTTTAAAGTGGCTGTGCCATTTTGCATTTCCACCAGCAATATATGAGGATTTCTGTTTTTCCATTTCCTCATCAACTTTGCCATTGTTTGCCTTACTTATTACAGACGGTTTAGTTGGGGTTAAATGATATCAAATTCTGTGCTTCATCCTCATTACCTAATGACTAACTTTGTTGAACAGCTTCTTATGTGCTTACTATTCACCTGTATTATCATCATGTTTGATAAAATGGCTGCTTATATATTTTTGCCTACTTTTTTGTTGGGTAATTGTGTTCTTGCTATTGAGCAGTGATAATTCTTTGTCAATTGTGGGTCTATGTCATTTATAAGATATGCGATTTGCAAATAGCTTCTCGGAGACTGTTGATAGTATTTGATTTGATTGTTTATTTTGAAGTAAAAGAGTTCTTTAATAAGCCATGTATTTGGTGTTATATCTAAGGAAGCTTAACACAAGGTCTCAAATTTTCTATTAAAAGTTTTTTACTGTATATATTTATGGGGTATAACAAGGTTTTATGTTTGTTTTTAGAGAGATTTTTTGCTATACAGCGCATGTACTCGCTGGAGAGACAGAGAGTGATAGAGAAACAGAAATGAGAAATCACCCCCACCCCAGGGGTACCACACCACAATCCCTTCTCCTCCAGTCTCCTCTCGGGATCTAGGACACACATGCACATGCGCCCAGCATGAGTTTCTTTAAGCACCAGGTCCAGGACTCAAACTGCAGTCGACCGTGGATTTCCAGCGATGTAACTATGATGCCACCTGCTGGTCGCAACAAGGTTTGATATACATATGCAGTGCGGAATGATTAAATCAGGATAACTAATATGTCAATCACTTCATATACTCATCAGGTTTTGGTGATGAGAATATTAAAATCTACTTCCTGAACAATTTTCAAGTATACATTACATTTTATTAACTATAGTCACTATGCTGTCCAATAGATCTTTAGAACTCCTGTATAACAAAACTTCATATCCTTTGGTTATAGTTAACTTTATGATCCAGTTTAAGTTAATGTTTTTATAAAGTGTGAGGTGAGGCTTAAGTTCATTTTATATGTAAATATCTATAATTACTCCCGGAACATTTGTTGAGCACATTTTACCCAAGTGACGACACCTTTGTTAAATCTCAGTTGACTTAGTCTTTTCCTTGATTTTTAAATCTGTCTATCTGCAAGTGCCATGCTGTCTTCAAACTATAGATTTTTAATATTTTTGAAATCAGAAAAGTAGTCTTTCAAGCCAGCAGGTGGCATGGACAGTAAGGTACTGGATTTCACAGGGCTGAGTCCTGGACCCAGTGGCTTGAATATCACTCCAGGTACCTGTGTGTATGAAGAAGAAAGGATTACAGCATCACCAACCCCTTCCACACGCAGGGTGATTTCTCACTCCACCCGTCCACCCCCAACATGTCCCTGGAAAACTTGCACATTGTATGGCTGAAACAAACAAACAAAGACAAGACAAAAAAGGATAGAAAAAGAAAAGCTGTCTCAACATTGTATTTATTTATTTATTTTTGTGGGGCCAGCAGGTGGTGTGGTAGTTAAGGCACTGGCTTCCTACATGACTGACCACAACTAGAGTCCCAGTCAGCAGCTTGAAAATCACACTGGGTGCTGGGCACGAGTGTGTGTGTGTGTGTGTGTGTGTGTGTGTGTGTGTGCCCAAAATCCTGAAAGGAAAATAGAGAAGGGATTGTGGCATGGCCTTCCCCTTTGGGGATTGAGTTCTCACTTTCTCTCTTTCTGTCTCTCTCTGGTAAGTGCACATGTTTTGTGGCAAAATTGTTTAAAACATTTTAAAATATGATGACTATAGTATTATCCTTGATTTGATTGTTGCACACTGCACTGCATGTATGCTTCGAAAATCCACAATGTGGTCCACAAAGATGTACATCAATTAAATGTAGATATGAAATTATAAAATAAAACAGAAAATAAAGATTAAATTAAAAAAAAAGAAAGAAAGAAAGAAAGAAAGAAAATCACGCTGGACACATGTGTTTGTATGCCCAAATCCTGAGAGGAGTATGGAGGACAAGGGATTGAGGCATGGCCATCCCACACAGGGGGTCATTTCTCATTTTCCCTTTCTTTGTCTCTCTCAGGAGAGTATATGTGCCCTATGGCCAAATATTAAAAGAAAAAAAAAAGTAATGAGGTAGGAGACAGGGATCCTAAAAGTATAGTTAGGGTATGGGCACAAAATGGAATTACGAAACGGCTAAGTTTTGAGATGGAGACAAAGCAGCTCTGCTGCTTGCTCTTGCGAGACCCCTTGCGGCGGTGGCTCCGTGACTGACCTAGACTTCCAACAAAGGCATTTTCCAGGGCCAGCACATTCCAGGAAGAGGATAGCAAATGTTTTCATGGTCCAAATTTCTAGACAAAGAATCTCCTGACCTAGTACCTGCTGCTATTAGGAGAATAATTGGACCCATGGAGCATGTGGTCCTCCCCAGCAAAATGGGAATGCAGGCACAAACCCCACCTAGAAGAGTCTGGACAAAACCTTTTCTGATCCGAATAAAAACTCCTCGCCACAGTTCTTCCTCAGCAACCCATTTTCCAGGGCCCCTCCCTTCTTTAGAGCTCTGTTTTTCCCTCACTCCTCTTTAATAAACTACTCACTTTGCTGTACCTACTCCCTGTGTCTGCAATGCTAATTCTTCCTTTTTTTTTTTTTTTTTTGGTAGAAGTTTCTGCTATAGGGTATGTGTGCTTGCCAGAAAGAGAAAGAGACAGACAGGCAGAAAGTGAGAAATAACCCCTCACCCTCCAGGGGGGATGGCCACGCCACAATTCCCTCTCCTCCATTCTCCTCTCAGAATCTTGGGCATGCATGCACGTGCACCTGGCTTTAAGCCGCCGAGTCCTGGACTCGAACCGCAGTCCACTATGTGGGAGTTCAGCAACATAGCCATTACGCTAACTGCTGGTCCCTGCAATGCTAATTCTTCATGAGCATGGGATAAGAACCCATGTCTCACTGCAAGTGTGAGCCTGATGGCCCTGCGCCCCCATGTTCCTGAGTCAGTAATAATTTTTGTTGTTGTTCTATATGTTCTTTATCCACATAAACTTTAGATTTAGTTCATAATTTCTGGAAAACTACCTGTTGCAATATTGATAGAGAGTCTCTAAAGCCCTAGATAAATTTGAGGAGAATCATTTAGCAATACGGACTCTTCTAATCCACAATTTTTTTTTATTTAAATATTTTTCATTTCTCTCAACAATGTTTTGTAAATTTAGTTTACAAGTACCATTCTTCATTTGTTAAGTTTATTTCTATGTGCATTATCTTTTGATATTGTGAATAAAATTTTATTTAGTTTCATTTTCCCAGTTCACTGCTCTTATGTAGAAACAACACAGAGGGGTAACTTTTGCATCTTCATTTTTCTATCTTGAGCCTTTGTTCTATTTATTTATTTGGGTTTTCTTTTCTGAGGGATGGTAGTGAGAAGAAATATTTCTTTAAATTTTACATATACAAAAGCATGTCCTTTAGAAATATGTTTAGTTTTGTTCTTTTCAAGTCTAAATGTCTTTACTTATTTTTCTAATTGCAGTAATTTGAATCTCTATTAATATGCTTGAAAGAAGAAAAAAAAGAGCAAAAATTCTTGCTTTGGTAAAAATCTAAGGCAGAAAGCAGTCATTCCTTAATCAAGTTTGATGTAGATGCATTTTATCAGGTTGAAATACTCCATTCATTACAACTTTCACTACAATTTTATCATGACAAGGTGTTGGATTTCCTCACATTAACGTTCTGTATTCTTTAAGATGTAATTTGTTTTCTTTATTATATTATAGTAATACACTACGGTGTATTTTTTTAAAGAATTATTTATTTCTCTATCTATTTATTTTAATTTGACCAGAGAGGGACAGAATGAGAGAGAGAGAGAGAGAGAGCAAGTTGCCAGGTCTGGGACTCGCACCGCGGGAGTCCAGAGCTCTTAACCACCATGTCACCTGCCAGCCCCACAATGGTTTATTTTTTGAGGAGTTTTCTGATATTCAACTAAGCTTGACTATCAGGGACAAAATCTAGTTGATCATAATGAATATTTGGTTTTTAATATGTTATTGAACCAGTTTGCTAATATGTTTAAATATATTTAAAACATTTTAATTTATATTAACATAGAGTAATTGTACATGTTTGTGAGGGTACAATGTGATTCTTGTCAGTCCATGAACACAATGTGTAGTAACTAAACCAGGGTAATGAGAAGGTCCTTCATTTCAACCATTTGTATACTTCATGTTAGGAACATTCAAAATCCTCTTTTTTAGTTATTCTGTCAACCACATTTTCCTACTGCAGTTTTTAACTTGGACATCACTCCTCTTACCTACAAGTTTGTTTCTGTTAATAAATCTCTCTCTAGTTCACTACCCCTCCCACATCCTCCTCAGCCTCCACGAGGTCATTCTTCATCTCTCTACTTCTATGAGATCTTTTTTTCCCCCAATTTTCATATGAGGAAGTATTATTTCTCTTTCTGACCTGGGTTATTTTACTTATCATAGTGTCATTCAGGCTTGTCAAATTAAACTCAAAAGGACCAGAGTTTGTCCTTTTTAATGGCTACGGAGTATACTGTTATACGTAATTTATCTCGCAGGGAGTACCTTAAAGTGGATCCAGTCTTTGTGCTTACCCTGCAGGGCATGCAGAAGCTCTAAATAGAGACATAATCTCCTGCTGGCAGATACTAACTGGACTGGGTCCAGTTGTCTGACTAGGTCAGCCAGAAACTAGCAGCAATTCCAGCATCAGCCAGAGACGGCCAAGAGAGGCTTGTGTTGCTCCACAGCAGAAGCACTGGGCTTTGCCTCCCTGTGAAAGAGGGAGCAGAGAATGGGGCAGTGTTCCCCAGCAGAGATGGCAGGTCCCGACCCCTGCTTTTTGTCTGTTCTGTCCTGTCTCAGTTCACAGTCCTTCCCCTCAGGTACCTTACCTCTTCACCCTTGGGCAGGGGCAATGTTGTCTTTTATCCATTCCTCTGTTGATGGACACTTAAGTTGAGTCCATATCCATGTCCTGGCTATTGTAAATGGTGCTATGATGAACATGGGAGGCAGATATCTTTATATTTCTGAGGAATCTCCACATCGTTTTCCATAATGAGTGTACTAATTTACATTCCCACCAACAGTGTAAGAAAGCCCCGCTCTCCACATACGTGCCAGTACTTATTTCTTTACCTTTTTGGTAATAGCCATTCTACCTGAGGTGAGACGATATATATGTCATTGTAGTTTCGATGTGCATTTCCCTGAGATTAATAATGCTGAATGTTTTGTCACGTTTGTTAGGCATTTGCATATCTTTCGGAACTATTTATTCAGGTTCTTTGTCCATATTAAAATCGGGTTATTGGGGTTTTTGCTGCTGTGATGTTTCAGTTCTTTATGTATTCAGTTATTAATCCCTTGTCACATTTATAGTATGCAAATGTTTTCTTTCATTCCAGAGCTTATTTTTTTCACCATGCTGATTGCTTCCTTTGCTATGCAGCTTTTTAATTTGATAGAATCCTATTTATTGACTTTTGCTTTTGTTGCTTGTGCTTTTTAGGATTTATTGAAGAACTCTTCGCCCAGACCAATGTCCTGAAGTATTTTCCCTATATTTTCTTTGAACAATTTTATAATTAAAGATTTTATGTTTAAGTCTTTTTTTTTTTTTTTTTAAAGGAGAGATTTTTGCTATAGGGTACATGTGCTCACCAGAGAGAGAGAAAGACAGAAAGACAGAAAGCAAGAAATCTCCCCCCGCCCCCAGAAGGGATGGCCATGCCACACTCTCTTCTCCTCTAGTCTCCTCTCAGGATTTTGGGCATGCACGCACACACACCCAGTGTGAGTTCGAAGCCATCGGGTCCAGTACTCAAATTGCGGTTGCCCGTGTGGGAGTCCAGCAATGTAAATGTTACGCCATCTGCTGGCTCCTATGTTTAAGTCATTAATCTGTTTGGAGTTGGTTTTTATATTTGGTGGCAGATGAGTCTAGTTTCATTCTTCTGCATGTCGAAGTCTAGTTTTCCTAGCATCATTTATTGAAGAGACTATCTTTTGCCCAATGGATGACTTTGCCACGTTTGTAAAAATAAAAACAAACACAAACAAATAAAAAACCTGACAGTAAATAAATGATTTCTTTTTTGTTTCTCTGATCTGTTTTTTGGTCTATAATTCTGGGTATATTTTAACAGTACTTTTTGTTTTATTTTTGTTACAACAGTTTTATTGTATATTTTTAAAGAATTATTTATTTAATTTTATTTATTATTATTTTTTAAAATTTTTACCAGAGAGAGAGAGTGAAAGTGAGAGAGCAAGCCACCAGGTCTGGGACTCAGACTGCAGCCAGCCGTGTGAGAGGTGGGGCCTTAACCACTACGCTACCTGCCGGCCCCAGCTTCATAGCGTATTTTGAAAACCAATAGTATCATGGCTTCAGCTCTGTTCTTTTGCTCAAGATTAAAGTGGCTATGTGAGTCTTTTATAATTCCATACAAATTTTAAAATTCCTTTTCATATTTCAGAAGAATGGCATTAGTAGGTAGGTAATACATTAATCTGTAGATTACTTTCAATAGTATAGACTTTTTTTTTGGAGAAGTTTTTGCTATAGGGCACATGCGCTCGCCAGAAAGACAGAGAGTGACAGAGAGACAGAAAGTGAGAAATCACCCCTCGCCCTCCAGGGGGGATGGCCACGCTACAATCCCTTTTCCTCCATTCTCTTCCCAGGATCTTGGACACGCACGTACACGTGCCCTGCATGAGTTTAAGCCACTGGGTATGGGACTCAAAAAACGGTTGACTACATGGGAGTCCAATGACATAGCATTGTGCCTACTGCTGGTCCCTCAATAGTACAGACATTTTAACAATGCTGATTTTCCCAGTTCATAAACGTAGCATATCTTTCTATTTTTGTCTGTGTATCTTATTTTTTTTTTCATCAGTAGTTTAAAATTTTCATTATAGAGATCTTTCACCTGCTAGGTTAAATTTATTCCTAGGTATTTTATTTTGTTTGTGGTTATTGTAAATGGGGTTACTTTTTAAAATTTATTTTGCAACTAATTCATTATTGGTATATAAAAGGCTTGTGATTGTCATATGTTACTGTTGTAACCCACGGCTTTACTGAATTTTTTAATTTGGTCTAGGAGAGTTTTATTCTTTTTTAATCTTTAGAGTCTTTTATATATAAGATCATATCATCTGTAAAAAGAAAATTTTTTTTTTTGAGAGATTTTTCACTGTAGGGCGCGTGCGCTCGCCAGACAGAGAGAGACAGAGAGACAGAAAGCGAGAAGTCACCCCCCAGGGGGGATGGTCACGCCGCAATCCCTTCTCCTCCATTCTTTTCTCGGGATCTTGGGCACGCACGCACACGTGTCCGGCGTGAGCTTTAAGCCACCGGGTCCGGAACACGAACCGCTGTCGACTACGTGGGAGTCCAGCGACATAGCCATTACGCTAACTGCTGGTTCCCTAAAAAGAAAAATTTTGTCCTCTTCCTTTCCACTTGGGATGTCCCCTATTTTTGTTTTTTGTTTAATTGTTCTGGCTAGGACTTCCAGTACCATGATGAACAGTTGTGATTAAAATGGGCATCCTGTCTTGTTCCTGTTATTACATGTTAGGTTTCGGGTTTTCCCTTTTTGGTATGGTATTAGTGGAGGGTTTGTTACATATGGCCTATTTTGTTGAGGCATATTATTCCTACCCCTGATTTGTTGAAGGTTTTCATCATAAAATGATACTGGATTTTGTCAAATTTTGTTTCTGCATCTGTTGGGATGATCATATGACTTTTTTCCTCAATTTTGTTGGATCCTAAGGCTTAAGTCTTCAGGTTTCCTATTTTTATGTTGGTCTTTCATTTATTTTTAAATTTTCTATAGGGACATGTGCTCTTCAGAGAGAGTGAGGGAAAGTGAGAAATCACCTCCGAAGGAGGGTGGCCATGCTGCAATCCTTTCTTCTCCATTCTTCTCTCAGGATTCTGGACACACATGTGCATGTGCCTGACGGGCTTTTCAAGTTGCCAGGTCTGAGACACGAACCATGAAGTCAGCATGTGTGATCCAGCCACCTTACACACCATACCACCTATTGGTGCTCTATAATCTATTGCTGAAAATGGAATATTAAAGTTGACATCTACTGCTTTATAACCACCTATTTCTCCCTTCAGTTCTGTTCATTTTAGTTTTATGTGTGTTGGGATTGTTTTTATCTACATATGTGTTTATAATTGATGCTATTGTTGCTTTTTCTTGCAGAATTGACCTATTTAGTAATGCCATAAGTTCCACTTTGTTTCTGGCAACATTTTTGCCATAATGTTGATTTTTGTTTGATATTAGTATAACTTTACCACCTAAGTGTTGGATATGACTTACTTAAGTTATCTTTTTCCATTATCTTACATTCTAACTACCTGTGTTTTTAATCTAAAATCTGTCTCTTCTAGGAAAGTTACAGTTGAGTCATGCTTTCTGTTCCTCAACTCCATTCTGCCATTCGTTGCCTTTAGATTTAAATGTTTAATGCTTTTACATTTAACATAAGCCCTGATAGGGTAGAATTAATATTTAACACTTTGATATATATATTATACACATTTGTGTGTATATATAAACACACACACACACATACATACACAAACAGAAACATATATGTGTGTTATGTTTCTATGTTTCTTCATTAATTTTTTGTCAAGTAAATATTAAAATAACATATAAATATAAGTGAAATATAATACATGTAAATAGTGTATTTTTGTTAAAATATTTTTAGTGTAGCATTTTAATAACTTGGTTGTGTTATGTTATTTTCCTTGTGGTTTCTCTGAAATTATAATTAGCATCGTAATTTAACAATGTAGTTTTAATTAATACCAGTATCATTTCAATGGCATGTACAAATTTTGCAGCACCACAAGTCTGTTTCATCTCTCCTCTTTTGTGTTATTATGATATTCCAAATTATATCTTTATATATTTAAAGTACCTCAAAACAATTTATAATTATTTTCTTATACATTTGTCATTTAATCAAATAGAAGAGTGACAAAAATACACTTATATTGTTTTTTTAAGAATTATTTAATTTTATTTGCTATTTTATTATTATTCTATGTTTCTTCATTAATTTTTTGTCAAGTAAATATTAAAATAACATATAAATATAAGTGAAATATAATACATGTAAATAGTGTATTTTTGTTAAAATATTTTTAGTGTAGCATTTTAATAACTTGGTTGTGTTATGTTATTTTCCTTGTGGTTTCTCTGAAATTATAATTAGCATCGTAATTTAACAATGTAGTTTTAATTAATACCAGTATCATTTCAATGGCATGTACAAATTTTGCAGCACCACAAGTCTGTTTCATCTCTCCTCTTTTGTGTTATTATGATATTCCAAATTATATCTTTATATATTTAAAGTACCTCAAAACAATTTATAATTATTTTCTTATACATTTGTCATTTAATCAAATAGAAGAGTGACAAAAATACACTTATATTGTTTTTTTAAGAATTATTTAATTTTATTTGCTATTTTATTATTATTTTAATTTGACCAGACCGAGACAGAGAGAAAGAGAAAGAGAAAGGTAAAGTGAGACAGCAGGCTGCCAGTTTGAGGACTCAAACCCTGGTTATCCATGTGGTAGTCCAACACCCTGACCCCCATACCACTGGCCAACCCTATTTTCATTGTTTTTTATGTTTACCTATATAGTTATGTCTACCAATGTTCTTTGTTTATTAATATCAATTTAAGTCACCATTCTGTGTCTTTTCATTTAAGTCTGAGTACTTAACTAATTTTCTCACTGTTTTTAACCTGGAAATGACTTAATTTCACTTTTATTTTCAAGAATTAGTTATGCTTTGGTTTTGTTTGGTTGGTTTGTTTTCCTGAGTTCCTAGGAATATGTCAGAAGTTTTCAAAGTCACCTATGAAAATTCATTCCCAGATAGAGCTTTCAGATTATTGATTAGACTTTTCTATTACCCAACTAATATGACTATACCCTTAAAAAAACTGCACATTTAGGGGCCAGCAGATAGGATAATGGTTACATCACAGGACTCCCACATAGTTGACCATGGTTCAAATACCAGATCCAGTGGCTTAAACTCAGGATGGGAACATACGTGTGCCCAAGATCCTTAAAGGAGAACAAAGGAAAAGGAATTGTGGCATGGCCATCCCCCTTGTAGGGGAGGGGGGCATTTTTCTCTCTCTGTCTCTCTCTGTCTTTCCAGCAAGCACACATAGCCTATAGCAAAAATCTCTCAAAAAAAAAAAAAAAAAAAAACCCAAAAGCAAAAACAAAAACAAAAAAACAAAACTTACAACTTTAGCTAATTGTTTTCAACTATCACATGAGCTAGGACTTTTCTCACTGAGCAAGCTCTGGGTTAGGTCAAATAACAAGATGTTCTGTCAAAGACTTCTTCCTCTCCAGGATCTGGCACAAGTCAAGTAATGAAAATTATTAGGAATTTCGAGAACATGAAATCCATCTATCCTTCTGCTGACTCTGAAGATGTTGTTTATCACTATTCTGGTTGTGAATCGGTTAGATTTAAAGACTATCATGAAGGAGCTGGGGAGAATGAAATAAAAAAAGGCAAACGTGAAATAATTACAAAACCTGTTATTTGTACTGAGGTTTAGTGGCTTTTCTTAAATAAATACTCTTAACTGAGAAACTTTGGTTAATTTAGGAGTTCTAAAAAGGTTGGTTCTGATCATTCTTCAGGTTTTTGTTTGTTTGTTTGTTTTGATTTTTTTTTTTAAGATTATTTCTTTAGAACTAGAAAGAGAGAAAGGGTTTCCAGACAGAGTTTTGCCACACAGTGATCCTTCCTCCACCCTCCTATCCAAGATCATGGGCGTGCCTCCAGGCATCTCCACAATGTTCAGCTTGACCCAGGATCTGACCCTGGAACTTCTCATCTGGTTCTGTAATCAGCAGCCAGACAGATGTGAGTGGTCAACCCTGAGGTAATAGCAGAAGGACATCAGCCACATTAATCACAGCTTATCAGGAGCTTCAAGCAGACCTTCTGTGAGAACTCCTCCACCCAACTGACTCTTGGAGCCAAAGAGAAAGCTGTCTCACCAGGATGTTAGGTCAACATCCTAATTCCAACTGAGGGATTACACTAAAAAGGGTAGGTCCTCCATACATGGAGAAGGCACTTACCATCAAAGTCTACACTGAGCATGCCTGATTAGGTGGTCAAAGTCCTCACCTGAGAGAGAGGCATAGAGGAAGGCACAGAAAATCCAAGCAAAAGAAGCAGCTACTACTACAGATCTCTGCTACTAAATATTCATTACCAAAATCCACAATAAAAGTGACATCGAATCCATTCCAAAGTGCAGCAGTTGTTACCTTAGCAATCGGTCTGCTCCAAACTCTCAGCTTGTATTTTTTTTTTTTTTTTTTTGATTCATGTCTGGGACCCCTTGATTCTCCTGGCTGCTTGTCCCCTTCTCTCACTCTGCTCTGCTTTGCTATCCCCTTTGCTAGTCCACATTCTTCGTGATCATGAGACAAAGAATCCAGTTCCCTGCTGTTCCTGCCCTGAGTATTGGCCTGACCACCCCAGAAATCTCTTGTCAGTTCCAGCATAAAGCTGTGCAGCTTACTGCATGTGCCACTGCAGCCAGGTGTGTTCATATTTTGATTAGCAGCACAGAGGAGAAACATGATGGGGGTGTTCACTTTGGCATTAAAGTAAGTCCTTTCTTCCTTTAATTACATTTTAAATATTATCTATATACAAATATATATATGCATATATATGCATGTGCATATATTATATATAAATATATATCACATACATGCATATATAAAATGTATTTGTATATACATAATATATCAAAGTGTGTGTGTAGGGACCAGCAGTTAGCGTAATAGCTATGTCTCTGGACTCCTATGTAGTTGACCGCGGTTCGTGTCCCGGACCTGGTGGCTTGAAACTCACGCCAGGCGCCTCGCTTTCTGTCTCTCTGTCTCTCTCTGCCTGTCTGGCGAGCACATGCGCCCTATAGGAAAAACTTCTCCAAAAAAAAAAAGTGTGTATGTGTATATATATGTATTTTTATATACTATATATAAATATATATCACATATATACATATATAACATATATGTACTTGTATATACATAAAATATAAAAGTGTGTGTGTGTATATGTATTTGTATATATATGATAGGTATTTTTTTAAGATTTTTATTATCATCCTAATCTTTATATTACATTGGATTACATATAGCTTTACAGTACAGTGTATTACATTGCTTTTTCAGAAGGGAATGTCATGCATGTCAGTCAACACAGAAACATTAATCTCCCCACTTCATCATTCAATATCTTTGCAATGTTTTTCCCAATCATTATTATTATTATTCTAATTATTATTATTTTAAACAGTTAATCACTATTTCTCATTTTGCTTGTAAAAAGACTTTACCTATCATGAAATACTGCTCAGACTAATCCAGTTGAGAATACTATACATGTCATCATCAACAGGTAATAAGCCATATAAATATATACCAACTATCTTTCTCTATCCACTTCTCTTACCTCCCCATTCCCCACTGTCTTATTCTCATTAAGTACTTTCACTGCTTTTATGCCCTCCAATATTTTGCTCTCTATCATAGAGTGCAGATAGTTGGTATATATTTAGTGGATACATACAATATCTTTCTTTCATAGCCTGGCTTACTTCAGCAATAGATCCTCCATATCTGACCACTTTCTATCAAATGCCAGGGTCTCGTTATTTTTTTATGGTTGAGTACTATTCCATAGAGTATATATACCACACTTTTCCAATCCATTCATCAGTTCGTGGACATTTAGGTTGGTTCCATGTCTTAGCAATTGTGAATAATGCTGCAATAAATATTGATGTGCAAGCACTTTTCCGACTGAGCATTTTCCTGTCCTTTGGATAGATACCCAGAAGTGGGATTGCTGGGTCAAATGGTAGTTCTATTTGTAGATCTTTGAGGAACCTCCATATTGTTCTTCACAGTGGTTGAACCAGTTTACATTCCCACCAACAGTGTAGGAGGGTTCCCTTTTCACCACATCCCCGCCAACACTTATCACTTTTTATATTCTTAATCTTTGCCATTCTGACAAGGGATAGATGTATCTCATTGTGGTTTTTATCTGCATCTCCCTTATGATGAGGGTTGTTGAGCATTTCCTCATATGCTTTTTGGTTGTTCATATGTCTTCCTTAGAGAGATTTTTGTTCAGCTCATTTTCCCATCTTTTAATTGGGTTAATCATTTTTTTTTTCGCATAAGGCACTTG
>NW_006160225.1:2622736-2623542 GCF_000334495.1 Tupaia belangeri chinensis | reverse complement strand
TTTTTTTTTTTGAGAGGTTTTTGCTATAGGGCGCGTGCATTTGCCAGACAGAGAGAGACAAGAGACAGAAAACGAGAAATCACCCCGATGGCCACACTGCAATCCCTTCTCCTCCATTCTCCTCTCGGGATCTTAGGCACGCACGCACATATGTCTGGTGTGAGTTTTAAGCCACCGGGTGGTCTGGGACGCAAACCGCGGTCAACTACATTGGAGTCCAGCAACATAGCCATTACGCTGCTGGTCCCACTTCAAGTAGTTTTTTTTCATGGAGACCTTTGGGTCTTCTAAGTATACCATCATGTCATCTGCTAATAAAGATATTTTCAGCTCTTCTTTGCTTATTCGAATGCCTTTTATATGGTTCTCTTCTTTGATTGCATTACCTAAGACTTCCAGTACTATATTAAAGAGCAGTGGAGAAAGTGGGCAGCCTTGCCTAGTACCCGTTTTTAGCGGAAAAGCTTTCAGCTTTTCTCCATTCAGTATAATGTTAGCTGTAGGTTTTTCATAGATGGCTTTTATTGTGTTGAGAAATGACCCTTTTACACCAATATTACTGAGGGTCTTAATCATAAAAGGATGTTGTATTTTATCAAATGCTTTCTCTGCATCAATTGAAATGATCATATGGTTTTTATCTGTCTTTCTGTTAATGTGTTGTATTACATTTATGGTCTTGCGTATATTGAACCACCTTTGCATCCCTGGTATAAAGCCTACCTGGTTGTGATGAATAATCTTTGTTATATGTTGTTGGATATGATTTGCGAGTATCTTGTTGAGAATTTTTGCATCTATATTCA
>NW_006160225.1:2584082-2622236 GCF_000334495.1 Tupaia belangeri chinensis | reverse complement strand
GGGGTTTGTTTGTTGTTGTTTTTCCAATTCCCTGAGGCATGATGATAAGTTATCTATTTGCCATCTTTCCATCCTTTTCTTAAGGGCACTATTTGCTATGAATTTCCCTCTTATGACTGATTTTGCTGTGTCTCATAGATTCTGGACACTTGTGTACTCATTATCATTTATTTCCATAATTTTTTTTATTTCAGCCTTAATTTCTTCAGTAGTGAAGAAGTCCTTCAGAAGTCGGTTGTTCAGTTTCCATGTGTTTGTGTATTTTCGGGGTTGTTCCTTGAAATTAATCTTGAGTTTAGTTCCATCATGGTCAGAGAAGATGGTGGGTACAGTTTCTATCCTTTGAATCTGTAAAGGCTTGATTTGTGTCCTAACATATGATCAATCTTTGAAAAGGTTCCATGCCAGGGTTAGAAAAACATATATATTGTGGATGTAGGATGGAAATTTCTATAGATATCTGTCAAGTCCAATTGATTTATAGTATCATTTAAGACCTGTATCTCTCTATTTTCTGTCTAGAAGATCTGTCTAAAATAGATAAAGGGATGGTGAAATCTCCAATAATTATAGTATTTCTCCCTATCTCTCCTTTTAGCTCCAGCAGTCTTTCTTTCACATACTAAGTTACATCTGAGTTAGGTGCATAGATATTTATAAGGGTTATGTCTTCTTGCTGGATTACTCCATTTACTATTATATAATGCCCTTCTTTGTCTCTTCTTACAGTCTTTGTCTTGAAATATGATAGGTATTTTTTATAGAGATTTCTGGTATGGGGCACATTCACTCACCAGAGAGACAGACAGAGACAAAGACAGTAAGTGAGAAATTACATTCTTGAGGCTGCAATTCCTTCTCCTCCATTCTCTTCTCAGAATTTTGGACATACACGCACATACGTCTGGCTTGAGTTTTAAGCTGCTGGGTCTGGCACTAGAACCACACACCAACTACGTGAGAGTCCAGCAATGTAACCATTACACCATCTGCTGGTCCCAAAACTACAATATATTTAATAATTTATTATAGAATACCAGACAAGTACAACAGACAATGCTTATTTTTCTAAATGCCAAATTGTGATGTGAGTTCTTTATATGTATAAACACACTTAATCTTCATAGCAGTCCCATGGGCTAGAAAATATCATTGCCTCATTATAAATATGGAGAAATTGAACTGCAGGGAGTTTGAGCAAATGAACCAGTGTTAGACAATGAATGAGTAGGAAAGCCAGATCTGAAATGAGGAAATGTTCCTCCCAAGCCCAGACCCATGTTGCTTTGGTCTAATCCAGACTGCTGCTCTCCCAGGCCCTCATGCTTGTACTCCATGGCTTTGTAATGCTTCACTGAATTGAAGGCATTCTTTGTGTTATCCATCATTACCCATATTTCGTAAATTCTACTGTATACTATAGGCTTTTCCAAACAGTGCATGATTTAAAAACAAAATGTATTCATAGTATCCATAGAGCATCACTAAAAGTTCAAGTTGTAAATTCTTTTTAACTTTATCCTATGTACATTGAGAACAAGGCTGTGCCTAAACTTTCTGGAAGAAATTATACATTCAAGATTCTGTAAAGATCGAATAACTAAATAGACACCAGTTCTCAAGAACAACACAGTAATAAACTGAATACTGTATAATCTTACAAATTATCTTAATTCATTTTGATTGAACTCTGTTATACAAAAAATACTCTGATGGAAAACCTTAATAGCACTTAAATTGTCTACAAGCACTTCTTGTATTCTGTTAGTACTGCACTGTGTCTTTAATTTCTTTATTTCTATGATGCTAAAGTAATGTCACATTTCAGTTAAACTGGAAAATAATGTGCTCTACTTGCAGAACTTATGTTGTAAATATAAACCACAATCATATTATTGTGCCTTTTCACCATTTTTCAGTTCACCTTTTATTTTTTATGAGTTAGACACTCTAATAGCTGATTTTAATGATCAAGATTTGCATAATTTCTCAGATAAATCCATTTCCCAGTTCCTAGTATTTTTTTAAATTTGCCAGAGGGCACGCACTGGGGCTGGGGACAATGAGAAAGCCACCCCCGGTAGGAAGTTGTCCTCCTGCAATCCTTCTCCTCCTTCTCTCCCTCCTTTCAGGACTTGGGCATGAACACCCACGTGCTCAGCCTGTATCTCGAGCTGCTGGTCTGGGACTCCAAACGAGCAGGCAGCCGTGTGGGATCCAATCACCTTAACCACCATGCCATGGCTATTCCCCTACAGTTTTAATTTCACATATAATGTGTTTGATACATGTTTACATTTCATTACTTCAGCTTGTTAGTTCATCTATTATGCTAAAATCTGATATATTTTTGAAAATGTGCAGAAAAAGTAATATCTTAATATTTAAGAAACTTCATGAAAAAGGTAAATGCATCAGTATACGTATTTATCTTCTAATCTGAAATATGTTGTTTGTTTGGATTCTAGTATGTAGCGATTGGTTTTCAAATTTTTTTTTGAGAGGTTTTTGCTACAGGGTGCATGCGCTTGCCAGAAAGACAGAGAGAGATAGAGAGACAGCAGGCGAGAAATCACTCCTCAGGTGAGATGGCCACGCAGTCACCTCTTCTCCTCCATTCTCCCCTCAGGATCTTGGGCACGCACGCACATGCGCCTGGAGTGAGTTTAAGTCACTGGATCTGGGACTTGAACCACTGTTGACTACATGGGAGTTCAGCAACATAGCCATTACTCCAATTGCTGGCCCTGGTTTTCAATTTATTATAATTCATTTAATTTTCATCTTTTATTTGTGGGAATGTGTGGGTGGAACATTACTGCACTTTATATGAAACTTTGGGAAGACATTATTTTATGAAACTTCTGTCACTTAAAAGAATACAAAGTAAAAAAATAAAATGTACTAAGGGGGTATGAGCTAGAAGCTTTTATATTAAAGATGTTTACGTTTGATGCTCACTTTGGAAAGAGGTTAGAGGATTTAAAAAGCCAGCATGCCCAAACCAGTTTGTGTCAAAATGCCTTTCACCATATTCACATCTGGTGCGTTTAATTAGGTTTGCAGCTGTGGGCACTCACATTTTACAGGGGCATAGTTGTCAACTCAGTCAAGAGACATAGTCTTTATTTTTTTAAGAAATCAAATATAACTTTTGGGATGATTTTTTTGGTTGTTATTGTTCTTTTTGCTTAACTTCATGTTTTCAATTCCTGCAACAGCTAGCCTTTTATTTATTTGGAGGTGGAATCTAGCCTCGCTACTGACATTGTTTCCTGTTTCTGGTTTGCAATTCTATTTTCAATGTTCATATACCCTGCGAGTGTGATTTGTCTCAGCAGGAAACATCATGCTCATTCTAAAGTAGACCCCCTTCATTTTTCTTTCAAGACTCTCAGTGTTTCTAAGAATCTGCGCAGCAGGGAAGAGCACTTCTGGAGGTTCTGCGTTTTGATGCCTCATCTGACAATGTCTGTGTTTATACAATGAGTGACATTCAGATGAACCGAAATATTCCATTAATTGGGGTGGAATTTTCTGGTCTCTTTTTATTTTAGAAGTATAAGTAAAAGCTCAAATGAGGTTCAAACATCTCTAAAACTCTAAGTTAACAGAGATACGTTGATTGCTGGGTGACACAGGCATAAGTATTTCTTAAACATAAAATAAATGAAAAAAGATCAAAAAAAAAAATCATGGCAAAGGAACCAGCAGTTAGCATAATGGCTGTGTCACTGGACTCCCATGTCGTCGACTGCGGTTCACGTCCCAGACCTGGTGGCTTAAAATTCACACCGGGTGCATATGTGTGCGTGCCCAAGATCCCAAGAGGAGAAGGGATTGCGGTGTGGCCATCACCCCGGGGGGTGATTTCTCGCTTTCTGTCTCTCTCTGTCTGGCGAGCGCACATGCTCTATGGCAAAAAAAAAAAAAAAAAAAACAGCAAAGAAAGTATTCATTGATTATAATTAAATTGTTTTTAATATAACTAAATTATGTCTTCAAAATAAAGAATATAAAGATATGCAAGAATCAGTGAGTGACCAATAAAATGACTTAGAGAGGAATAAATGCATGTTTGGGATTTTTATTGTTATTTTTTAATAAAGGGAGGCAAATGTCAGGTATTATGTGTATTTCACAGATAATGCAAATGGTTGGTGGCAAAACCTAGGTTTCCAGAATCCTAGAGTGGTGTAAATATGATGTGGGATATTGGGGTGATTAGGCCCAATACCACTGTAGGGTACTGTTCTTGTCTTATGTTCATGAAGAATCAGAGATGAGGACATAGAAGATAGCAGAGCTGAGTTTATTGAAGGATAGGAAAGCTCCCAAGGCAGAAAGTGGTCCCAGAAAAGTGGGTAGCTGGTTTCAGTCTGTCATGAGGGCTTTTAATCTCAGCTAAGAGGAACTTGTGCATGCACTCCTCTCATGGGGGTGGGTTCCATGCTAGATGAGTCCAATTATTCTCCTAGTTTTGGAGAGGACACAAAGGTCATGAGCCCCTCTTTGTCTAAAAACTTTAGGCAATGAAGACTATTATCTTGTTCTCAGAGGTGGTGTGACCTGGAAGAAGCCTTAATTGCTATATTTGCTTTAAGTCATTCTGTGCAGGTTAACCAATGAGTCACTGCTTCAAGCTGTTTCTTGTGAACAAGCAGTTCCCAGTGCAAACTTGACTATTGTGCCTCCATCTTTGGGCCTTTTGTCCTGACTACCTATTTCTTATGATTATATCTCCAATCTCAATTCCACTCCTTCAGGGATAATTATTAGACTAAGATCATTGAAAAACCTTTAGTCCTGATTACATCTAAGTCTTTTTTATTTTTAGAGAAATTTTTGCTATAAGGCTTGTGTGCTTGCTGGAGAGACCCAGAGACAAAAAAAGCTAAGAAATTACCCCCAAGGCGGGTGGTTGGCCACACTACAATCCCTTCTCCTCAATTCTTTTCTTGATATTTTGGGCACACATGCAGATGCCCCCAGCATGAGTTTCAAACCTCCCGGTCTGGGACTCAAACTGCCATCAGCCATATGAGAGACTAGTGATGTAACCATTATGCCATCTGCTGGTCCCAAGATTATGCCTAATTCTGAACAGGTTATTTAGAGAAATAAGTGTAAATCATTATTAGCTTCACTCTCTTCATCAAAATAATAAATACAGTAGTTGTAAATGTTTCACTGTTATAGCAAGAGTGAAATGACATGATACAAAGGCAAATGCACAGAAATGTATACATACAATAGATTGAGAAATAGTCTATAGTAATTATTGTTATTACCATGACCTTCCAAGGTTTTCTTTTGCAAAATTTTCAAGTTAGTACTACTGGGAATAAGTGAATGAGTGACTTCCCAATAAATGTTTCAATTAAACACACTGTTAATCAGTGAGCACCTACTAGATTGTCTATTGTGTCCCTGCCCCCTCTTCTGGGGACTTCGTTCTATCAGTGTAAGTAGGACTTAGTCACAGTGATCTTTATAGTAACTCCTAAACTATAAGGCACAGTTAGCTGGCTGAGGTAGGGTCATTCTAGCTTAATCAAGTCATTTCCCCTAGATTTAGAATTAGAAAAGATGAGGGAAAAAGAGAAGCAAAGAGAGTTTTTTTTCTCAGAGGTACTCAATGTCCATGATTTTCAACATATGGGCCAGTTAGTACAAGGGAAGCTTACTTAGAAAAACAACAAAGCAGATGTCAAGAGACGTAGACTAGCAGATTCAGGAGACTTACACGTGTGTGTTCATGAAAACTGTTTATTCCCAATGTCCTGAATCACTATCCTTGTCTTTCGTGACATACTCTTGAATCTTGGCTAACAAGTTGCCTTTTGTGCTTAAGTTAGCTCAAAATTAATTTCTCTCTCTCTCTCTCTCTTTTTTTTTTTTTAGTGAGGTTTTTGCTATAGGGTGTGTGTGCTCACTGGAGAGACAGAAAGAGACACAGAGACAGAGAGTGAGAAATCATCCCTCCCAGAGGAGATGGCCATGCTGCAATCCCTCCTCCTCAAGGCTTCTCACTAGATTTTGAGCACACATGCACATGTGCCCGGTGTGAGTTTTAAGCCTCCAGGTCTGGGACTTGAACCCACAGTTGACTACATGGGAGTCCAGGAACCCAACCATTATGCCATCTGCTGGTCCACAAAATAGTTTTTTAACAACTAAGAGTCCTAATGAAGAAAATAAATCACAGAAATTGATGCCCTGTCTCTATCTTATTTTGCTAGGACTCCCATAATGGATACTACATACTGGGTGGCTTAAACACCAGAAAGTTACTGTGTTTTCAACACTAGCCACACTTCCATACAAAGATTACGGTCTTAATTGGGAAGGAGTGGCACCCAGAATCTCTGGATGGGAATATATGAAATGAATGCCTTTAAATGTCTTCCGATTCAAATTTTCCCTAAGTCCTGTAGTTTCTCTGCAGAAGCCCCTTCCTTCCTACATTTGCTTGTTAAACTGGAGGCAAAAGCTTCTACCATGCCCTGTGTGTGCCTCTCAGAGTCTTTCCAGACCTTCCTGCTCTCTATCAAATCAGTAATTAATGTCAAGTAACAGCATATCCATGGAGGTGAATATTAGAAAGTAACATTTTCTGAGCAAGACAGTGACATCCCACAGTAATGATTCTCAATCTGTATTAGCAAAATGTGTTAAAGAATATGGCCGGGACCAATGGTAGTCTTCGGAATAACCAGTAATGATTCCTTGTGCAGTTGTCAGATCTGCATCAGATCTTAGAACTACATCGAAGGGAGTGTGGGGTCATCATAAGGGAGGACCTTGGAACACCGTGCAGTATGTATGGTTAAAATTTTCATTTATTTTTTTTTCCTCAAAGACACCTATGGTACCTGTACTGATAATTGAGAGAAAGGTTCTGAGACACGTTGGGTACAGAATCTAAGTTGTACTGACACCTGGGCACATATGGTCATTGCAGTCTTCTTTTTCTTTCTCTCTGTACTTATTCTTAGTTTTTGTTGTTGTTGGTTTTGCTTTTGTTATAGTGTTCCTGTACTTGCTAGAGCACAGAGAAAGAGACAGCGAGAGGAAAAGTGAGAGATCACCTTCTGCGGAGATGGCTACACCACAGTCCCTTCTACTCCATTCTCCTGGCATTTTGAACAAGCGTGCACATGCACCTGGCATGAGCTTCAAGCCACCACGTCTGGGACTCTAATAGCAGTCAGCTAGTGGAATCCCAGCACCTTAACCACCACACCACTTGCTGGCCCCTCTTCTTTTAAAGTTTATTTTCTTCTTCCATGAGTGAGAGAGACAGAGGGAAATGAGACAGCCCCAGTGAAGCCTCAACACCAGGATCGACTCCCAGCCTTCAGCCATTCCAGGATAATGGCGTATCTGCCCCGCATATTCAGGGTGATCTCCAGACTTGAGCTGGAAACCTTATGTGTGACTCCCTCAGTGCATCATGTTTTACTATCGCACCACCCTCTTGCCTCCAGACTTTCTTTAATAGTAGAGGAATAAGGAATTAAGTAATAAATGGAACTCTGGCTCAAACCTGGCTGTCTTACCGTTGAGTCTACAGATCCAATTACACTATTCTCCTGGTTTCTAAATATGTAGTTGAAATAAACATATTTGGTAGTTGATAGAAACCCCATTTTTTGGGTCCTTGGTCCATAGATTAAGTTAAAAATGTAGAAAAGGGAAAAGCACTCTAATTTCCTCCCCACACACCCATACCCACACATGGCCTATAGAAAATTAGTAAATAGAAAGTAATATCATGTTCCTGGTGCAATGGTATAGATTAGCACCATCCCTAAAAGCCTGAAGTAATGAAGAGTGGATGCACCCAAGATACTTCAACCTGCTTCATAAGTGGAACCAAGGTCTAGCTCCATGGCTTAGTGATTAAGGGAGCCAGAATCCATATGGGCAACTATGGTTCAAATCTCAATCAGAGCAGTTTGATAAACATACTGGGTACATATGCATGTGTGCCCCAAACCCTAGCAGGATGGAGTAATGGAGAAGGGATAGCAATGTGACCACATCTCATTGAGAGATGTTTTTCCTCCTTTCTCTCTCTCTCTCTCCCCCTCTGAGGGGCACATGCATTCCCTGCCAAAAGCAAAGGGGGGAGGGACAACTCTTGTGCATATAATTCTCCTTTGACTGCTCTGTCACCTTTATACACTTTTGAAAGTCTAATGCAAATGGAAGGAAGGAACATGAAGTTAACTTCTACCATTGCAGGGGCGGGGGCGGGGAGAAATTCGTTCTGCTTACAGAACTATGCACAGGGAAGATGCAATGATAATGAGAAAGACAAATCTCTAAGAAGAGAGAATAAGAAGTCAAAGAAGAAAACTGATGAGATAGGAATGAGAGAGAAAAATGGTATAGACCAAAAGGGAGTATTAAAAATGAAGATGGATCAGAAACTGAAAGAAATAAAAAAACCTCTAGTAAATCAGACTCTTAAAAAATAAGTGGTGACTTCAATAATTTGAAGCATTTGTTTTACCAATAGTAACTAGAACTACAACAAAATCTGATTTAAAGCTTAAGAGCTTAACAGAAGAAAATTTATGTTTATTTTTGAGGCATAAAACTTGTGTATTTATGACTCAAAAGACGCCAGCTTTATTGATATTAATATTTTGGGGCATCAGTTCTTACTCACCACGCAGAATGTTCTGTTCTTAATAACTTTAAAATACACATAAAAAATAATGCTACAAAATATAAAGCAATCAATAGAACCAAACTCTGATTTGACACTAATATTGGAAATAACTAGTCCTGAATTTAATATAAAGTAAAAGTTTCAAATGAGGAAAGAGAACATCATGAAAAATTAGATGATCGTTTCAGCAGAGAGATGTAAACTATAAAATAAAAATCAAATAAAAACATTACAAATGAAAATATCAACATAAACAAGAGTACCTTTTATAGACTCATCAACAGACAAGAAACAACTGAGGCATGAATCAATGAACTTGAAGACAGGTCAGTAGAAATTAATTAGACTGGGGCCGTGCCATGGCATGGTGATTAATGCAGCTGGTCCCAATATGCCCAACTGTGTGATTCAATTTCTGGACCCAATGGTTTGAAAGAAATGTTGGGCACATATGTGTGTGTCCCCACAAATCTCAACATGAGGGAGAAATGAAAGAGAAGGAATTGTGATGTGACTATACCCATTGGGGAGTAATTTCTCACTTCTCTCTCATTCTCTCCCACTGGTGAGAGAATGTGCCTTCTGTAAAATAAAAATAAAAAATAAAAAAAAATACTGAAACTGATATACAAAAGAAAAAAGATTTTTAAAAAAATTAAAAGACCAATATGTGTGAGAGAATGTTAAATAGTCAGTCAAATATACTATAACTGAAGTTCCAGAAATACAAGAGAGAGTAGATCAGAAAAAAGAATAAGTAGGGTTTGATAATATTTTTTCTTTTAATTTCTTTTGTACATTCAATCACTATACATTACTACAGCTTGTAAAACAAACTTACCAAACATGAATACACTTCAAACCAACCCAATTTAAGATACTATACATGTACTCATTATCATTGGTTTCCAGTAATCTTTTTATTTCAGTCTTAACTTCATCAGTAGTTGTGAAGTCATTCAGGAGTTGGTTGTTTAGTTTCCATATGTTTGTGTATTTTCTGAAAGTAATATCAAATTTAATTCCATTATGGTCAGAGAAGATGCTGGAAATAGTTTCTCTGCCTTTGAATTTGTAAAGGCTTGTTTCATGCCCTATTATATGGTCAGTCTTAAAAATGTTTCCATATGGCAGTGAGATAAATTCATATTTCATGATTTGGGGGTTGAAGGTTCTATAGATGTCTGTCAAGTCCATTTGATTTATGGAATCATTTAGATCCTGTATCTCTCTGCTTATCTTTTGTCTAGATGATCTGTCCAGAGGAGATAGTGGGATGTTGAGATCCCCAATATCTCTCCTTTTAGATCCAGCAGTCTTCCCTTCATGTACCTGGGTACCTTTGTTGGGTGTATAGATATTTTTAAGTATTATATCTTCTTGATAAATTAGCCCTTTAACTACTATATAATGCCTTTCTTTGTCTCTTTTTGAAGTTTTTGTCTTAAATCTCATTTTGTCTGAAATCAGTGTTATGACTCCAGCCCTTTTTTGGTTTCCATTTGTACTGACTACCTTTTTCCAGTCCTTCTTTGTTAGACTATGTATGTCTTTATCCATGAGGTGTGTTTCTTGTAGGTCACAGATGTAGGGTTTCTGGTTTTTTTGTTTGTTTGTTTGTTTGTTTTTTATCCATTCAGTCAGTCTGTACCTTTTGATTAGAAAATATGATCCATTAACATTATCGTTATTTCCAGACTTGTCCCTACTATTAAGTTGGTTATTTTCTTGGTTGTTCTTTGTTCTCTTATTTCTGTCTGTCTCTTTTTAGTTTCCTTAGTATAGTCCTTTCTAGATTTGGAAATTTTTCTTCCAGGATTTCATAGAATAGATTATCAGTGCTCTTATTTGTTTCTTCACTTTCTGGGATACTAATTATTTGGATGTTTGGGCATATATTATCCTTATTTTTTTTAGTTATTTTATCAGTTTTTTTGATGAGTTTTTCTAGGTCAGAGGTTTTGTCTTCCAGTGTGGGAGGAGGGTGAGAAATGGCAGAGGGTGAGATATAGGGGTAAAAAATATATGTATATATACACACACACATGAAATGAAACCAGAAATGGCAGAGGGTGAGATATAGGTATGCAGTATATTTTGGATGGAAAATCACATTTTGTATGCTGTGACAATGCTCAGGAAATGAATGTGAATTAATAAATTTAAAATATTTCAGAAGAAAATTATAGTGCACTTGTAACTAGATTCTAGCTTTGTCCATAGTTTTAGTTTAAGGTATTTTGTGAATCAATAAAATGTGGGAAAAAATGTAAAAATAATAATACTAAAATTAAATTAAAAAAGAAAACTAAATGACCTGTATGGATTATATTTATATTGTATATATTTAGATTTGCAAAGCTAAAATAAAATCTGCTCAGCATAGTGATTTTTACATCTCTCTCTCTATTTTAACTTTCACTACTTTTGAAAGTTTATCTGTAAGTTACTGTCAAGGACATAATGTCTGAGATGATCCCTAGGGGTTTAATAAAATAGTTGTGTACTAGAACATTGTTTGTTTTCCTAATGGATGACTGACCATGGAAACCTGAGATCAGAGCAAGCCATTATGCATAGTGATGGTAATACAAACAGCCACCTTGGTAGGGTTTCCTAAAATGGAGTTATATTTACTTGAAGGAGGTATGCTTTTAAATATCAAAACAAATTCAAATGCATAAATATACAAGTTGTGTTGCAACAACTGAACGGATATTTTTCTTTTATTATTCAATGGAAATTCTCATAGGGAACAAAGTAGAAGGGATGTTATGTCTAAGTCAGATCCCTCTGTTCTGCAGACTTGGTAACTTCCCATAATGCAAATTTTTACTTCCAGCATCTGGAGATGTGACTTCAGGAAGGGCAGTGGGGAAAGCAAAGGCTACCTCAGTTGCAGCGGAAGTGTTTCTCCTTCTCTGGGAACAATGGGAATTATCTGAGATGCTATCGAGAAAACACTGTGATGTGGTTTGATTTTTTTGTTCTTATATTAAATTCACAAATAATAAGTGTACATAATTATGGGGTACAATGTGCTATTTTGATGCATGTACATAATATGTAATAGTCAAATTAGGGTGATTATAATTTATATCACTTTAAGCATTTGCCATTTTTGTGTGTTTGTGACATTCAAAATTCTCCATTCTAGTTTTTTGAAATATACAATAAATCATTGTTAAATAAAGTTGCCATATAGTGTAGTCACACTATGGAATTTATTTCTTCTGTCCAGCTGTAACTTTTTTAACCAAAATCTCCCAATTTCCAGGATTTACCTTCAATGGACTTATCAACAGACTCAAAAAACTGAAACATGAATCAATGAACTTGAACGTATATCTATAGAAATGGTACAAACTGAAGTACAAGAGAAAAAGATTTAAAAAAATGATGATATATGTGAATCTGTATGAAATTGTGAAATATACCTATAATTGATGTCTTAGAAGGAAATGAAAAGGGTAGGAAAAATATTAGGTCATTGGGAAAGTCATGATGCGTTTTTCTGTTTTTCATCATGACTTTCCCAATGACCCAAATATTAGAATAAATAGGGTCCAATAACTTTTTATTTTCCTCTTGCTCTCTGTTTTTTTTGTTTTTGTTTTTGTTCTTTTTTTTTTTTTGGAGAGGTTTTTGCTATAGGGCACGTGCGCTCGCCAGACAGACAGAGACAGAGAGACAGAAAGCGAGAAATCACCCCCCAGGGGGGATGGTCACATCGCAGTCCCTTCTCCTCCATTCTCCTCTCGGGATCTTGGGCACGCATGCACACGCGCCCGGCGTGAGTTTTAAGCCACCGGCTCCGGGACACAAACCGCGGTCGACTATGTGGGAGTCCAGCGACATAGCTATTACGCTAACTGCTTGTCCCTTGCTCTCTGTTTTTTAAGGTAGAGTCCTGACATGTCACAACTGTCCTGCTTCAGCCTCCCAAGTTCCCTGAGACACAGCGCACACTACCATGTCCCATTCCCTTAGGCAATGTTTCCCTGTGCTGCTCCTGGTGCCCATACTGTCTGAGCTCATGACTCTCCTGCCTCAGCCTCCTGAGGAGCTGGGACCAGAAGCATGTGCCACCAAGTGTGGACTTCTAGGGTGGGCTGGAACCAAATCTGGACCTCTCATGTGGCCTTGACATGCCAAGTGGCACCAGCCAGTGTTCACTCCATGACTGGGCCAATTTTGGGTGATTTTTTCACATTAAAAAGTTCAATTCCTTTGTCATTTGTATATCCTGTCTACTAGTGACTTTTGCGTTTATGTGTGCTATCACGGTGGTAGTTATTGTTCTTGTGCTTTCATGTGTAGGACTCCCTTACGCATTTCTTGTAAGGCCAGTCTGTGGTGGTGAATTTCCTCAGTGTTTGCTTGTCTGGGAAAGACTCTATTTCTCCAATTCTGAAAAGCAGATTTGCTGGGCATATGTAGTATTCTTGATTTGTGGCTTTTCTCTTTTGTTGTGTGCATTTTAGAACTTTGAATATATTATGAAGTGCTCTAAATCTTGTTTCTCCATTTATCACTACTTTCCTGTCTTTGCAATTGACTAATTCCCAAAAAATGAGTAAGTATCTTTTCGGTTTCACATTTACTCTAATAAAGTTCTCTTTCAGTTTGAGTTTGTGGTAATGGGCCATTAAAGGAAGAAGGGTAGAAGGGTGTGACTCTTTTAGGCATTGAAACCATTTTTTTTTTATCTTGACATTGTAAGAATTTAGGTGTAAGGGCTATCAGGTGGCATAATGGTTAAGGCGCTGGATCTCCACATGGTCGTCAGCAGTTTGAGTCCTGAACTTGGTGGCTTGCTTTCTCACTTTCTCTCTCTCTCTCTGTGTGTCTCTTTCTGGGAAATACATGTTCCCTAGTGCAAATTAAGAAATAATAGTAATAAATAAAATTAAACAATTTTTTAAAAAATAATTTAGGTGTCTAGAGTAACCAACAAAAAGCCCAGACTAATGTCATAGACAATGATCACAACCAAACTATTCAAATCCAGGACTGATGCCATGTTCAGCCTGATGCTTGAACTCTAATTGCAAGTATAAGAAACACAGGTAATTCACTATTTTTGAAATTTTTTACTATAATTGAAAACAATTTTTAAGAGAAATTTTTTACTATAGGGCATGTGTGCTTACCAGAGAGACAGAAAGACAGAAAGTGAGAAATCATCCCCCGGGGGATGGCCATACATAATCCCTTCTCCTCTTGGGATTTTGGGCACACACACACACACACACACACACACACGCACACACACACACATACACAGTGTGAGTTTCAAGTTGCCGGGTCTGGGACTCAAGCCATAGGCAACTATGTGGGAGTCCAGCAATGTAACCTTACACCATGCGCTGGTTCCACAGTATTGAATTTTATTATATATTCTATTTTCTTGCTACTTAGTTTAGACAAAGCAGCTTCTCTTCAGTAAAAAGTATCTTCTTTTTAACCCCTTTGTGCTTGGTATTTTGGATGATCAGAGAAAATGTAATACAAAAAAATACAATAACAGTATCTTCAAAACAGTTGTGAGACACCAAGAGCACACAGGAAGCTCAAAACTTATCCTTTTTGATAAAGGCGATGGTGTATAACATAAATCCACAATCTTTGTTTCAAGAGAATTAGGTCACATCAGTGATCTTAGATACATGATATGCATGTTCGCAAGAAAGTATTCTTATTAGTCACCAATGTAGAAGGTGTTGGGGAGCTTCATTGGTAAAAAATAAACATTAAAACACAAATCAATAAATACTGAATAACTGGATTGTACTTTCAAAATTTGACAGTTTAGTGCATTTGAACACTTGATTATTGCTAATAAATGCTTGCAAAAAAAAAGTGACAACTCAAAGGAAACAAGTTATTTTGCTTAAAAAAATAGAATTTGAAGGATCACTTTACAGGAAATATTAAACAGAATACTGTTTCTTTGATTTTCAAACAACTCGTTTGTACTAGATGTGCTTTTCACATCATTTCGTGGTACAAATGCACCTCTACATTGTTTGCAGTAGTCACTGATTCATCACTTCATTGAAGTTTTATTAAAAGGTTCAGTTTGATGTATTTATCTCTCTAAACTCACATAAAAAGGCTTTAGAAGTTCAAAATAACTCAGCACCGGGGAAACGATGAGGGTAAATTGCTTTGGATTTAGAGGTCTTTCTAGAGATAAAAATAAATGACTAATAGCCAGTTAGTAAATGTCAACTAGAAAGAAAATGCTAAAGAAGAAGCTACCCAATAAATGTTTTTTGCAATTATTTTAATGAGTGCATAAAACAGGAAATAAGATAGAATCTATATAATAACATTAAAAATTATTTGGCACATTTGTGTCAATATATCTGTGGGAGTATTCATGCTTAAAATGATGAAAGAAAATGTAATATCTTTTTAGACACAGAAAAAGTTTTCAGATAGTTCATGGACAATGTATATTATGAAAAAAGCCATAAGAATTTCCAAAAAAAAAATTTCAGCAAAGTAAACCTGTACTTGAGTTCCATTTTTTCATTAACTTTTTGAAATCCCTTCATACATCCTAAAATAAAACTCTCCAATTTTTGAGGATTTCCAGGTTACTTAGTTTGAGAATTTATCATTTTAAAATGTCGTCTTTTAGGATTGTTAAATTAATTCAGTCCATTTTGTTGTGAAGGTGTTGGAAAGAACTTATTCAAAGGCTTTTCTTCTATGGCCAGGTATGGCTATTTGTTTTTGGACAAAGAAATGACAATCCTGGTTGCTTATTGCAAAAGATTACAGTTGACTGAAATGATCTGTTTACGATTCCTTTTAATGCTAAGATGTTGATGTAGGTACCGAATACTATGGGAGCACACCACACATGGGGAGTGCTTGCTGCCTGGAGGAGGATGGGCCAGAGAGCAGGGGATCAAAGAAAAGTCTTTCCTTTTCCTTCCTGATTAGAACTGTGATATAAAATAACCATATAAACTTTTTTAATATCCCAGAAAAGTATTTGAGATACACCAAAATATTAGTAATGGCTCTTCTATATCTATCATCTTGCCATCAATGTGTTCATACTTCCTGCCTGTCCTTTCATATTTTTATAGAAAGGTAAGAGTCATGCTATGTATAAAGCTGCAGCCCGTTTTTACTTCTCAGTAGCTAGGTCTTGAATATGTCACCCCAAAATTCATGTGCTGAATTTGATGAGACATTCTGACAGTGTTGAGAGTGGAGACATAATCAAATTATGGTACTGAGGGACCAGCAGTTAGCGTAATGGCTATGTCGCTGGACTCTCATGTAGCCGACCTTGGTTCAAGTCCCAGACTCAGTGGCTTAAACTCACGCCGGGTGTGTGTGTGTGTGTGTGCCTAAGATCCCAGGAGGAGAATGCAGGAAAAGGGATTGTGGCGTGGCCATCTCCACTGGGGGGTGATTTCTCACTTTCTATCTCTCTGTCTCTCTCTTTCTGGCTAACGCACATGCCCTATAGCAAAAACCTTTCCAAAAAACAAAGAAAGAAAAGACATTCTCTTGATTGGGGGGGAATGTCTAATTAAAAATACATATATGGAACTGAAATGTGGGCCCTTTGGGAAGTGATCAGGCATCAGGATGAGGCCCCAAGATGGGCTCTGGTGGGTTTGTAACAAGAGGGAATGAGGCGAACAGAAATGCTCTGCTCTGCTCAAACTCCAGTCCTCCACCCTGTCACCCAGCAGCAGGAAGACCGTCAGCACATATGGCCCCTGAATTCTGGATCTCCAAACTTTGAGCTGAATATGCTCCTATTTTTATAAACCACACAGACTCAGGCCATTCATACTAGCAACAGAACAAGAATGGCACTAAGTGAATGCTATCTCATGCCATTATTATCTTCAAAAACATGATTTTTAACGTCTGTATCCAATTTTATATGTAATTTATAAAATTGTATTTCTAGTGTTAAAATTCAGCTTGTGAGATTTAAAAAAATATGCTTAATTCCTTAAAACAACTTTCTTGTCGATGTCTCTAATTGTCAACAAAGGATAAATCAGTAGAAATTAAATGACTTTTGACAAGGCTTGCCTAATTGCACTATAGAAAATTTATCTCACTTTGTTCTAGTGTCTTCAGTATATGTGTATGTTAAAGAATAATTTCAGTTTTAATAAGTAATACTAAACATTTTATTATATATATGGCCTTTCATATTCATATCCTTATGTTTAGCAGAATTCCTTGAATATAGATATACTTTACAAGTGTATGTTTTATTAGTTTCTTTAGCGTAAGCTTTCACATTGGAGACTGCAGCTAAGTGGTGTTTATGTAAATGATCTTACTAGAATTTTTTCACTTAATGATCTTGCTATAAAATGATTTTTTTTTTTTTTGGAGGAGTTTTTGCTATAGGGTGCGTGTGCTCGCCAGACAGACAGAGACAGAGAGACAGAAAGCAAGAAATCACCCCCCAGGGGAGATGGCCACACCGCAATCCCTTCTCCTCCATTCTCCTCTCAGGATCTTGGGCACGCATGCACACGTGCCCGGCCTGAGTTTAAGCCACCGGGTCCGGGACTCGAACTGCGGTCGACATCTTGCTAAAAAAATTTTTTTTTTTTTTTTTGGAGGAGTTTTTGCTATAGGGTGCGTGTGCTCGCCAGACAGACAGAGACAGAGAGACAGAAAGCAAGAAATCACCCCCCAGGGGAGATGGCCACACCGCAATCCCTTCTCCTCCATTCTCCTCTCAGGATCTTGGGCACGCATGCACACGTGCCCGGCCTGAGTTTAAGCCACCGGGTCCGGGACTCGAACTGCGGTCGACTGCATGGGAGTCCAGCAACATAGCCATTATGCTAACTGCTGGTCCCTATAAAATAATTATTAAGAACTGACAGGTTTTTCTTTATGAATAAGTTATCAGCCTTTTATCTTGAAGAATATAAAACTAAGTTTTATACCAACTCCAGATGTGGATTGAACTGATTTTTAGCAGTTATTTAAAATGTTTCAATTCAACTTTATTAATCATGTTACATTAAGTTGTTCATAAAAACACATTTTGAAGCTTTTGAAAATACATACATACAATGATTATGTTAGAGATAATAAATATCTAATGGGACACATAAACATATAGGAATATTGAACTTTTTCAAGACATTTCACATTTTAAAAATTGGTTTATTGGCTTCTCATGAAAAAATAAGAAGATCTCTGTAACACTGGGACCGCTCTCCTCCCCTGCCTCGTGACCTCTGGCCTCTGCTGCGTCCTGATTGGCCCTTACAAGCAGTCCTGTGTCTGTTCAATTGCATTTTCCTCACATGATCAGTCCTCGCAAACTTTTAAAGTTGAGATTTCTGAATATATAATGCCAAATTAACTAGCTTTGGAGGAGTTTAAACTATTTGATTTCTTTAAAAACAAAGTGAAGAAGATGGCTTAAGTTTCTTTTATTATCTCTGAATCAGAGATTTGCTTTCTAAACCCAAGAAAATCTTGATAACTATAATATATATCCTCCATTGTTCATACTCACATGTTCCTCAGTTCATGTTATTATAATAATATTCTCTCAGAGAAAGTATGACACAAGTCCATTAAAGCACATTTGAGGACCAGGAAGAGTGGCCACTATGACAATAATTATGTCTAATATACTTTAACATTTGTAGATATTCCTTTTGTTATGAGTCACTGGTCTATGACTAAAAGAAATTAGGTATGCTCCAACAGTGTAAAATCCTTTAAAAATGTGAATCAGAGGACAAGAGTAATGTAAACTTGAGACTACTTTCATATCTTTGGTGATGGAATGGAATATTCCAAATATTTTTTAATTGGTATTTTGGTAAAGTGAAAGGCTTAGCAATTTTGGAATATGAAAACATGTATGCAAAGATGAAACTAAACTATACTGTCAAAAGCAACCATTTCAGGGTTTTTAAAATTGATGAGGGGCACACAACCTAAGAAACATTTTCAAGGGAAACTGTTGAACCTTATCTAATAATCATGAGAGTAATGGCATTGTTTATTCCTTTAATTCTCCACATCCAACTCTGTGTGCCTAACACTCTATCAGGTGGGTCAAACTATAAAACTCAGTAAGTTTGCTATTGAGAGGTGCTCATTTGATTTGGAGTGAAGGATAAAAATACCTCATGCTCAAAGCATTGCTATAAAGAATAATTTCATTAGTAATAAGCAAATAGGAAAAGTCAACCTCACAGCTAAGACTCAACTTGCTGTCTTGGTCAGGAAAAGTAATAACAAAGCATACTACCAAGAAAAGTAAAGAAATCTGAGAAACGGGGCAGTAAAAGGAGCCCCAACAAGATGCCATAAATCTCCTTATCCCTGGCAGCCTGGGAAGTTTAGTGACAAATTAGCTTGATAGGAGAGATTAGGAAGTGATCTTGTTATTCACACTTCCAGGGCTGACCATGAAGATGTACACACAGCAGAACAGATGTGACAGGGCCTGGAGGAAAACAGAAATCAAAGTGGATATGTATGTTTCCTGACTTTTTATTTCTGTTTCATTCAGCACAAGGTCCACCCATACGGAAAGGAGGCCTCACTTGTTCATGATGCTTAAACTCACCCTTCGCTCAATCCCTAACTGGCCTAATCTATACTGACACTTGGGTGACCCCTACGAAGACAAGCTTAAAAATTAAAACGAGCATAATAATAATAATAAAGTCAGTGAGATCATACTTTGTACATCATGAGGAAAATATACTCCTCAGATTTAATCCAGGCAAATTACGAAACAAATAGTTAAAGCAGCAACAAAAAGAGCCCCCCCGGGAGGAAAATTAGAATCCAGAGTTGCTACAATATGTTAACAAAAATGTCTAGCTTTAAATTTAAAAACCATGATAAACAAAAAGAGATAAACTAATATGAATTATAGTCAAGGAATAAAGCAGTCAATGGAAAATTCTCTCAGGGGACCCATATATACCTCTTAGCAGATGCAGCTTTAAAAGTATTTATTATAAATTAATATGTGCCAATAAATAGAAGAAATTGTTTAAATTATTAGAGAAACATATAAAAACTTTATTCATGAAATAGTGAATTAATAGAGGGATGGAAAACACATACTTAAAAAGAGACCAGTGGAAATACTGTAGTTGAAAAGTACAATAACTGACATGAAAAGTTCACTAGAGTGGCTTGATAAATTTGAGCTAGAAGAAAAAAATAATCAACATATAGATGAATCAATAGGAAATTCCAATCCAAAGAATAGATAGTGTAGAGATAAAGTTTATCCAGAAAAAAAACTCAAAAACCTGTTATCTGTTTATCTGTTGGCCTACCGTTATCTATTATCTATCTATCTATCTATCTATCTATAATCTATCTATCTATATCAAGTGACAGAGAACTAAAGGAAGTTGATAATTGACCAGCCTGCTTAAGAGGTGACTACACACCTGACTGTCACAAAACATTCTCTTTCAATATAATTCCAGGTTTGCAGTCTTTGTTCAGATCATCTGAAATCCTGTTGAATACACTAACATCACTGCTAATAAGTTTTTTAAGATAGCTTTTGCTAATAGATTTTTACCCAATCTTATTCCTTCCTTATGGATTCTTATCTGTTATCTTTGTAAACTCTTTGAGAATGACTTACACGTATCGTAATCCTTTTACTAGTCTAAAAACCCCTAGCCTTTCCAGGGTTGGTGGACATGTTGCCATGTGCATCTGGCCACGCTGCTGCTGCCATTTGCATCTAGCATAGCATATGTAATATGTAGTATGACCAGCTCTTATTTGATGCTATCTTTGTGAAACCAATAAACTCCATTTTTCCTTATAACTTTTGCTTTACAGTTGTTCTTTCTGAATTGACATAAAAATATTATGAAGAAAGGAATCTAAATCTAAGATAGGTGGGACAAAAACTCTACCAACATAGAGGCAGTGGAAGTCTAGAAAAAGAAGAGAGGAGAAATGGGCAGAGAAAATGTTTGAGTAAGTAATGACTTTAAATTTCCCAAATTTGATAAAAACATTATACAAACATGAAAAATCTCCTGAAGTTTTCTGTACGATAGAAATACAATATGAATTAAAACCACAAATTAATAGAAGTAAAAGATTAGAAAAAATAATATATAGTTTTCAAACAGTGACCATGTGAGATCCAAAGTGGCTATGCTAGTAAAAACAAGATATACTTTAAGCAGAAAATATTACCTGTGACAGAAAGAAATAGTTTATAACAAAAAGACCCAAATATTTTAGAAGGTATAACAATTATAAATGAAGAAAGAATTGTAAAATAGAAATAATGAATACACAATTTAACAAAAATAGTTTGATATTTTAATATCCCATTCTAAATCACATAAAACCACCTGATAGAAAAATCGTAAGTATATAGAACACATGAAAAATACTACTAACCAACTTAATGTGACTTCTAAAATACCTCACTGGCTAAGAAAATAATACATTTTCTATTTTCAAGAGGATATGAACATTTTCCAGAAAAGAATAATAGGCAGTAAAACAGATCTACATAATTTTTTTTAAAAATTAAAAAGCAAGTGAAATGTATTCTCAGAAAGGACTTATAAGTGAAAAAATAATTTGACAAAATTTAACCTCACTTTCATGTAAAAAGAAAAAGAAACACTCAACAAACTGGGAAATAGAAGAAAAATTCTTCAACACAATTAAGGCTATATATAAAAAGCCTACAGATAACTTCAAATTCAATGGTCAATTCTTGACACCTTTCCCCCTGACATTAGGAAAAAGGCAAGGATGTCTACCTTCGGCATTTCAACTCCACACTGGAAGTTAGAGCCAATGAAATTAGGACAGAAATCAGTGACATCTAAACTGGACAAGTAAAATTATGTCTATTCACAGAAGAACTGAACTTACATGAGGAAAATACTGAAGATTCCACTAAAAAGAATTGAAATCATAAAAAGAATCACAAAGTTGCACGATACAATAGAAACAAAAATCAGTTGCATTTCTATATAGTGACAATACACAATTTTGAAAGGAAATTAAGAAAAAAGTCTATTTTATGTAAAAACAGAAAGAATAATATACATAGGCATGACATTTACCAAGGATGAGAAAGAGTAGCACACTGAAAACTATGAAATGTTGCTGAAAGACATGAAAGAAGACATAATAATGAAAGACATCTGTAATAATGGATTGAAAAATAATAACATAAAGGTGTCAATACCACCCAAATCAATCGAGAGACTCAATGCAATACCTAACAAATCCAACAGACATTTTTTTCTGCAGAAATAGAAACATTCTTCTAAAATGTATACAGATTCTCAAGAGATTCATATACACAAAACAAGCTAGAGAGAAAATAGCAAAGTTGAAGTACCTTCATTTCATTTTCTGATTTCAAACTTATAACAAAGTTACAGTAATCAAGAGTGTGGTACTAACATAGCTAATAGAACAAAACAGACACCTAGAAATAAACCTTCACAAATATGGTCAAAGGTTTTACAACAAAGGTGGCAAGAGCATTCAACTAGAAAAATGACAACTTTTTCAAGAAATGGTGCTGGAAATCCACATACAAATAATATATTTGTACCCTCACCATTACTCTCACCATATCATTTACTGAATGAAAATTTTCAGTTGGGATAATCAAAAACTTTCTAGAAGTGAATAGTAGAGATGGTTACAAAGCACCCCTGCATTGTACATTTAAAATGATTAAAATTATATACACACAGACGCACACACACACACACACACACACACACACACACACACACATACATATATGTAATTAACTCAAATTGGATCACAGGCCTAAGCATCAGTTAAAACTATAAACGTTTTTAGAAACAAAAATAAAATTTCTATGATATTGAATTTAGCAATGATTTCTTGGAGATAACATCAAAATCAAAGGCAATATGAGGAAAAAAAAAAGCAAACTGAATTTCTTTGAAATAAAAAAAAAAGTATCAAAGCTCACTACCATGAAGTGAAAAGGCACATGTAAAATGGGAGAAATTATTAGCAAATCATATCTCTTATAAGGAGTTAATCTCCAAAACTTAACAAGCCCTAAGAATTTAACAAGGAGTCCAGGCGCTTGTGTGTGCATGCCCAAGATTCTGAGAGGAAAATGGAGAAGGGATTGCGACATGGCCATCACCCCGGAGGGTGATTTCCTGCTTTCTGTCTCTCTGTCATTCTCTGTATTTCTGTCGAGCACACGCACCCTATAGCAAAAATCTGTCAAAAAAAAAAAAAAAAAGAATTTAACAAGGAGAAATCAAACAACCTAATTTTATAAAAGGCAAGGACTTGAATAAACGGTTATCCAAAGAAAATATACAAATGTCTAAAAAGGACACAAAAGTATATTCGACATCATCAATCCTTAGGGATATGTAACTGAAAGTCAGAATGAGATACCACTTAACATACAGTATTGCTATTAGAAACACATAGGCAAAACCCAAAACAAAATAAAATGAGAAATAACGAATGTCAGCACTGATGTGAAGAAATCAGTGCCCTTGTGCATTCTTGTAGGAAAGCAAAAATAGTACAGATAGTATGGAAAGCTGCATGGTATTTCTTAAAATATTAAATATAAAATTACCATATGATCCAGCAGTCCCAGTTCTTGATATTACTTAAAAGAATGGAAAGTAAGGACTCAGATGTATACACTGATGTTCATGGCAGCATTACTCATGAGAGCACAAAGTTGAGAGTGATCCATGTGACTAGAACACGTGACTGTATAAACAGATGTCTTGTGTTCTGTGGAAAAGCATGGACTATTACTCAGTCTTACAAGGAAATGAAATGCCAATATATGCTTCCATATGAATGAATCTTGAAAAATTATGCTAAGTAAGATAACTGAAATGATAGAGAACAAATATTGTGATTTCATGTATGAGTCACCCAGAATAGGAATACCCAGCAAGTAGACGGGCGTTGGCCTAGCTGTGGAGTACAGGCAGCAGCACTGCTGCGTGACCCGGAAGTTCTTTGAGAAAGCTCCAGTTTCTAGTTCTACCTGCGCATGTTGCGTGCAGCCAGGGGCACACTCTTGATCTTGGTCAGCCTCGGAGCTGGGGGAGAATCACAGCGTAAAGATCCTGCCAAGTGCATCTCTCTCTCTCTCTTACATGGAGGAAATAAATAAATAACTTAAAAAAAAAAAAAAAAAAAGAAGCTACCAGTGGATTAGTTTTAACCAGGGGTTGAAAAGAAGTTTGGATGGAGGTTTATCATTTATTGAATGCAAATTTTCAGTTGGGATAAGCAAAAACTTTGTAGACGTGAACAGTAGTGATGATGACAAAGCACCTCTGCATTGTACACTTAATGGTTAAAATGATGAATTGTATATTTTACTAAAATTAGAATTAAAAAATTCTAGAGGAAATGCTATCCCTTCCAGTAGGTTTCAGCCAGGAAGTTGTCCAGTGGGAATTCTAAAGCTCATTTCCAAGTAGTGGTCATGTATGGTATGTTGGGCTCAAACAGGTCCTACCTGTGGAAACTCTTAGAGAACACCTTCAGTTAACAGTCTCTTTATTTGAGCCTATTAAAAAAGTGTGCAAGCCAGACCTCACGTTTGGACTTTTGACAGTATCTTTAAATCATATTGCACTTCATTTAGCTGAAAATGTATGAAGAAGATATGTGTCAGAGTTTATGCTTGTCTTTACTAGACCACACTGCCCATGTGGAACCATTGCTAATATTCGTCTCTAGAAGGTTTTGATCATTCCAACTGAAAATCCACGTGAAACAAAAAATAAATCCCCGTTTATCTCTCTTCCCAACCCTTGGTAAACACTATTCTACTTTTTTAAAGTTCATTTGGTTATTTCCTACATCTGAGAGAGCTAGAAAGTTGATATTAGCCTCTAAAAATTTAATAGCTTGTGAGCAACACTATTATTTTGCACTTTGTTTTCCTATGTTAAATGTGTTTTGTTTACCACATTTGAAATCTATCACAATTTTTGAGCCTTAAAAACATGTGACTAAACAAACTCCAGCAATACTTCCCTCTGCTAGATTTCAATGTCTGGAAATAATCTTTAGTGTCTCGGCTTTGTCCATTAAAACTTGGGCTTCACTCACTGAGTCATTCTTTTTTTAATTTTTAACTTGTAATTATTATTATTTATAGATTTAATTGCTATCCATCAGTTACTCAACCTGAAATACACCTCTGACCGGTGGATTAGACTATCCAAGTAGTTCAAGTTTGTAACTGAATAGTTTTATTAGCTTGCTTCCTGCTTGTAGGACTTGGAGTGTCCAGTAGGCTTTCTTCAGTTGGTCCACTTATGTTTCTTTTATTCTAAGCTGACAGTATTTCGACTTCTAAAATTCTTGAGAATCTTGGGGCATTGTAATAACTACACCAGATTTTCCTCCCTTAGACAAATAGCACATCTACGTATTTTCCTGAGACAATCCCATACGTATTTTTGACTTCCATTGAGTTGACAGAGGGACGATGTCCTTAACTTTCTCCTAGAGGCAACTCTGGCTTACTTGAAAACTGAGAGGAATATTCTTATTCTCTTAGAAGGAATGGTGTGGTGTAACCTTTAGATCTTTTGGGGGTTTGGCAAAGGATTAGTTACACAGTCACACACTCAGCCTTCCCTTTATGCCAAACTCTTGGTCGCTATTTTTGACTTTTACTTTTTGTCATCTAAAGAGGCTGATAATTTCCAAAATTTCATATTCTGGCTCTTTTCTCTCAAACAGCCCCTCCCTCGATTATCTCTCTTCTGTTGCATTTTACCAGTATGCAACAAGAAGTCAGATTTCTTTATTTTTTTAAATAATTATTTATTTAATTTTATTTATTCATTCATTTTATTTATTTATTTTAATTTGATCAGAAAGACACACAGAGAGAGAGAACGAAAGAGGGAAAGTGAGAAAGCAAGCCACTAGGTCTGAGACTCGAACCGTGGTTAGCCATGTGGGAATCCAGCGCCCTTATCCACCACGCCACTTGCCGGCCCAAGTCAGATGTCATCTTTGTTCAGAAATATCGATTGCTATATATTCATGCTTATCACATACGTTTGGTTTTCCCCATAATTAGGGAACACATTTTACCGAGGTTCTCCTACCATCTAACAAGGATATTCCTTCGTTTGGTTTCCAGTAACATGTTTCTTGCTTCCCTGAGAGCTCTCACAGGAAAGTCCAGATTTATAGTAATAGTCTGTTCACTGTGATTTAAGCTTGCTCTAAGGCAATTTATAATTTCTTCATAATGTCTCTTACTTCCTTCTGAGTGCTCACCAGCAGGTCTTTAAAATTCATTTTTGAACTAATAGTCTGTACAAGGCACTCTGTGATTTTTATTTTATTCCTTTCACAATTCTTTTCAATATTCTTTCAGCATCCTCCGCTGCCTGACTGCAAAGTCGTTTCCACATTTTTAGGTATTTATAAATATAGTACTCCACACTTAGTACCAAATTCTGTATTAGTTTTTTATTGCTCTACATTTGCATAGCAAATAACCACATACTCAGAAGTTGAAAAACAGCATCTATTCGTTATCTCACTGCTCTGTAGGTTAGCAACCAGGTTGGTCAAACAGGATGTCCTTACCCTCCTACAGGCCGAAATGACGATGGTGGTCAAAATGCATTCTTATCTGGCATTTCTTGTCCTGGCTAACAGGCTCATTCAGCTTATTGGCAGAGTTGGGTTCCTTGCAGTTGCAGGAATGAGAATGCCTAACTCTTGCTGGCTGAGGACTGGAAAGCTCTCTGCTCCTAGATGCTACTTGCAGTTTGGTGCCAGGGTTCTTAACACAGGCCTAGTCACAGGCGCTCTCACATCATAGCTGGAGCAGAACGCCTCATGTAATTTCCTACATGCTTCCCAGCTCTGACTTTCTGCCTGTGAAAGCCTGAGAAAGCATTTTCGCTTTTAAAGAACTCGTATGAATGTCAGGCTTAATTAAATAATCTCTCCATATTAAGGCTAACTGATGAATAAACTTAAACAGAACTGAAAAATAACTTGTCACATAATATTCCTAGTCCGATAGTAACCACAGAGAGTAGAGACCACAAGAGTCACCTTAGCATTCTGTCTGAAATAGCCCAGGATGGGAAGACAGGGAAATGCAAGTAGAGGCATGTCTCATGAGATCACACCAAAGATTATCCCCCACCTGCTGAAAGACTTCCACTCACAGAGATTTAGAGTGTTAGAAACCATAGAAGTGTAAATTTTAAAATTTTAAAAATAAATCAATAAGCACAACTTGGTAAAAAAATAATAGTACAAGTGTTAGAAAAAAATTAAAATCAACTAAATAAAAGAAAAAGATTACTGTAAAGAGACAAGATTAGGGAACCAACAGTTAGCGTAATGGCTATGTCACTGGACTCCCACGTAGTTGACTGTGGTTCGCTTCCCGGACCCGGTGGCTTAAAACTCACGCCAGGCGCGTGTGCGTGCGTGCCCAAGATCCCGAGAGGAGAATGGAGGAGAAGGGATTGCAGCGTGACCATCCCCCATGGAGAGTGATTTCTCGCTTTCTGTCTCTATGTCTCTCTCTGTCTGTCTGGCGAGCGCACGTGCCCTATAGCGAAAACCTCTCAAAAACAAAAAGAGACAGATTAAACTTTCTCACTCAAAAAAGGGGGAAATAGTAAGTCAAAAGAAAATTGAATGGTGTCTTTTAAACTGCTATAAATGCCCAGCCAGTGGCATAGTAGTTAATGTGGCTGGATTCCACGTGGTTGATTATGCTGTTGGAATCCTGGACCAAGCAACCTGAAGAACACTCGGGATAAGTGTGTGTAGGTGCCTAAAATCCTGCAAGGAGAAATGGAGAAAGGATTGCAGCATGGACACTCCCCCTGAGGAGTTTTCTTACTTCCCTCTCTCTCTCTCTGTTTCTGTTTGGCCAGTGTATGCACCCTCTGGCAAAGTAAAAACAAAACAAAACATAAAAATTGCTATAAGAAAATACCACCCTACTCAGGATTCTATTACTAGAAAATACCTTTAAATAGAGATATATATTTTGTACCAGTTGTTGGTATAAAGGTTAAAGCACTGTATCTCAAATGGCTGACAATGGTTCAAGTCCTGGACATGGTGGCTTGACAATTACCCTGGGCGCATGTGTATGAGTACTCAAAATCCCAAGAGGAGACTGGAGGAAAAGGGATTGTGGCATGACCATCCTCCCTGGGGTGATTTCTCACTTTTCCTCTCTCTCTGGTAAGTGCACGAACCCTACAGCAAAAACTAAAGAAAAAGAAAGTATATTTTTAATCTCCTATATTAATTGTGCAAAATATGTGTAATAATAGCAATAGTTTCATAATTGTATTTATATTAACTGCTACTCTTAATAATAGCCATAGCAGTCTTCAGGGATAATAAACAATTGTTGGAACCAGCAGTTAGTGAAATGCCTATGTCACTGAACTCCCACATAATCGACCATGGTTCGATTCCTGGACCTGGCAGGTTAAACTGACGCCAGGCGCGTGTGCGTGTGCCCAAGATCCCGAGAGAAGGCATTGTGGCGTGGCCATCCCCTCTGGGGGATGATTTCTCACTTTCTGTCTCTGTCTTTGTCTTTCCGGCGAGCACATGCACCCTATAGCAGACCTTTCCCCCCACCAAAAAATAAAATCAAAATAAATAAATAAACAAATAGATAAACAATTGTTTCCTATTAAAATAATACACTGGGTAGACTGCAGTTCCCACAGGTAGCTGATAGTGCGTGAGGGCAGGCAGCAGAGTCTGGACATTAGTCCCCATTTGCCATCTCTCCTGCTAGGTTCTAGTGTGAAAACTCTCTGTAAGCTGAGGTTCACACAGGAGCCTCGTGAGCTGGTGGCAGGCTGGAAGCACCAGAGGAGGCAAGGATTGCTGCAGGTGGTCTCATACCCCTCTCAGAGAAGTGGAGGTAACTGAAGAGTCTGGACAGCACTTGTAGGGCTCAGAGCAACGACAACTACCAAGTGCTGTGGAAATACTCTAACTCAACAACCTATGTGCCCGTGTTCATGCATATTCTTAATATAATGACTATTGTAGCTCATGTTTATGTGGATACTTACTACAGACCCACGTTAAGTCCTTCATTTGTATTATATCACCTAATCATCAAAACAAGTCTATGAGGTACACATGACCGTTATAGTCATTTTTATAGACAGGAAGTTCATACACAGAGAGGTCTGAATATAGAGCCTATATCCTAAACCAATACATCGCATTACAGCAGAATGTTTATATATTGTTGGCGATTTTTTAAAGTCGTGAAATAGTACAGCTCAGATGACTAGTGATAGATCCCTGCCATCCTGTATATTTGTGTCCTGTGAGATTCATATACTGAAACCTGATCCCCAATGTGATGGCATAAGGAGGTGACACCTTAGAGGGTGATTAAGTCATGGGTTAGAGTCCCCTGAGTGCCACCCATGCCCTCATAAGGGAATACTGGAGAGCTCACGTCCTCCCTGTGCTCCATCAGCAAGGCTCCACGAGATGATGGCCACCTGTACAGAACGCTTCCCCTCACACCCGACCCTGCCCGCACCTTGGTCTTGAATTTCCCAGCCTCTAGAACTGTGAGAAATAAGTGTTTGTTAAAGTGAGCTAGCCTTTGGTGTTCTGTAAGAGCAGATAAAACTAATCAAGACAATGCTAGGTATGAAAGATTATGCAACTGTTGAAACTTGGTAGACCTATATGTATTCACATTGAAAACTCTTAAAATACTGTCAAGCGTAAATGAAAGCAAGTTGTAGAGTAAGTTGTATTGAAAGTAACTAGATATATGTATAAGAATGTATATGTAAAATCATAACAAAATTTCTGGAAGGATACATTGATTGCCTGAGGGAAGGTAAGTAGGATGTAGAGATAGGACAAAGGACCAGGAGAAAAGAAGGAAAGAGAAACTTGAGGTGTTTTTTTAAGAGAAATTTTTACTATAGGTTGTATGTACTCTCTAGAAAAACAGAGAGACGGAGAGACAGAAAGCAAGAAATCATCCTCCAGGGGGACGGTCGTGGTGCAATCCCTTCTCCTCCATTCTCTTCTTGGGATTTTGGGCATGCACACACACACACCTGGCACATATGGTCTGGGACTCGAAACGCAGTCAACTATGGGGGAGTCCAGCTACATAACCATTATGCCATCTGTTGGTCCTAGTTTGAGGTATTTTACTCTTACATTTCAGTTTGGAATGACAAAATGTAAGAAAGAAAAATTTGTTAGTTGATATTTTTGCCTATGAATTGAAAAATACTTTTGGTTGTTAAAGGAAAATATGAGATAATATGCTTTAAGACATAATCATGTCATCTTGCAACAACTAGATTAAAAAAAAATAGATAGTCCCCTAAAAGCACACCTATACATGCGCATTTCTGAAGTGTCATCAAAGTATATAGATTCCCATGAATTGATTTCTAAAATCTGCATTAAATATTATAATACTATATGTAATTTATAAGAGAATCAAAGTAAGGAACCTGTATAAGAACAAAAAATAACAATCATATATGCACAGATGTTTATAGATTTGTTTTATGTCATTTATTAAGATATATATAACTTTTTTCCTTTTTTTTTTTTTTTGGAGAGGTTTTTGCTATAGGGCACGTGCACTCGCCAGACAGAAAGAGAGAGACAGAGAGACAGAAAGCCAGAAATCACCCCCCACGGGAGATGGCCACGCCGCAATCCCTTCTCCTCCATTCTCCTCTCGGGATCTTGGGCACGCACGCACACGCTCCTGGCATGAGTTTTAAGCCACCGGGTCCGGGACATGAACCGCGATCGACTACGTGGGAGTTCAGCGACATAACCAATACGCTAACTGCTGGTTCCAAGATATGTATAACTTTTTAACTAATTGGTGTGATTTTAAATTTCATTTGACTAGATTATGCATGTCTTAATGTAATTTTAACTGTTAGATGATCTGAGACTATAATTTGATCAAGTATAGAAACAAAAGGGAAAAAAAATCTTCCAGATATTGGAAATGGAGTTTCATTAAGGGTATTCAAAAGTCATGACTTTTTTTTTTTTTTGGCAGGATGCAAATTTTGTTATTATAGAGTCTTCCTACAAAAAGACTCACTTCTACTATCTTGAGAATTGGATATAATGAAATTCTCCATCTAGTATTTCACTATTCCTACACATTGGTATGTGGAATGAGAGAGAATGCACATGGGCAAAAAAGCAATCTTAAAGACAGCATTTCTTAAAAACAGAAGAGCTAGCACTTACATAAGTAAGCCAGATAATATTTAAATACATTAAATAATTTGGAAAGGCCTAAAAATGACCTCAAAATTTCATCGTGACAGAAACAGATTGGCAATTAGAATTGCTGAAAGTGATTCACGGCCTTCATATCGGCACAAATTTCTTTTAAATGTGAAATTCTTTCAGAGAAATTAGAAGTTTTGGATGTAAAAAAAGAAGAGATAGAAAACACTGAAAAACTCTCTGGTTTGTATACCCTCTAGCTATATTTATTTTTAAAGTCAAAAATCACAAACAAACATGTTAGGCTTACCAAGGAATAGCTTATATTTTCTACCAAGTTCACACCTTGAAATTGCTTGCCACCAAAGACTTTTCTGTTTACGCTAAATTACCAAGCCAAACACAAAGTGGAGGAATGATGTCAATTTGTCGAAGATCTAAATAATATCTAGATTGGTTATTTTTTTCTACCATTAAGCTCTGAAATGTAAGTGATCCTAAAGTTTAATAGCATACAATTTAATAAAGAAAAATGATTTTTAATGATGTCTTTATTTGAATCAAAAGCAACTGTTAACAATGACTGGTATTGTGCTCTACATACAAAATAACAAACAGTATTTTAACTAAGCAGTTTTCTACTAAAATATAATTACATTATACAGATTTCAAATAAGATGTGACTAAAGGACCTACAAGGATATTTTTTATTATTTTACAAATATAAGAACTTGCTATGAAAATCATAACAAGTTGATCAGTTCATTTCACAACATTTCATTTATTAACATCTACCGTGAGACTGGTAGTAGGTGGGTTACTTGTTATCCTATTATTTTGTACCCTTCACTAACTTAAAAGTCCTTAAAAGCAATATCTAACGGATGTATATATAGGTGCACTCCAGAAACGGAGGCCTCCCACCTGCACGCTATTAGAGTTTGAGGACTCTCGATACCCAATCCCACAAAGACTGAGCATTTTGGATACCCCAGAGATTGGAGACTCCAGATAATATCCCACTTCAGAGACGAAAGAATGAGGCCCCCCAACATACCCACACAAGAAACTAAAGACTCCAGGCACCACCCAACCACTCTCCACCTTGTCTGCAAATGCCAACAGAGGCCCTGACCACACACCTTATACAAATTCTGTGCACTGAGCATGCACTCAAAGCCAGATGACCAAGCAACACTACTCTGAAGAAACCCTGGACCCCTGCCCACTCACCAGGCATGGCTTTTGTGTACTGCCTGGCTTCCAGAGTTGGCAGGACACACTGCAGTCCTGTCCTCTCACTGGGTGCACACCACTGATGCACCCCGCCCCTGCCTGAGGACATCAACTGGTCAATGTAGCTGTGGCTACTACTGTCATCCAGCTGCATCAACTGGAGGGGCCTCCACATGCCCTCAGGGCCAGAGCTCTGGCCACCTCTCTACACTCCATCGACCACCATTGCCACAGGTGGCCTACACCCTCCCATGTGTCCTGCTTATCCCACTTAGGATTTGTAAGCCCTGGCTTGGGCGTCCCTGTTGCCAATACCTGTGACTGACCCTGGAATATCGGAAATGCTACATGTTGCTTATTTCTTCTGAGGTCCACAGTCTGAAAAACTTCTGTTTGCTAAGGTCTCATCACTGCAACTAACGGAATCTTCATGCCCCAAACATACCTGAACGAGAGCCTGAAATCAAGAGTGTCTGCACACATGACAGCGATTATAATTATGCACCCGCCCCCATGCCTCCTTGCCTAGTGGCACCTCTGCACACTGCACGCCCTCTGCCTCCATCCAGGATCAGATGACACCAGTCACACATTCCTGGCAGTCCTCAACTCCTAACAAAGCTGGGTCACTCCATCCCTAGAAACTCATGGTTTTGGTCACAAAGGCACTCATGTAAACCAATGGTACAGACTCCAGTTAAAGAAAAACAAAGACTGCAGTACTAAATCGCACAGACCAAAGTCAAAGCACACTACACTACTAATCCTGTGGGATTCTTCTAGAGGAAAAAGTCCTTCCCAGAAGACTAAGTGCGTAAAACTGGAAGAGTTCTGCATTACAACAGATGTCCACATAACAACACAAGGGCACACAAAAGAGCAAAAGGACTCCTCATAGAAACATGATAATCTTCAGCAACAGACTACAGAAAATTGGAGGACTTCTAGAAATGGTCAATAAGAATTTACTCAAAATAATAGTTTAAAGAAACAAAACAAAATATTAAGAAAATTCAGATAAACAATTTAATGAAATCAAAGAATAATCCACAATGTAAATGAGAAATTCAGCAAAAAAAAAAAAAAAAACAAAAAAAAAACAAAAACAGACATCTTCAATAAGAACCAAATATCAAGGCCAGCAGGTGGCTTGGTGGTTAAGGTACTGGACTCTGAGTCGACCGTGATTCACATCCCAAACCTTGCAGCTTGAAAATCATGCTAGGTGTGTATGCACACATGCCCAAAATCCTGAGAGGAAAATGGAAGAGAAGGGATATGCACGACCATCACCCCTGGGGGTGATTTCTCACTTTCTCTCTCTGTCTCTGTCTCTCCTATGAGTGCATGCACCCCAAGGTAAAAAAAATCTTTAAGAAAAAAAGTCAAGTAAAAATTCTTACGATGAAAAATTTAATAGATGAAATAAAAAATACAATTGAAAGCATCAGGAGCAGGCTAAATCAAGCAGAAAAAAGAAGTTCTAACTTAAAGAGGTTTTGAGATAACCCAGGAAGACAAAAATAAATAAATAAATAAATAAATAAATAAATAAATACATTAATTAATTAAAAAAAACTGTTCAACCTATGTCACACCATTAAGTGATCAAATATTTGTATTATAGAAGGTTCAGAAAGAAAAGAAAAAATAATGGTATAGAAAGCTTGTTTTATAAGATAACCAAAAAATTTTCCAAGTCAGGGCCAGCATGTGGCATAGTGGTTAAGGCTCTGGACTCCCACATGACTGACCAATGTTTGAGTCTTGGGACCAGCAGATAGTGTAATGACTATGTCCCTGGACTCCCATGTAGTCGATCGCGGTTTGAGTCCTGGACCCGGTGGCTTAAACTCATGCCAGGAGCATGTGCGCACGTGCACAAGATCCTGAGAGGAGAATGGAGGAGAAGGGATTGCGGTGTGGCCATCCCCCTTGCGGGGTGATTTCTGGCTCTCTGTCCCTCTGTCTCTCTCTGTCTCTCTGACAAGCGCACACACCCTATAGCAAAAACTTCTCTTAAGAAAAAAAAAAAGAAAAAAAGAAATAGAATGATATTAAATTAATACTAATTTTCCCAATACAGCTGGTTTAGAGAAACTGCATCCCACATGGTTCACCACTACAGTGTGAATCTGGTACTGTCAGCTTTAAAAGCACATCAGATGCATGTGAGCACATGGCCGAAATTATGACAGGATGGAATGATGGAAGAGAAGGGACTGTGGCATGACCACACCCTATTGGAGGAGTGCTTTGTTCCCTCTCCCTCTCTGTCTGTCTCCTTCAGATTAGTGATGGCACTCTCTCACAATTAAAAAAAATTCTACCAAGGACCAGCAGATGCCATAACGGTTATGTCATTAAACTCCCGTTCAGTCGACTATGGTTCAAGTCCCAGACCACGGTAGCTTAAAATTTACGCTGGCCATGTACTAAAATCCCGAGAGGAGAATGGAGGAGAAGAAACTGAGGCATAGCCATGCCTTCTGTAAGTGTGTGGGTAGTGATTTATTGCAAAATTTTGACAACAAAGAAAAACTCAGGACCAAATGGCTTCACTGCTGATTTTTCCGAATACTTTAAGAAACTAACACTTGTTCTTTTCAAACTATTCCAAAAAATGCAAGTGAACAAAATCCTCCCAAATCATTTTATGAAGGCATAATTGCTTACAACTAAAAGAAGATGAAGATACAATAAAAAAAGACCAAATGTTCCTGATACACATAGATGAAAAAATACTAGACAAAATAATAATAAATATAATTTACAGCATATCATTTATTCTAAGGATATCGGGAGAATTCATTCACTCAAATCAATAAATATGATACAAGTATATCAATGTAATGAAAGAAAAATCATATAATTTAATCAATTAGTGCAAAAAAAAGCATTGGGTAAAATACAGCATCCTGCTATGATTAAGAGCCTCCAAATATGTATATGTGTGTAAACATAAAATCCCGAGAGGAGAATGTGTAAACACACACATATATATACACACATCTGGCACATATCTCAGGTCAGCTGGTGACATGGTGGTTAAGGAAGCTGGATTCCACATGGCCAACTGGGCAGTTCAAGTCCCTGACAGAATGGCTTGAGAGATGTACCAGGCATGTGTCTCCTTCCTGAAAGAAGGAAGACATGAAAGACAAGGGATGGTGGCATGACCATTCCCCAAGCAGAGTGATTTCTCACTATTCCTCCTTCTGTCTTTCTGTATCTCTCTAGAGAGTACTCATACCCTCTGGCAAAATTTTTTAAAAGGCACAAATCTCAACATAATAAAGGCCACAGGAAACAAACTTACAGCTGACATAATACTGAACAAAGACAAATTAATTTTTTTCCTCTAAAAAGTGGAACAAGAGGCTAGGGTTACGGGTGCTGGACTTCCACATGGTCATAGGGGTTCAAGTCCTAGACCTAATAGCTTGGTTTCTTGCTTTCTCTCTCTCTCTCTCTGTCCCTCTCTAGTCAAATTAAAGTAAATAAATAATTAAATAAAGTTAAATAAAATGATTCTTTTAAAGAAGGAAGTGGAACAAGACCTTTTTTATTCTTATCAACAATAGTACTAGAATTATCAACTAAAAAAAGTAGGCAGGACAAAAAAAAATAAGGATATGTAAATTAAAAAAGAAGTCAAACTATTCCTGTTTACAAATGACATGATCTTAAACACCTCCCCTCCCCCCCAAAAAAACCCTAAAAAAAAAAAAGTCACTATTAGAACAGATCAATAAATTCAGTAAAATACTAGGATAGGGAATTAACATAAAAAAATATATAGTGCTCTTCTACATGGAGCTTTCCAAAAGTTAATGTAATTATAAATCACAAAAAACTATGCATTAATTTCAAAATTTTTGCATCAAAATAAACTTGAAATTTCATCCCTCTTTTTCATGAAATTTTTTTTTTTTTTACTTTTTTTTTTTTTTTGAGAGATTTTTGCTATAGGGCACGTGCGCTCGCCAGACAGAGAGAGACATAGAGACAGAAAGCGAGAAATCACCCCCCAGGGAGGATGGTCACGCCACAATCCCTTCTCCTCCATTCTCCTCTCGGGATCTTGGGCACGCACACACACGCGCCCGGCGTGAGTTCTAAGCCACCGGGTCCAGGACGCGAACCGCGGTCGACTACGTGGGAGTCCAGCGACATAGCCATTACGCTAACTGCTGGTTCCCAATGAATTTTTGAAGTATACCTCATATACCAATGATAAATTAACAGTAAAGATTATCAAGAAAACAATACCATTAGGGCAGTTACCAAAATCAGTCAAATACCTTAGAATAAATTCAATTGAAGAAGTAAAATATCTTTATAAAAAAACTGATGAAAGAATTAAAGACACAATAAAAGATACTCTGTTAATGGATTGAAAGTATCAATATTGTTACAATATTTATGCTACCTAAACAATATAAAGAGTCAATGCATTCCCTGTCAAAATACCAAAGATATTCCTCTTTATAATTTTCTTATAGAGTTTTACAGAGGTCATCTGTGTTTATGAGAGATGGGGAGAGAGAGAAAGAGAGAGAGAGAAAGCAGTCCTTATGGAGTATGGTCTCACCACAATCCTTTTCTCCCTCCTTTTGGGATCTTTGGCATGCACACAAGTACTTGGCATGTTTTTCAAGCCACTGGGTCTGGACTTGAACCACTCAGTCAACCATTTGGGATCTATCTGTCTTAGTCACCATTTCATGGGCTGGTCCATCATTCTTCCTATAAATAAAACTTGTTTAGAATCACAGAAGACCCTGAATAGACAAAAAATATCCTGAAAAAAGAAAAACTAAAACAAACAAACAAACAAAACAAAAACAAAACAAAAGAAATTTTTAAAAGACACATAAGCCGATGGAACTGAATAGAAAACCTAGAAGTAAATCTACATAGATACCTACAAGGGAATGTTCAAAAAGTTCATGGAAACTGTATGTTCTAAAAGAACTATGCATGAATTTCAAGACCATAGTAAAATAAGATTGTACTTTAATTTCACTTTTTTCACATGCCTTTTGGAGTTCCCTATAACCAACTGAGTTTTTACGAAGGTCCCAAGAACATTCATTGTGGGAAGGACAATACTTTCAACAAATGGTGCTGGGAAAATTGAATATACATATGCAGTACAAAGAAACTACCTTTCATTATAAACAAAATTAAAATATCGACCTAAACATAAGGCATAAAACCAGGCAATTACTAGAATAAAATATAAGAAAAATGCTTCATAATATTGTTCTATTCAAAAAATTTTTAGGTAACACCTCAAAAACACAGGAAATAAGAACCAAAATAAACTAACAATTATTTCAAACCAAAAGTTTCTGAACATTAAAGGAAACAATCAATAAAATGAAGGGACAAACTACAGAACAGGGGAAAGATATTTGCTTGCTATACATCCAGCAAAGAAATAATAACCAGAATATACAAGGAAGCCAAACAGTTCAGCAGCAAAACAAAACAAATAAAGAATCCTATTTAAAAATGGGCAATTGATCTCAACAGAGTGTTCTCAAAAGAAATCATACAAATATATGAACAAAATACTCCACATCACTAATTATCAGAGACATGCAAATCAAACCACAATGAGATATTATCTTACCCAAGTTATCAAAACAAACAAACAAAAGAACAAGTGCCAGGACAACAGTATGGTGGTTCCTCAAAAACTAAACTTAAACTGGAACCAGCAGTGAGCTTATTGGCTATATCACTGGACTCCCATGTGGCCGAAGGCAGTTTGATTCCCGGAGCCGGTGGCTTAAACTCACGCCGGGCACGTGTGTGTGCATGCCCAAGATCCCGAGAGGAGAATGGAGGAGAAGGGATTGCAGCGTGGCCATCCCTCCTGGGGGGGGGGGGGGGTTTTTCCTCTTTTCTTTTTTTTG
>NW_006160225.1:2565104-2583869 GCF_000334495.1 Tupaia belangeri chinensis | reverse complement strand
GGTGGCCACCCCTCCTGGGGGGGGGGGGTGATTTCTCGCTTTCTGTTTCTCTGTCTCTCTCAGTCTTTCTGGCAAGCGCACGTGCTTTATAGCAAAAAAACTCTCTAAAAAAAGAAAATAAAAAACACTAAACTAAACTAAAAACGGAAGTATCTTTAGATAAAGTAACTCCACCTTTGGTTATATAGCCAAAGGAAAGAAAATCGGTGTATTAAAGAGGTATCTGTAGTACCATGTTTATTGCAGGGTTTTCACAGTAGCTAAGATATGGAACCAACTTAAGTACTCAACAATAAATAAATGAATAAAGAAAATGTAGTATACATATACAATGGATTATAATTGGTCATAAAAAAATGAAATACTACCATCTGCAGAAACATGGATAATTTTAGAGATAGTTACACTAAATGAAATAAGCCAGGCACTAAACAATGAATACCATATGTTCTCACTCACTAGTGAGAATACTAAAATATTTGAACACATGAAAGTGAAGAGTGAAGTGGTGGATGCCAGGAGCTGGGAAGGGGAAAAGTGTCAAGAGAGTAGGGAGGACTATTGGTTAGCAAGTAGTAGAGTGAAAGTAGATATGCTGACTCAGTTCCAGCTATTACAGAGTAAATATAGTTGCTGAAAATTCCATATAAATTTCAAAGTATCTAGAAGAGAGGATTTTTGAATGTTCCCATACAAAATAATGATAAATGATTTATATAGTGAATATGTTTATTGTCCTGATTTAATCATTGTATTCATTTATTAAAAATCTACATTTGTATCTGTGCCCCACAAATATAGAACTAATATATGTCAAGTAAAAATTATAATAATTAAAAAAAAATCTTGTGGTCTACACCAGGGGTAAGCAAACATTTTCTATAAAGGTAAGATAGTACATACACATATTGTAGACTTTATAGGCAATATGATCATTATTACTACTCAACTCTGTTGTTACACTGTGAGAGCAGTCCTAGATATATATAAAGAAATGAGTATAACTGTGTTTGAATTAAACTTTATTTACAAAAGTAGATGATGGCCCTCATTTCAAATAAGGATTATAGTTTGCCAACTCTTTGATTACTTTTCTTTTTTTTTTTCCAAAGAAAAAAGTTTTAATACATATTCAAAATTCACATCATTATAAATGATAACATTTATAAAATACCTTTCTCTTTATGAATTCAATTTCTACATTTTTAGATTTTTAACTTATCATTTTTTCTCTGTACTTCTCTATTACTTTTCAGTCACCTTTTCTAGCAGTTACATTAAAAATGTGATCACCTCCCTCTATCCCTAACAGTATATAAAGGTTACTCCTATATATAAGCTAGAATAGTTAACATTAAAATATTCCAAATATACCCTTTAACTTTATACCAACATTATCTAGGTATTATCTGTAACTTCCTTTACCATCATCCTCAAGTATGCCATTAGCTATCCATCCTTTTAGAACTGATCAACAAATTCAGTGAAATTGCAAGATACAAAATCAACATGCAAAAGTCAGGTGCATTTCTGTGCAATAATTATGTAGTCCTTGCAAAAGAAATGGAAAGAGTAATCCCGGGTGAATTCCATGATGCAGTAGTAACATGCTGCTCAAGGTAAGTCAGATCCCACATGACAACAGAGGTTCAAGTCATGAGCTTGATAAGCCTGAAATATGCCAGGAATATAATCAAGTGCCAAAGAAACACTGGACTGAAAGAAGTGGACCTGCATGATCAGGTCTTGCGAAGGGGCACGGATCCTCTCTGTCTCTCATGTAAACATGTATGCATGCTCTTTATCATGAATAATTTTTTTAAAAAAAGCAATATCATTGGGCCAGCAAGTGACACAACAAATTAAATAATAGTAAATAAAGTTAAATAAATAATCCTAAAAGCAATATCATTTAAAATAGCTACATAAAAATGTATGGATAAATTTAATGAAGGAGGTGAAAAAATTCTGCAATTAAAATTATAACACTGATGAGCAAAATTGAAGGAGGCTATAGGTTTTTGTATGTTGATTTTGTATCTTGCCACTTTACTATATTCATTTATCCTTTGTAAACATCAACAACGATCAGGCTGAGATAAAATTGAATGCAATTCTACTTACGATGACCACAAAAAGTATAAGATACGTAGGAATAAACCTAACCAAAAATGTCAAAGATCTCTACAAGGAAAACTATGAAAAACTAAAAATAGAAATTAAAAATGACACAAAAAGTGAAAAGACATCCCAAGATCCTGAACTGGAAGAATTAATATAATCAAAATGTCAGTTCTGCATGAATTAATCAACATTTTAAAACAATCCTGATGAAATTATCAGAGATATTCTTTACATATTTAGATAAAACAATCACAGAATTTGTCTGAAATCATGAAAGACTCTGTATTGCCAAAGCAATACTGTGCAAGAAGAATGGAGTAGGAGGCATTTCACTCTCCAACCCCAAAATATATTACAAATCTATGATGATCAAAAGAGCTTTGGCACAAAAACAAGCATGTAGACCAGTGGAACAGACTAGAGACCCCAAAAATAAACCTCAAAACATATAGTAAACTGATTTTTGACAAAGGGCTCCAGAAAATCCAGTGAGGAAAAGAAAATCTTTATAGCAAATAATGCTGAAAAAACTGGGTGCCCACCTGCAGAAAGATGAAACTGGACTTCTATCTCTCACCACTAATAAAAATAAACTCAAAGTGGATCAAATATCTAACTTAAAGTCTTATTCAAACTATAAAACTACTGATGGATAACACAGGGAAACTATTGGAGACACTGGACTAGGCAAAGACTTCTTAAATAAGGACCCTAAAGCACAAGCAATAATCCCCAAAATAGAAAGTAGGATTACATCAGGTTAAAAAGCATCTGCCCAACAAAAGAAACAATAATTACAGTGAATTGGCAACCTTTGGAATGGGAGAATTTATTTGTAAACTATGTCAGACAAGGGCCTGGTAACCAGAATATACAGGGAACTCAAGAAGTTTACCTGAGGTGGGGATGGGGGTGGGGTGAGGGATCAACCAAATTAAAAGATGAGCAAATGAGCAAATGAGCAGAACAGACAACTCTCTAAGGAAGACATATGACCAACCATAAAGCATATTTAAAAATCCTCAACATCCCTTATCATAAGGGATATGAAAATTGAAGCTACAATATGATACTTCTTAACCCCAGTAAGGGTGGCTAAGAGTAAAAAAAAAAAAAAAATTATGATGACTATGTGTTGATGATAGCATCTTCAGCTGAACTGGTATGAAGTGTATTCATGTTGGGTAAATACATTTTACAAGTTATAGTGATGTATAGTGATTGAATGTATAAAATAAATTTTAAAAAATAAAGAATGATAAGTGCTAGCAAGATTTTTGGAGAGAAGGGAACTCTCTTACACTATTGGTGGGAATTTAAATTAGTACAGCCACTTTGGAGAATAATATGAAGATTCCTCAAAGACCTACAAATAGAACTACCATAATATTTTATATATATAAACAAAAAAGGAATAAGTATTAGAACATTTGCTTATTTTACTTTTATACAGGTGATACCACCTGAAAAAGTGTATATACCTAATAAGACAAAGAAAAAGAACACCTTTACTATGGCTTTTCTGTTTCAAAAGGTAGATATAAATATAGATATAAATAGACACAGAAATATAGATCTAAATTATCTAAATTTCCTTTCTTCCTACGTTATAATGTAAACTCTATGAAAGTATGAACTTTACATAAATTCTCATATGTATCCAGTGCCTGCTACATAGAAGACCATCGATTGATAAATTTTAAATATAAATGGATAAATGTATTATATAACAATACAATATTTGTGTTTCATTATGTATCTACTTTTTACCTGTTTAATGATAGAGAACATGTGTTGTGTTGAGAGAGAGAAAGAGAAAAGCATCTTAAATAAGTTCATGCTGCAGTACTCTTATTTCAGCTCACCCGCTCCTTGGGTAACTGTGCACACATGTGCTTGCCAGGCATGTTTTCTGGCCAAACAAGGGATCTAAATCCACTGTTGATCACGTGGCTCCCAGACTCGCAGGGTACTGTGTTACCACTGCACCAAAGTGGATGGGCCTGTATGATTAAAATGCAAAGGTAAATATTTGGCTGTTAGTTTGAGTTTGGGTTTTAAAATATTTGGAATCTACACAGTATTGTTTTAATAATAAAAGAAAAGGGTGCTACATTCTATCAGTAAAGCATCCACGAGATCATATTAAATGTAAATTTCATGTTCTTGCCAAATGATTTAGGTTAGCTCAGTTTTTATCAAAGCGTTATAGAAATACTAGTAAGAAAATGTCATAATGAGTTTAAAAATAACCTGGGTAGGGGCCAGCAAGTGACACAGAGGTTAAGGTGCCTGGATCTCACATGGCTGACTGTACAGTTTGAGTCCTGGACCAGGTGACTTGATAATCATCCTGGATGCATGTGTGCTTGGATTGTGAGAGGACAATGGAGGAGAAGGAATTGTGGCATGGCCATCTCCTCTTGGAGTGATTTCTCACTTTCTCTTTCTCTCTCTCTCTCTGGTGAGAGCACATGCCCTATAGCAAACTAAAGAAAACAAAAGACCTCAAAACCAACTGGACTTTGTCTAGCACCACTGATTATGCAATTAAGTTTTAGCAAAGTATTATTTGCGGCATTAATGTTTTAAATTAAAATATTATTACTTTTATAGTGCTTATAATTCATTTAAAAATGAGTCTTGGTTTTATAGCTATAAAAACAATTTAAATTTATTCTTAGGTCTATGTTTTGAATTTCTAAACTAATATTAAAATAAGTGATTTAAGTGAAGATAGAAATTATGCAAATTTACATATAGATGTACATATACTTCTTCCATTAAAATGTCTGTACATAACACAAGTATGAGAAATGGCATTCTCCTTTATATTTTTAATTTGTTAAACAAAAGGCAAAAATATATTTTATTTCAATGCATGCATTTTAAAAGCATTGTTCTGCCAATACACTTAATTTTATTTTTAAAAATTTTGCCAGATGGCACATGGTGTACTTGGAAGAGACAGAGACATAAGAGAGAAACAGACAGAGGGAAAGTGAAAAAGCACTCCCCTCATGGGAAATGGTCACACTAGGGTCCCTTCTCCTCTGTCTGTCCCCTCTTTCAGGATTGTGACATGCATATGCACTTGCCAGGCATGTGTTTCAACCAATCATGTCCAGAACTTGAACCACACAGTCAGCCATGTGGAATCCTGCCACCTTAACTGCCATTATCACTGGCTGGTCCTCGGTCAATCCATTTTAAAACTCCATAAGCACATTTAAAATTTCTAGTGATTTATTTAGTACCACAGACACAATGTAGAAAATGCAAATAACTTTCTAATCCTGCCTTTTAAATGTCCATAAAATAATTCATCTAAAAATATAACTCATATTCTGTTTACAAATCTAGAACAAAGGTATGCGTGATACAACTTCTAAGTTCATGGAAAATCCCTTTTAATCCCTACTGAATAGGTCAGCTTATAATTTGCTATACAGTATAATTAATAAACAAATTCTACATGCAAATTTCCAAAGGGAAGAGAATAAATGTTCTATTAATCTTGATTTCAAAGTTATTTATTTTCCAAAGTGAGTAATACTTATCATAGTAGTCTGCTAAGCTATGTTTACACCTTTAGGGTATAAAATAATTTGTAAAAATAATTTCCATAGGAATCCAAGTTTCACAAAGCAAACTAGGTAGAAGACAAAAATGGCAATCTTTTTTTTTTTTTTTTTGAGAGGTTTTTGCTAAAGGGCTCATGCTCTCACCAGAGAGACAGAGAGAGACAGAAACCGAGAAATCATCCCCCCAGGGAGAATGGCCATGTCACAATCCCTTCTCCTCCATTCTCCTCTTGGGATCTTGGGCACATCCATACACACGTGCCATGTGAGTCTAAGCCAGGTCCGGGACTCAAACCACGGTCAACCACATGGGAGTCCAGCTACGTAGCCGGTGCACCATCTGCTGGTCCCCAGGCAAAGTCTTTAAATATGTTACACATTAATAACAAGATGTATAGCTTTTTATAAGGTGTAACATTCAGCATCTAAACTATGAAATCCCATAACAACTAATACTTTTTTATGATATTTAATTTCTTTTTGACATTCACATATCACGTAGATAATTACAACTGTATGATCTTGGACACATTCTTTTGTCTCTCTATGGCTTATTTTATTAATCTACAAAAAGGGCAATCACTTGTTCTTATTGATAGTGTTGTTACAAAGTTTAAATAAGTCAGTACGTATAAAGCTCTCAGCAAGTCGTTTGACACTGTGAGAAGACAAATGCTACAAGAAGGAAAAGGGCATAATTTGGCATCTATTAGAAAATATATTCTTTTAGTGTGTGTCTTTTTTGTTCTTAATTGCCAGAAATCACATGCACTCACCGAAGAGAGGAAGAGGGAAGGAGAAGACAATCCCAACTAGCACAGTCATGCCACAACCCCTTCTGCTCCATTTCTCCTTTTTTTTTTTTTGAGAGGTTTTTTTTGCTATAGGATGTGTGCCCTCACCAGAAAGACAGAGATACAGAGAGACATCCCCAGGGGGGATGGCCACACCGCAATCCCTTCTCCTCCATTCTCCTCTCAGGCATGCACGCACCCGCACCTTGCGTGAGTTTAGGCCACCGGGTCTGGGACTCAAACCATGGTCCACTACATGGGAGTTCAGTGACATAGCCATTACACTAACTGCTGGTCCCTCCATTTCTCCTTTTGTCAGGATTTGAGGCATGCACACGTGCCTGGCATGGTTTTCAAGCTGCTGTGTGAGGATTTGAACTGTGGTTGGCCATGTGGAATCTGACTCCCTAACCCTAAGGCTACAGTACTGCCCTAGAAAATACTCACATTCTGAATGTGTACTTTCTGGTTCATTCAATGTGTTAGCTATAAGGGTGTTATGCATAAATATCTTGGAAAATTATAGTTTCAAGTTATTTTTCTATACTGCAAACAATTTGGTTAATTTTTGTCATGGGTTATATGTATCTAATATTTCCCCATCCTTAACAAAGCAATCTGGGAAAAAAATCACTGAAATAAAATTCACCATTAAAATAATGTTTTAAAAAAGAAACGTGTGATGTTTGGACAGTCGAGAGAACAGTTCACTACTGTCCACAGGCAGCTACAGTTACACCCACGGCTGTTCGGAGATTAAAGCAGCTTCCAGAAGAACTCAGGAGCACTTCCAGCTGGAGTGCCTCATCTTCATCTTCTGGCTGACGCTACTGGTGGCAAACTCCTGAACTTGGCTCTCCCAGCTTCCCTAATAACTACATGTGTTATAACTTCCCATTGTTTCGGTGTTCCTCACTAAATACTTTGTGATTTGATCATTTTTTAAAAATGGATTTATTCATTCTGTTAGCCAGTTTGTCAACTGACATTACCCAAATTGCTGCTGAGTAAAGCTGGCTCTTAGAATTGCGTAAATTCTGCAGGGCGTATGATGCAGACCTTACAGTTCACACACGGCGTAGAGTTTTACGAGGAACTAGAATCATAGTGAGTTGTTCATAAAACTACGAGCGTGTTTCCTATTTGATTGGTGTCAGATTACCATCATGTGTGCTTATTGTGGAGTATTACTTTTACATAACATTGAAGGATAATCAAGAAAAATAACAAGTTTTGATCCGAAGCATATGTTTTACAAGATGTTAGTATAAGCACAAAAATAATGAACATCTGAATAAAGGCCATCTCGACATAATTTTCCCAATAATAAAGAAAAATATGCCTGTCACCAAATCATCATTGATTCTTGGAAAGTTTACCAACAAATTAGCACAATAAATTAACACAACAGAAAAAGGATTTCAGCTTCCTTTGTACCAAAGTTTGCTTTTTGGAGATATTTTCTTCCCTAATTCAAAATTTTGAAATACAAAATGCTCTAAGATATGAAACTTGGAACAACAACACTAGTTGCAAAAAAAACAATGCAATACACACACACACACACATACATATATATATATATATATAAATTACCTGTAAATTACGTGTATAAGGTATATATGAAACATATATAAATTTGTTTTTTTTTTTTTTTTTTTTTTTGAGAGGTTTTTCTCTATAGGGCACGTGCGCTCGCCAGACAGATAGAGAGAGACATAGAGACAGAAAGTGAGAAATCAGCCCTCCCAGGGGCGATGGTCACGCCGCAATCCCTTCTCCTCCATTCTCCTCTTGGGATCTTGGGCACGCACGCACACATGCCCGGCGTGAGTTCTAAGCTACCAGGTCCGGGACACGAACCGCGGTCGACTACGTGGGAGTCCAGTGACATAGCCATTACTCCAACTGCTGGTTCCCTAAATTTGTGTTTCAACTTGGGTCCTATCCCCCAAATATCTCACTGTGTATATGCAAATATTCGAAAATTAAAAAAAGAATCCTGGGACCAGCAGGTGGTGTAATGGCTATGTCACTGGACTCACATGTAGTCAACACGGTTCAAGTCCCAGACCCAGTGGCTTAAACTCATGCCAGGCATGTGTGCCCAAGATCCTGAGTGGAGAATGGAGGAGAAGGGATTGCGGCATGGCCATCTCCCTATGTAACATAACTAAAAGACTCACATTTCATCAAATGTGAAAGATCATAATAGAGTACCCTTTAGGACATGACTCACTTATAATAAGGTTAAGACTGGTTTTCTATAGAACTACACATTACTTGCAGATTCCCTTTGTGAACAGTTTGCTTTTAATTTCACTAAAATAATAATGCAGTGGCCCAGTCATGCTTGCACAGTTGGTAGTGTTTGAGCTGTGATGCTGGAAGCCACATGACAACTACAGTTTGAATCCCTGGCTTAGTTGGCCTGAAAGATGCTGAGCCTGCACAAAAACACCCAAGATCCAAACAGATGGAGGACTGGAGGAAGGAGATCATAGTGTGACCAGATGCTGTGAGGGGTGCTTCTCTGTCTCTCTCTCTCTCTCATGTGTGTGTGCACATGTTCTGTTATAAAGAAAAATAAATAAATAAAGGGACCACAAAGTTAAGAGAACCAGATCTCACATGTGTCCGACCACATGGTTTTAAGTCTTAGACCTTGAGAAATCATCTGGGCACTAGCTTGAAAAACATGCTGGTCACATGTGCAAACGTACCCTAAATCCTGATAAGATGGAGGAATGAAGAAGAAGGAACAATGCCCCATCGGGTAGGGAGGAGGTGCTTTCTCCTTCTCCCTGTCTCTGTCTGTCTCCACCGAGCGTGCCCATCTTCGCCAAAAAGCAAAGAAAGAAGCAAAGAGAGAAAGAAGGAAAAAAGAGAGAAAAGATAACTGCTTTACTCTGCTTTATTTAAATCCTGCTTTGTTTATATATAGGCGAGTCTCTGCTTTTCTTTTAAATTCAGTATTACCTCATACCGTTTTTGTTCTGTGAAAAACATTTTTTTGCTTTATGGTGGAAAAGTGTGTATTTAGAATGAGCCAGCTGGACTTGCTTTAGATGATCCCAATTTTGTTGGCAACATCCAGAGCATCGTAATCGGGAGCCAGTCACACATACGCCTTCTCTCCGTCAGGCCTGAGTAGAGTGTTGACCTTGGCCACATCCATATCATAGAGCTTCTTCACAGGCTGTGTGATCTGGTGCTTGTTGGCCTTGACATCCACCATGAACACAGTGTGTTGCTGTCTTCTATCTTCTTCATGGCAGACCCGGTTGTCAGGGGGAACTTGATGAAGGATGGCATAGTGGTCAAGCTTGTTTCTCCTGGGAGCACTCTTGTGAGGATATTTAGGCTGCCTCTGCAGCCGAAGAGTCTTGGGCCCCTGAAAGGTGGGTGATGTACGGATCTTTTTTTTTTTTGTGACTGTGGACGCCTTTCAGCACTGCCTTCTTGGCCTTCAAAGCCTTCGCTTTAGCTTCAGCTTTGGGAGGGGTAGGACCTTCCTCCTTCGCTTTCGGTGCCATCTTGGAGAAAAGCAAAAACATTTTTTAATGAAGAAATTCAGTTTCATTTCTTAATTACAGTGAATTGTGAAATTTTGTATTAGGAGTTCCTTGAGACTCTTGCTCATTTGATTCATTAGAATTAAGAGATTCTTAAACATAACATGCCTGGTTTCAGTCACAGATGGATGAGTGTCCACAATGGTAATGCCAGACATCAGAAAAGTTCTGTAGTGCTCATATCAATTGGCTGTCTGATTTTTTTCTTGTTATACTAGAATGCTGTGGTCTTTAGGCCTTTGGGGTTTTGCTTGTTTATTGTACTTCTGTGTGCATTGTTTGACACTTAAACCATCCAGAACTGTAAATTAAAAGTTGTGATAAAATATTTTTCTCTTAGTAAAGTACTGTCTTTCCACACTATCTCTTTCTTTCACTAATAAAAGTGGAAATCACATGCCCTACCTGTTTTCTGTTTTGTTTAATCCTGTTCTGAACAGCATAAGAGAATTTCCTGAGGAGAACTATGACAATATATAGAACTGGACACTATTTAATGGTCTCCCTTGTGACCTAGCAAGGAAGGAAAAAGGAAGGGACTGAAAAATGAAGAAATCTCACACTCGCCTAAAGGCATCTTTTGCACATACACAGAAACCTGTAAAGCCTGTTTTCCCTCTTGGTCAACAGACCCACCAGACAGTTTCCACTCTAGAATATAGAATGCATTCTTTTAGTGATAAACTCTAATTAAAATCTACTGTGTTTAAATCTAATTCAAGCTCCATATATTTCTCTTTATCATAAATAACTTTTCCTCTTTGGTCAGCAAGAAGTTGATTTTTTTTTTTTTTTATATTTACAAACCGTTCTCCCTTAATCAAGAAAGAATTTTAACAAATCTAAAATAAAACCAACATTTTGTTCTACATATTTTGGTGATTTGAGATTTCCATCAACATCATTCACATGTACCATATGTCTTTTGCTATTTCTAAGTGATACACCATATTACATAAGTGGAATTCACTTCCCTAGGCTCCCATCTCAGTTACACACAATTGTTCTGCTCTAGCTACAGGGCACAGGTGAGGAAAGGGCTCTCCACTCAGCCACAACAGGCACTAGCTTGGGGGAAAGGGAGGCAGGAAGGCTTCCCATCTAGTAACCGAAGGATTTGACACATGACAATTCCATGTTTTACAGTTACTTTTGGAATCCTAGTTTGGAGCTCATTTGAAGATTTCCAAGGAAGATTGCCAAGATTACCCACGACAGAGACAAAGACACAAAGCCTACCAGAGAATGGGTACGAAATCATCCCTATCCGAAGTGCAAAATTGAAGCTGTATCTTCTCTGTGGACTCAAAACTCAGGCTGTGCCACTCATAGGAGAACCTTTTCCTGTTCTTGGACCTGAGCTTTATAAGCCTCGAACTTAGGAAAGGGCTGGGGTTACCGGCATAATAATAATCATTGCCTATGACTGTTCAGACTCTACCACTCCTCTCCTCCTCATGTTTCTCCTGAGTCTCCTCCTTTTGATCCAGCTCCTTCAGCAACACACACTTTTCTTTCTCCTCAATGGAAGGCTTAAATTACCAATAAGAAAGAGCTTAGGTTGACCATTCCAATGGTAACCCCAATCATTAGACACATAATATATTGTCTAAATTTCCTGAAGATGTAAAAATATTTCTCCATAAAATCATTAATTTTTTAAAGATAAATCACTCTCATAGACTTAATTAAAAATTTATGGCAAAAGCTGCCCAAAATTAAAACCACAGGTGAGCTTCAAAGTCATTGTGCTCCATGGTTTTCTAACCTACGGCAATCGTTGGCTTACTTCCTTCTGAAAATCTTAGAGCAGACAATTCAGTAGCTTTTAAAAGTTTTTTATAAAGTGCCAACTTTGTAAAGTGCTTACTTTCTTGAAATAAAAATAAATCTTCACTCATGTACATAAATGAAAAATACTTATTGAAACTGTCAGTTATTCTAAGTTCTTTGAAACACTTGGATTACTTTACGTTTCAAGTGAGATAAAGACATTTACAAAATCCTTTTCCAAAGTGCATTTTTACAAACAAATTACCTATGCTTATTTGAATCCAATTTGAATTAGAGAAACAGAGAAATAAAGGCCAGTCATACAATGAATGACCACTAAAATTTATCATTTAATTAAGGAGTACAAGATTCTGTTATGAAATTTTCCTTTCTTTTTTTTTAAACATAAGAATTCCAAAAACATAGATTCAATGTTTGCTTAATAAAATGAGATTAGTAGGTAGGTAGAACTCATTATATTGCTCTATAAAAAGGAGTACATTTTGTTGACGTTCCTGTTATTCTTTTACTTAATATTTCTGTTAATGAATAACTTAGCTCATTTGAAAGCAAATTTTGTTAAAAGGTTATATAAGGAATATACCTATTTTAGGTTTAAAGATTTTATTCATTTCTCCCATGAACCATGAGGGACAGAGAGAGGGAGAGAGAGAGCAAACCCAACAGGGATTTGACACTGCAATCTAGCCCCAACCTTCTCCCATAGTTTGATCACTGGCAAACACACGCTGGGTGTACACAGGAAGGTACCTGGACTTTGTGAACCTTCCCACGCAGCTTCACAAAACTTCCCATTTTAGTGCTATGCTCATGTCTGGTACCCACGTTTTAGTTTTTGACTTACAAGTATAGCAGCGTAGCAGGAAGATGCTTTCAACTGTGATCTACTTAGGACCTAAGGGAATTTTATACTTGCCTTGGACTTCTGAAATTTGGGCATCATAACAGACTCCTACTGTTTGAGGTGACCCATTGGAAAGGTGTTCATGTAAAGAGTAAAGAAGTTAGTACTTGTTAGTAACACCTACAGTAACTAACATCACTATGTCATCCTTAGCCTGTAGTCTACAAGTTGCAATGCTTGTCTCTGTGCATGTTATATTCATATGAATATGTATGTTTGACATATTTGCAGATATAATACATGTATATATACTCATATATATGAATCTTCTTTGAGACTATGAAGAAAAATCTCCTCGATTCTATTATATACTAATCTTGACCAGCAGACCAGGAAACCTGTCTTGAAAATTCTATTCACCCTAAGAGTCTATGTGTCCTTTATTCTGTCAGCTGCTCTTCCACTTCTGAAATGTTTCCATCATGCCTTCAGGAAATCATGCTTGGTCATCAGCAAACACTTTATATTCTACATCACTTCTTAGAACTTCCTGTTGAGACTGAATCTGGATCTCTGTAAGGATGCTACTTCCTATTGGGACCTCTCACATGACAGCTGTTTTCTTGCACACTACCTACCTACGAAGGGTCCTGGGTATGGAGTTGGTAATAGTTATGCTCCTCTGCAGTTCGTTTTATTGTTTTTGTTTTTAGACAGGGCATGTTTGCTCACTGGAAAGAGAGAGAAGGAAAGTGAGAAAGCACTCCCCACTCCTGCTCCCAAGGGGGTGACTCTGCTGCAATCCTTTCTCTTCCATTCTCCTCTTGGAATTTTGGGCATCCACACAGATATACCTGGAGTGTTTGCCAAGTCGCTGGGTTGGAGTTTGAACCCTGCTGTAGTCTGTGGGATCCAGCCATCTTAACCGCTATGTTACCTGAGTTGCCTCTTACTGTAGTTTTTAGAGTGCCCTCCCTCTTTATTTTCTAAATTATTCCAATCATAAGTCATCAAATTATACAACTCTGTCCATCCTTTCCATTGTCATACACACATGAATATATACCTGGAAGTGTAACTCTGAGTATTCTTGCTGAAGCTCCTGTCCTTGATGTCCTTCCCACCACACTGACAACCTTCCCCCCACTCTACCAGCTTAGTTGTCATTGTTCATGGAAGATCATGGCACCAGGCTAACTAATACGGTCTAAAATTAATGTTGCCCTAATTCCTGATTACTTAAGTCAGCATGTAGACAATTTACTAGTGATGTTGTTATTCAGTTTCTCGACTTCTATCCACCCAAAAGGTGTATTATTCACTCTACCGCATTCCTACTGACAAACCTCTCCTTTATTACTGACATTGCATTCTATTCTGCACAACTTTTCTGTCTGTCCAGTTCAGTGTTCTTTCCTTTCGTTCCACATAACTGTAACTATTCATCAACCACAGAATTCATTCTCTGAATTATTTGAAATAATTTTCTAAATGTCCTCACTGACACCTTCTTTGGCTACCTGGTCCCAGCTGTAACGCCTTACCTGTGCTGAGCTCCAAGCTCTCTTCTCAGTTTTATATTCAGCCTTCATATCAATATCAATGGTGGACGGAGAACGGGCCTGTAATGCTTCAGCTGGCGCCGCTCACTTCCACTAGCGATTTTCAAGACTTTTTAAACTAATTTTCTATCAGTAATCTTTTACTATTTCTTTTTAAAACTGCAATCAAACTATAGAAGGGTTGCAGATATTTCTGGAGTTTCTGGATCCTTTCCTGCTTAAAGTTGATCAACACTATATATATTGCTTTCTTGTACAAAAACGTATTGTTGCTCTTCCCTAGGTAGAATGTAAACGTTATTAGGAGAGAAATTTTTGCTTGTGTTGGTCTATGGTATAGCTTTAGTTCTCAAAGGAGTAAGTGGAATAGGATACATATTTGGTGAATTAATTACTTCCTCCTATTCAAACTTACCTCCATTGTTAATGTTGCTCTTTTACTTATTAAAAAGTTACTACAACCTGCTAAACTGATAAGCAAAACAATAAACATGTTTACATATTATATATATGCTGATTACTGAGTTTGACAGAATAGAAAATTATAAACTGTAAGATTTAGAATGTAAATAACTTACCGCACAGATTCATCCAGAATACAGAACTGAAAGGCACAACTGCTTTAAAGAGATGAGTCTTTAAAAACGTATTTTTATGCTTAAAAATGCAAAGCAAACGTGTGGTAGAGTTGATTCTTCTTGGTGCAAAGGCAAAGTACCGATGTGAGCATGGTTGCCTGGCAACAAGCATCTGAATCCTTGTAAGTGGAGTTAAGTTCAAGGCAGTTTCACAGAGGGCGAGTCATACTTCATTCCGAGTCACTTCTAATTAAAACAAAGTAGTAAGATATAAAAATGTATACTTTCACATATTTCTTGAAGATAGCACATGTATATTAGAGCAGCTCACAGAAAGGGTGAGAATACAGATGTCTTTCCTTTTTCTTTCTTTCTTTTTTTTAAACTTTTAAGCTTTGGTGTGTGATACCAATAGAAGTATACAAAAATGATATGCATTTTCTGGAGCTTGAAATGACTGTTACAGTTGGCGGAAGGTGTCAGATTGACAATAAGAAAACAAGTTTTTTTCAGAAACTATACCCCGTTCATTTTAAAATAAATACTCTCTCAGTTGATTGGCGATGTCAAAGGCCACATGCTTTTGCTCTCACTTCAAAGGACCCTGAAGAGTGAGTTTGAAGGCTCCAGCCTCAGAGATGCATTATTCATGAAGAGAGAAATCCTCTAGTCATTAGAGATGCTGGGTAGAAAGAAAACTGAGCAAATGTCCATTTTACTATGTATCTTAAATGCCTGGCTTTTAAAAAAATCACTTTTCTAGTTCTCTTTTGTGTTTCTGATATGGAAACTACAGGAGAGTAATTTCAATCATTTATTTATTTGAGAGAATCTTAGAGGTTGCAAATTCTATTAGCTATTGAATATAGAAGCATTTTGGACATGTAGTTTCAAGGTAGAAGGGAATTTAGGCTAAGAGAACAATAGGAATAGTATCTTACATATGAAGTAAGGCAAGGAACACAGAATGCACTATTTTGGCTAAAGAATGTATGTAGTAAAGGAAATGCTGACAATATGTCTGGGAATGCAGAGTGTCATGTGAACAAAGAAATATGATGATGACAGTCCACATTGTCTGGATGTGATATTGAGGACTGAGAATGCAATGGGAATATTCAAACAAGTGAATTTGGTGATGAAAGCTGTGCATCAAAAAGCTAAGCCTGCCAGATGAACAAATGCTAAATTTGAAATCAGAAAGAATGGAGGCAGAGGGATCAACTGGGAAACCACAACAAGACTGGGTAAATATAATGAAATCTGAGATAACAAAGATGGGAATGGGAATAACGAGGTATCATCTCCTCAGTGCTTGGCAGGGCCCCATCTTCTCGCTCATCTTCATGAAATGGTCTTTACACATCTGGCTCCTTCCCAGCATCTGTGTTTCATTTCAAATCATGTCCCATGAAGGCTTTTACTTGCAAACTGCCACCACAATGTTCATTTCATGGTCCTGTTTGATTGACTTCATGAAAACTACCACTTTCTGAAATTACCTTGCTCAGTCAGGTGTTATTTATGTACCAGCATTCTGCCTTGAAAGCACTCAGTACAATGCAAGTGTCATGGGAGCAGGGTCCTTCTCTGCTTTGTTCACCTCAGGTCCACAGTGTGTTGAAGAGTCCTTAGGATATTCTAGGCACTCGGTAAATGTACGTTGAAGAACCAATGAAAGCATGAATAGCATGCACTTAGTAAGTTATTGTTGAACAAATGGAAGATCACCAGGATAAAGAAGGGCTCTTAAGCTCATCGAGCCTAGATGGTAACACACTGTTTATGATCTATTCTACAATAAGCCATTGTCAGTACAAGTTTTAGAGATATTTTAGAGTGTTTGTTTTACTGATACGGTTCCTTTTGCTTTTTCTTTTTCACCAAAAATTAGGGTCGTAGAGTTTAAAATGGATTTTAGACTTTATAGTGTAATCATTATACCTATGTTTACATCTGTTTCTGAAAATCACTAGTTTTATAACCCATGTATATTTCCTAACTTGCTTTATGACCTGCTTTCCTTATCTATAAAGTAAAATAATTTCCCCAACTATTTAGTGTTTATATTTTTAATAAAATATTAAATGAGGTAATACACGTAAAACATTGGAGAGATAGAAAGTAGCAGCTGCTTCCCTTGCAGTAGGGGAGGAAGGGCTGCTCCAGACTTTAAGGCCCAGCACCCAGTTCCTGCAGTCTGAGACACAGAAGGTAGGAGACACTGCCCCACCCATGCTGATGCCATTCTGTCCCTCATCCATGCAGGAGCAAAAGGGAAACAAATACCACTCAGTCTGAACTGATCAGTAAAGACTCCCACCTGCCTGCAGTCAGGGAGACGGAGCTACCCTGGCCAGTGTGCCATACAACATGCAGTGTATGAGTTGGACTACATGCTACCTGTCCTGCTCAGCCTCCAGCCACACTGGGAGCAGAGAGGTATGAGCATATAGGAACCAAACACTAGAAGATAGGTTTTGGAGGAATTCTCTCCCACTCACCAGCATTAACAGGAGAGAAACTCCCCTCTGAAAGCCTGGACTCCTCCTGTGTTTCCACACTCCCACCCACAGTAGAGGAGGTAAACTGGCACAGATCTAATGTACACCACAGAAAAGGGCACAAGACACAGCTACAGAAACCTACTCCAAAGATACAGGAAGAAGTGAATATATCACCGGTTGATTAAAAACCAAAGCAGAGTCCCAAGAAATAAGAGAAAATTGGAAAATACCTGCCCCCCAAAGGAACATAATAACTCCCCACCAGCAATGAATAAAACACAAGAGATCACAGAAATGTCACAAAAGGAATTCAGAATATTAATCAAAATGAAACTCAATGAGATGCAAGAGAAAATAAACCACCAGTCCAGCAGATGAGAAAATCCTTTCATGAGTTGAAAGAGAAACTCCATAAAGAGACAGACACCCTGAACAAGAATCAAGCAAAGCTTTTGAAGATAAATATGAAGATAAATATGATGCAGAATATCAAAATATCCCTTAAAAGTATCAACAGCAGATTACACTATGAAGAGAGAGTAGCTGATCTTAAAGACAAAACATCTAATTTAGTACAAGCTACCAAAAAGAATGAAATAATATCCATGAAAAACGAGGACAACAGGGCAACAGGTAGCATGGAGGTTAAGTCACTGGACTCCCACATGGCCAACCATGTTTGAGTCCCAGCCCCAGTGGCCTGAAACACATGCCAGGTGCATGTGTGTACATGCTCAAAATCCCAGGAGGAAAATCGGGGAGAAGAGATTGCAGTGTAGCCATCACCTCACCCTGGAGTGGTAGGACTGATTTATCACTTTCTCTCTCTCTGGCAAATGCATGATCCCATGGCAAAAGAACAAAAGACAAGAGAAAACAAAACAAATAAGCAAACAAAAATGAGGACAATATATGGGAAATCTTAGACAGCATTAAATGTCAAATAGTCACGCATTAGGTATTCCAGAAGGCAAAGAGACAGGTAAAGGCATAGAAAATCTCTTTCATGATATATTAGCTGAAAACTTGCCAAACTTAAAGAGGCATACAAAAATCCAAATACAGGAAATACAAAGGATACCAAGTAGATTTAACCTAACAAAATAGCCTTCAAGGCAAATCATATCTAAATTGGTAAAAATCAAGTCAAAACAATATTCTAAAAATGGCAAGAGAGAAACATTAAGTTACTTACAAAGTTTACTCTATTTAACTAACATTGGACCCCTGAACTGAAACAATACAGGCAAGGAAAGAATGGGATATCATATTTAAAACTCTGTATGTAAAACAATCTCAGCCAAAAGTACTATCCTTGACAAATTATTCTTCAAATGAGAAGGAGAAATAAAATATTTCCCAGATAAATAAATGCTGAAAAAATTCACCCAAACTAGAACCGC
>NW_006160225.1:2556777-2565073 GCF_000334495.1 Tupaia belangeri chinensis | reverse complement strand
ACACTTAAGGGAAATACTGTACCAGAAAAACTAAAGGAAGGTAAACAGAAGTAAGAGAATACAAAACAATTAGAAAACAAACAGAAAAAAACAAGTAATAAAATAACAGGGATATATCAATAATAACATTGAATGTCAATGAATTCAATTCCCCAACCAAAAGGCTAAAAATTAAGATTCAGGTGTTTTATATACAAGCAGGTGTAAGTACAAATTCATCAATTATTTGACAGAACAGATAACTGTCACTACAGGTTTCGTATTGCATTTTTACATTTATTATTATAATCATTACTAATTGTATAAGACTAGATAACAGACAAAAAGTTCAAACTGTTAGCTGAGTCTTTCTTTGGAATAAATTTAAAGAAGGCTGAAATCAAGAACTTTGTAAAGTCCGTAAGTCACCAAATCACTGATTTTATCATATGTTCACTTTTAAACATCTATTTCCAATTTTATTTTGAGGACTTACTTTTTATACACAGTACAGTACTATGGTCTTATAAAAATTTAGTGAGTAAAAATTGTCTTTTCCTATATCTTCCTAATGAGCTATGTAAAATTTTGCCTATCTCTAACTAGACCAATCAATGATACCTAAGATCTTTTTAGAATATAAATGCTTATCCTCCACTATCTTCTACCTGGAAATTATAAATTATTCTTTCATTGACTTTTCTAAGATGATCTTCGTTTTTAAAAAGCTAGCCTCATTAATTTATGAGACTTTTTGTTGTTTGGATTTTAAAAACTTTTTTTTTTTTTTTAAGTTTTTGCCATAGGGAGTGTGTGCTTTCCAGAAAGAGAGAGGGAAAATGAGAAAATGCCCCTCAGGTGGGGTTGGTCACATCACAATCTTTTCCTTCATGCTCCTGGGATTTTGAGCGTGCCTGGACACATGCCTGGCGTGTTTTAAGCTTCTGGGTCTGGCACTAGAACTGTGGTCAGACAAGTGAGAGTCCAACCCTTCAATGACCATACCACCTCCTGGCCCATTAATCACTTTGTTTTTCTTTAGAACTGTACTTCACAGTAAAGAACATAATGACAATTCAATATATTCTTCCAAAATAATCAGTACAGTGAATTTTCAATGTGTACAATGTAATGTAATGTTAAATGCTCAAGGTGGTGAATATGTTTATATCTTTATTACATACCATATACATACTTTTGAAAACCATACTTTACCCAAAATTACAATAAATAAATAACTTTAAAAATTTTTAAAAACCTATGTAAAATAAAAATATATACATGTAAAATATTGAATGGGTGATTGGAACATTGTAATTTATTTTCTTCTCTTTTTTAAAAGACAGAGTCTTGTTACATTCTGAATCTTCTACTTCAGCCTCCCAAGTGTCAGGGACTAGAGTATGGGCACCTTGTCTGACCTTTATAATGAACTAGAATAAACCCAGGCCTCCCACATAGTCCCAGCCTCAACACCGGGCCTAAGCAACACATGCCATGTGGCTGGTCTGGGTGTATCATGCTGACTGCAAACTAGCTCTTATGGAAACCCATGTTGTAAGCCATTGCTCAGAGGTGAATAGTACAGAATTGAAAATCAGACCTCCTGGTTTTGAGTTCATTGCCTACCAAGACTTTGTTCTCTTGGCTGTGTTCTTCCCATCTGTGTTAGGGTTCCTTCTTCATAGACAATAATACAGTACAGACTCAGAAGCCAAACTGCAGATTTTGAATTCTGGCTCTGCCACTGGTGGCACTCTGTGTCCTAGTTTACTAATCTGCAAGATGAATATAATAGCAGTGCTACTCATTCTGTGATTATGAAGATTAAAGACGTTTGCTGTAAAATCGTGAGAATAGTGCCTAGCACATGCTGAGCACTGTGTAAATTGTTAAAGAAAATGAAAATTAATAGTATTGCTACGAGGTCAGCAAAATAATCATAAAAATCACACAGCACTGTAGCTGACTTCCAGTCCTTGATACATACAGTTATCAGTATAATGTAATGTACACATTAACAAGATTATATTATCTCTAAGATAATTCAGACAACTAAGTCAGTTAATCTAAGAAAGTTCAGCAATTCAAAAGGCATTATCACCCCTCTGTGCAATCACTTGCATTTCCATGACACTCATAAAATTATTCCACAAAGTGCATGAGTCATAATAAATAGAGCTTCCCATCTCCCATGTCTCATTTATTGTTAGAGTTCCAACTTGTACCAGAGCCTAACATAAATGCTACACCTGTCTATTGGATTTAAGTGGTCATGTCCCTTTTGTAAATTTTGTACACTGATGTCGATTTTAAATATTTGAAAATAAAGTAAATATATACTTATATTAAAACCCAACAAGAAAACCACAATAAGAAACTACAACGCACCCACAAAGATGGCTAAAATAAAAAAGACTGGCTATATTTCATTCAAATAGTCATTCCACTGACAATGTTAAAGACCTTCTCCCAATTCTCAACAACCCTTGATGTTCAGAAACATGGTAAATTTCTACTAATCTAATGAATGTGCGGTAGTATCTTGTTGCTTTTTAATGCATTCTCTTTATTATTAAAGTGATATTCTTTCAGTTAATGGAATCGAGAATATGCACATCTATAAATTCCTTTTTCTCTTTATTCCTTTCTCTCTCTCTCTTCATTTCTCTATCTCTCTCTCTCTCTCTCTCTCTCTCTCTCTCTCTCTGGTTTTTTTTGGAGAGGTTTTTGCTATAGGGTGCATGTGTTCAACAGACAGACAGAGAGATGGAGAGACAGAAAGCAAGAAATCACTCCCCAGGGGGGATGGCCACACCGCAATCCCTTCTCTTCCATTCTCCTCTCGGGATCTTGGGCACTCACGCACACGCGCCTGGCATGAGTTTAAGCCACTGGGTCCGAGACTCGAACCGCAGTCAACTATGTGGGAGTCCAGCTACATCGCCGTTATGCTAACTGCTGGTCTCTCTTTTTAAAGAGGTTTTTGCCATAAGGCCTATGCACTCATCAGGGAGAGAGAGAGAGAGAGAAAGAAGGAAAGTGAGAAGTCACCTCCCCAGGGGGGATGGCCACACTACAATCCCTGCTCCTCCATTCTCCTCCTGTGATCTTGGGCACATAAGAGCATATACCTGGCGTGATTTTGAAGTCACTGTGTTGGGGATTCAAACTGCAATTTGCCATGTGGGAGTCCAGCAACATAAACAATATGCCATCTGCTGGCCCCTACAAATTTCTTTCTTTCTCCTTTTCTTTTTTTTAAAAAGGTATTTGTTTGTTGTTTTTAGAAAAAAAAACAAGGGGGCACCCTCGTGGGGTCTCATCACACTGCAATCCCTCATTCCCCAGCTTTTCCCATCAGCCAGAATAACAGGTTCACCAGCCACGCATGTTTGAGCGGGCCCGGGACCTCAACCTGAGGTCTTTCACAAGGTCTCCATTGCAGACCAATGCCCCACTGTGGTTGGACCTATGCAAATTTTATTTTCATCTATTAGCTAGATTTCTCATGGGTCAATGATCTTTTTTTTAAAAAAAAAAAGTATTGTATGGACTGTTTATGTCTTTTAAACATCATTCACCATTTGTTATGTTACAAATATGCACTCCTTACTTGAAAATTCCAGTTCAATTTGTTTGTGGAAATGTCTATCAAATAAAATACGTCTTTTACTATTTTTTTAAAAATAAAAGTCATGTTTAATAGTAAAAGTTCCAGAGGCCTGGCAGACTGGGTCGGCAGCGGTGGCCTTGCGAAGGTTGCAGAGGTGCCGCGTGCAGGAGGCTGGCCATGACCTAGTGCAGGGGCGGGTCTTTCCCAGACTGGGGCTCTGAGCTCCAGTGAGCACCTCTCCTGCGTGGCTGCAGCTCAGGTGGTTGGTGCTCAGTGAGAACATGGCTTCCAATCTGGGAAAGCTATAGAAAGATCTAGACGAAGTAAAGGTGTTACTGGAAAAGGCCACTAGGAAAAGAGTACGTGATGCCCTTACAGCTGAAAAATTCAAGACTGAGACGGAAATCAAGAACAAGATCCAACAGAAATCACAGAAAAAAACAGCTGCGGCAGTTGCTCCCATTACATCAGGCTATGCAGTGGAAATCAGTAATTATGGATGGGATCAGTCAGATAAGGTTGTGAAAATCTACATTCCCTCACTGGAATTCATCAAGTTCCTACTGAGAACGTGCAGGTGCATTTCACAGAGAGGTCTTTGATCTTTTGGTGAAGAACCTAAATGGCAAGAGTTACTCCATGACTGTGAACAACCTTGAAACTCATCTCTGTTGAAGGCAGTTCAAAAAGCATTAAGACTGATACAGTTCTCATACTGTGTAGAAAGAAAGCAAAAAAACACACGATGGGACTACCTGACCCAGGTTGAAAAAGAGTGGGAAGAGAAAAGAAAAGCTTTCATATGACACGAATGCAGATCCTGGTGAGGGACTGATGAATGTTCTAAAGAGAATTTATGAAGATGGAGATGATGATATGAAGAAAACCATTAATAAAGTCTGGTTGGAATCAAGAGAGAAGCAAGCCAAAGAGAACCAGAATTTTGAGACTTAAAGTCCTTTCAAGAACCTTGATGTGGGGACCAGCAGTTAGTGTAATGGCTATGTCGCTGGACTCCCATGTAGTCGAACGTGGTTCGAGTCCCAGACCCGGTGGCTTAAACTCACGCCAGGCACGTGTGTGTGCGTGCCTAAGATCCCAAGAGGAGAATGGAGGAGAAGGGATTGCGGCATGGCCATCCCCCCTGGGGGGTGATTTCTCGCTTTCTGTCTCTCTGTCTTTCTGGCGAATGCACGCACCCTATAGCAAAAACCTCTCCAAAAAAGAAAAAAAAGATACAAAAAATAAGAATCTTGATGTGGAAATTCTGATGTTTTCAGTAAGGGAATGTTAGTGAGCAGCACATAGAAATTGACAGATAACTATTTACACAGCCTTCTAAGTAAAGACAGTGAATTTTCCACGTCCTACTGGAGAATTTATTTAACTAAAATATGCTTGTTAAATAAAGAAACAAAAAAATAGTAAGAGTTCCAGTTTCACAACTCAGAGATACATCCTGAGCTCTTTATCTCTAAGGACAGAGTAGCCATTTCGTCATAATCACCACTATGGCCAACAAAGTTTCCCAAATCTAAGCCTTTCTTTATCACTGTAAAGAATAACTAAGAGTTCTTTACAAGAAATTTGAAATTATAATTTTCACCTTGAACCTACCTGATAAAAAAGTATAAGACATCACTACCACATGAGGTAAAAGGAAGAACGGAATACAAAACCAAAGCAGTGCCTTTATATCAGCGCACTGCCTGATTAAGACAGTTTAACTATTTCACAGTTCTCCTAAGCACAAGAATAAGCTGGTTCCAAGATACTTAAGAGTATTTGGCATTTTTACTGCAAGCCTTAAATCATGGTGTTACTCTTCTCAAGAATTCATCTCGAAAAAAGTGGTAGTGTTCCTAAGTAGAAAAACTGTTATCTGTAGTAGGTGGGATTCTATATAGTCAAGATAATTCTTTATAAAATCAGGGTTTATTTATTTATTTTTTTTTAAGAGATATTTTTGCTAGGGAAAGCACTTGCCAATGAGACAAAGCTAGAAATCATCTCCCAGGGGAAAGGCCATGCTGCAATCCCTTCTCCATTCTCCTCTTAGGATCTTGGGCTCTCTCTCTCTCTCTCTCTCAGACACACACACACACACACACATCTGGCATGAGTTTTAAGTCGCAGGGTCTGGGACTCGAACTGTGGTCAACTGCATCAGAGTCCAGCAACATAATCATTACACCATCTGCTGGTCCATAAAATTCATTTGGAAAAAAAGACAGAATGTCTTGATAATTACCTGTTGTCTCAAAGGCTTTCACCTTGGAGATGACAATTCTGACTTTCGCATTCTTAATTTCCTGTGTCCAGAACAGACTCCCTTTTTAAGCCATTATTTGAATGGAGTTCATCATCTTGTCTTTTTCTCCACAGGCTGTCTTCACTTCAGTATGCAAGCTACAGGATGCCAACCGAGAATTTAATAATAAGCAGGCTGTGACGTGGGTAGAAACCAGTAACGGAGAGTAAAGTGCTGATGTACGGGCAGCAATATTTCTAGTAAAAATGTCAGATCTGTCAGTCTTTACATTTATTGGGGCCATCAGGTGGTGTGGTAGCTAAGGGTGCTGGACTCCCACATGGCTGACTATGGTTTGAGTCTTGGACTTAATGGCTTTCTTTCTCACTTTCTGTCTTTATCTCTCTCTTGCTCTGTCTCTCTCTGGTCAAATTAAAAATTAAATAAATAAATAAAGCACTTCTTTAAAAAATATAAAGCTGGGCATGGTGGCATGCATCCTTGGTGCCAACTTCTTGGGATTGTGAATTTGTGGCCAGCATGGACATATGGTGAGATCTAGTCTGGAAGAGCTAGGCATCATGGTGCAGGCCTGTAGTCCCAGCCACTCCGGAGGCTAAGGCAGGAGGACTGAGACACACTGAGACCCTGTGTAAAATTTAATAATTCTTATTTTTTATATTATCTAATATTCTACTATTTTTCCCCATAAATTTTTCTATTATGTTTGTTTACTAGGCTGCCCCATATCAATATCACACACCTCTAATGTAAAGTTCTGCGATAAGCCTGAGGGTACGTGTCATTGGCATAACCTTAGAACAGTGATTCCCAAATCAGGATTTCCAGTCCAGCAACATCAGAATCCCCTTGCAACTTTAAGAAAGTCAAAATCTTAGGCCCTTCTTTAAACCTACTGAATCAGGAACTGTGGATGAGACCCAAAATCTATATTTCAAAAATAGTTCCAAGTGACTCCAACATATACTCAAGTTTGAGAAAAAATTTATTAGAACTCTATGACCATGTAATCAGGCAAAGCCAAGTGAGACTCAAAGGGCCATAGATTTTATGGCTTTAATGAGTAAGGAAATAAGGAAAAACAATTCTCTTAGCAAAGGTGAAACGTTTTTGGGTTTAGCAAAAACACGTAAAATGTCTAAATATCTTAAGGACTACAAATCCAACGAAATAATACAGAAGAAATGGTAGAAGGAAAAATGATTTACACAATCTATCTGTCTATTTACATATATCTATAATGATAGATACAGATAGATATAATAAATATATGACACAAATCTACATTGCCTCCTCTTTCATTAAATTATGAAGTTCATGTAATAGATTATTAATATGACTAAAAATATCCTATCATTTCTACAAATCAGAATTTAATCTTCATCTTAGTTATCAAAAATGGTCTTTAAGAAGCTTTGACAAGTTGAGAAAGAAATCTTAAAACACGTGGAGAAGGCACCTATAGATGGAGAAATATTTGCATTGCTGGACTCCCACATAGTCAACTATGGCTCAATTTCTGGATGTGGCCGCTTAAGACTCATGCCAGGCACATGCATGTGTGCCAAAATTCCCGAGGGTAAAATGAAGGAGAGGCATCGTGTCATAGCCATCCCCCCAGGGGGGTAATTTCTCGCTTTCTATCTCTTTGTCTCTCTCTCTCTCTCTAATGAGTGCACATACCATATATCAAAAATCTCTCTCAAAAAAAAAAAACATGTGGGGAATGTTTCTCAAATTGTGATGATAAAAATGATTTATGTAGTAACTAAACATTTTATGCTAAGAAAAATTTAGACTCACATACATGAGTTTTTAGATAATGAAATTTACAGCATTGATATTTTGAGTAAGAAATCTGTGCAGGGCCAGGAAGTGATGTAGAGGTTAAGGTGCTGGATCCCACATAGCTGACTCCAGAGTTTAAGTCCCAGACATAATGTTTGGAAAATCACGCCAGGTACATGTGACTGCATGCCCAAAATCCCAAGAGGAGAATGGAGGGGAAGGGAAATCAGAGGGCCATCTCTCTCTGAATGCACATGCCCTATGACAAAAATAAATACATACATATGTATTCAGGTGTTGCTATTTGTTTTTTTTTTGTTGTTTTTTTATTTTATTTTATTTTTTTTTTTAATTTTTTTTCCCAATTTATTTGCATTCATTCACTGTACATCATTACAGCATACAAAATGAGATTTTCCATCTAGAGTACATTGTACATTGTCTCAATCAAGCACATCAACAAATATGTTATTCTTAGCAAATGACCTCCCATTTCTTGTTTTCTGTATGTTTTGCTTTTTCCCCCCATCCTTGGTTCCCTATCTTTTACCCTCTGCCACCTCCTGTTCTCCTCCCACACTGTCTCTGTTATCTATGTTTGCTTTCTATACCATTTCCCCCCCACATTTTATTGAATCACC
>NW_006160225.1:2521700-2554451 GCF_000334495.1 Tupaia belangeri chinensis | reverse complement strand
CTAGCTCGTTTGTTGGAGGCTGAATTATTAGTAGAAAATCTTCATTCCCTTAAAAATCTAGTTCACTGTAGCCGTGCAGAGGGGGGCTCCCTACCGCTAGCTCGTTTGTTGGAGGCTGAATTATTAGTAGAAAATCTTCATTCCCTTAAAAATCTAGTTCACTGTAGCCATGTGGAACCTTGTCTTCTGCCTGGATGGGAGGAGCAGAGCCAGGTGTTTCTATTTGAAAAAGAAAATCTCCTTAACCCCATATCTTTCTGCAATGTGCACTCAATTTCTTTGCTCTCCTTTATGGCACATTTTCTCAAGCAAATCTGCACTCAGTATCTCCATCTCCTCAAGTTCTAGTCTCATTTAGTACTTTAAGATAGGGAACCAGCAGTTAGCGTAATGGCTATGTCACTGGACTCCCACGCAGTCGACCGTGGTTTGCGTCCCGGACCTGGTGGCTTCAAACTCATGCCGGGCGCATGTGTGTGTGTGCCCAAGATCCCGAGAGGAGAATGGAGGAGAAGGGATTGAGGCGTGACCATTCCCCCTGGGGGGTGATTTCTCGCTTTCTGTCTCTCTGTCTCTGTCTGTCTGGCGAGCTCACGCACCCTATAGCGAAAACCTCTCAAAAAAAAAAAAAAAAAAAGAAAAGATAGCATAAACTTATTTTCTTCAGGGTCAAAGATTATTTCAGAGTTTCCAGATCTATAAATAATATTTCGTTCTCATTTTAGGTAAACTGCTCTTGATTCTTTGGCAGAAATCCATAAAAACTAGAAACCCAGGTGGCTTCAGGAAACTCCAATAATATTTCATGAGTTAAAAATAATATTTTAATATTATTGAAATAGTCCTTCATAGAATTGAAAGAAAAGCTAAATAACTAGGTCTTGGATCAAAATTCTAACCACGATGCTTGTGAGATACAGGTGGAAAAAACTAATGACAAGCTGTTTCATATACTGCCAATAAAATGGTAAAAGCCAGGGACCTTTCTAGTTGACATAGTTTTCTGGTCAGATTGAAAGATCTAGAGGTAAAGTCAAAAGTTGTTTTAGTTTAGGTAATGAAGTCCTGCTTGATCTAGGGTGGGGTCATGTGAGTACCTCCAATAATTGTCCTTAAAACTATCTGTATAAAGTATAGGGTCATCCTAAAAAACAAAAACCAAATTACAGTACTGTCATCCAAAAAGGGTGGACCACTACTCAGTAGGAAAAAACAAAAGTGCTGTATTTGACCACTACTTCTCTCTTCACATTCTTTCTGCTTTTGCTTTCGCTCCTTCTCCAATCCCACTCCTGTCTTTCTTCCTTTGTCTTCTTTCTCATTTTACTCTGTAGTTTCCCTGTCTCCTCTTCTGACTGACTCCTCCTCCAGGGTACCAAATACACGCCTCAAAGGTGGTTCCCTCATTGAAGCATTCCTCTCTGGAAACTAGTATTTCTAAATCAGTAGAACCCCAAAGTGTGGAACTGGGAAGAAAACTTTTCTTAAGGATGAAATAATCATTAGTGAGAGGGGTGATATTTTGAGTCTCACACCTGCAAGTCCTATCTTTGGAAGAACCTGCACAGATATCTTTTTTTTGAGAGAGAGAGGTTTTTGATTTTTTGTTTGTTTGTTTTTGTTTTTGTTTTTTTTCTTTTTTCTTTTTTTTTTGCCATAAGGCTTGTTCCCTTGTCAGAAAGAGAGAGAGAGAGAGAGGGACCAGCAGTTAGCGTAATGGCTATGTCGCTGGACTCCCACGTAGTCGACCGCAGTTCAAGTCTCAGACATGGTGGCTTAAACCTACAAACACATAACCATTACACTAACTGCTGGTCTCAGATCTGCACAGATACCTGCCCCAAATTCAGAGAATAGAACTGTTTCAGGAAGCCATTACTCCAGCCTCACAAGGCATTGCCATCCCACTGTCACTAAAACAAAGCCTCCTACGAGCCATTCATGTTTCTTTCACTCTGAAAATGGGAAACATGGGAAGACTACTGAATTCCAGGACCACAGGTCTATTGCCGCACACAATTTGTTCTAACATGAGTATCTTAGTCAAAAGCAAAGCTATATGGGACCAGCAGTTAGTGTAATGGCTATGTCGCTGGACTCCCATGTAGTTGACTGCGGTTCGAGTCCTGGACCCGGTGGCTTAAACTCACACCGGGCGTGTGTGCGTGCGTGCCCAAAATCCCAAGAGGAGAATGGAGGAGAAGGGATTGCGGCATGGCCATCCCCCCTGGGGGGTGATTTCTGGCTTTCTGTCTCTCTGTCTGGCAAGCGCATGCACTCTATAGCAAAAATAAAAAGAAAAACAAAACAAAAACAAAAAACTGTATGTGGCATATAAAACTAAGATGTGGCACTTAATGCAGTACCTGCCAAAGGTATACATCTAATAAATATTAAGTATTAATATTTAAAACTTTTATTTTAAAGTTTTTCATTTATTTCTTCTCTGTGTGTGAGAGAAAGAAAGGGAGAGAGGGAGAGAGATGGGCACCCCCAACAGGGTCCTTGTGCCCTGATTCACACTCAGTGTCACCAGCCAGGATCCCAGGATCACAGGCACCCAGCGTGCTCGGGAGAACTTGACGCGTGATCTGCGGCCTTCCGCTGTGGCCTGAGCATCACAGAGCATTGCATTATTGCTGTGCCGCACAGGTTAGCCAGAGTAATGTTCCTTAAGAAGTGGGAAAAAAGAAGGTTTGATAAATTTGCCAGCAATAGAATATGACGACTCTGAAATGTCTGGTTAAGAAATTAGGACTATCGGGGCACGCAGGTGGCGTGGTGGTTAAGTGCACTGGACTCCCACGTGGCCGACTGCGGTTTGATTCCTGGACCTGGCAGCTCGCTTTCTCCCTTTCCCTCCCTCTCTCTCGTTTTCTCTCTCATCAAATTGAAATAAATAAAGTTAAATAAACTAATTCTAAAAACATAATTAAATAAAAAAGAAATTAGGACTTTCTGATGTACACAATCAGTATTTAGTAAATATTAGTGATTTTCACCAGCTAGATGGTTGCACTAACAATGTCTTGGCAATTAATTCAATTTTGAAAGTTATTCAAAGCAGGAAGAACTTTTAGCTCGTCACAATGGTAATTTCAAAATAATAGAAATAGCATTGTGCCAGAGAAACTCTTCAGATACAGGGTGTGAGGCTTTATAATAGCAAACCTAGGCTGACGCAGTAATAGGCAGTAACTGCAAAACAGAAGGAATCTTCATGCAAGAGAGAAACATTCTCTGATTTTACCAGTTTGAAGCCTGCTTTCACTTTACTGTAATTCAGACCAGAAAATAAATTCACTCTCCCTTTTGCAGCACATATCCTAGAGCATGCAGAATAATGAAAGATGTCAGAAGGGAAGGTCACAGAAAAAAGCCATTCTTACACAAAAAGAAGAAGCAACCACTTGGCAGATTCCAGGTTGAACATTTCAGCTTTGTATGGACCACCGTGACAGCTATGTGGAACCTCAAGTCTAGGTCTCCAGAAATGCTGTAGATGAAGATTCAGCAATTAAAATGGAAATTCTGAGCCACTTCAGATGAAGAGACTGAGCACTTTCCGCCATTGATGCAATAGGAATTGATCATTACAAAGACGAGGAAACCTAAGAAAAACAGATAAAGCTGAACCAGGAATAACCGTATATGATGAAGGCATTAAAAAAAAGCTGAAGTGTTAGAAATAAAAGCGAAAGTGTGGATAAGGCAAGGGTCCCCATCATGCTCTTGTCTGAGGTCCTTTTCTTATCTTGGAAAGTACATGTCAAAAATAGAACATGAGTAGCCATCAGGAAAGTCCTGTTATTTAAATCTACGTATGTGGAATAACGTAGAAAAAGAGAGATGTCCAAAGTAGATGTCCATTTTGTGATCACAAAAATGGTCAAGAACTGCTTGCTAGACAACTACATATTATTTGGTAAATACGAGTATAGGGTTCACGTTAAATATTAATGTAAAATGCCAGTATTTATTTTAAATAAATGTATAATTTTTCATAACTTTAAAGAACACTCTAGTAAATCTAATTAATAAGAAATAGAAACATGACATTTAAAAAAATGTTTATCGTATTTACTTCTCTCATGGGTGAGAGACAGAGAGTGGAGTACTCTTGACAGGTTCTTGCCACATTGCAGTCATGCCCCAGCCTCCCAGCCAATGGGAATGGAGGGCATGTGAAGACACACCTCGTCTGAGCCGGTGAGTCCGGATCTGAACTCGGGCTTCTCAGAGGGCTTCAATATAGCACAGTGGCACCACTGTGACTGCGCACAGAGGGCATTTTTGAATCACAGGAAGATTACTAAAAGATTGTACAGTGTCCATAAAGTTTTAAATCATTGTATTCATAGAAATGTCATTTATTATCAACGGAGTGATTTATTCACTTTGATAATAGATGAGTAAATTGTGTCAGAAAAGTTATAGTTATATAAAATAAAAAGAGAATCCTGGAAAAACAGTCCGAGGAAATGCCCTATGATGAAAATTGCATGTATTTTGAACGCTGAATAGAGTCAGCGAATACGTGAACCAATCACGTTTGTTCTGACCATCTGAGGCAAGCAGACAAATGGAACTGTATTTCAGAAACCGGTGACTTTCTGTGATGTATTTGTTTTTCTAAAGATACTAAAACAGGGTATTAACATCTATGAAGGAAACGTGCATTAGGACACCCCACATTTTAAACAGCAAAGGAAGATGACAAGGTTTACATTTTGGCATCGATAACATGTATGCAGAGGTCATGAGAGAAGATTAAGCCAATCTGTCATCCTCATTATAGAAATACAGTCATATTAACTATTCTGTGAAAGAAAACTTAAGCATGACCATAACAGTCAGGTTTATCAACCTGTCATGTGACAGATACCTAAACAGAGTTTGATTAAGAAGAGAAGGGATTTATTAGCTTACTTATTCTACAATGGAAGGTTGGTAGTTGGCTTAAAAGAATGATGGAATTAAAGATTTAAACAGCAAGAAAACTGCTTCTCTATGCTTTCCCTTCTGTGGTGGTTTGAAAAGACCAAATACTGAGAACCAGCAGTTAGCGTAATGACTATGTCGCTGGACTCCCACGTAGTTGACCGCGGTTCGTGTCCCCGACCCGGTGGCTTAAAACCACGCCGGGCGCGTGTGCGTGCGTGCCCAAGATCCCGAGAGGAGAATGAAGGAGAAGGGATTGCAGCGTGACCATCCCCCCTGGGGGGTGATTTCTCGCTTTCTGTCTCTATGTCTCTCTCTGTCTGTCTGGCGAGCGCACGCGCCCTACAGTGAAAATCTCTCCAAAAAAAAAAAAAAAAAAGACCAAATACTTACTACTCCTCTTCCCAGTTCAAGTACTAAATCAACTGAGAAAACCTCATGACATTTAACATTATTACTGATAATCATCTAGACACAGCTTAAGGGCTAGCAGATGGCATGATGGTTAAGGTGTTAAGTCTCCCACATGGCCAACCCCAGTTCAAGTCCTTGACACCTAGCCACTTGAAAATCACACTGGTGCATACGCATGCATGCAGAAAATCTGAGGAGGAGAGTGGAGAAGGGATTGTGGTGTGGTCATCACCTCAACTTAGGAGAATGGTGATATCTCACTTTCTCTCTCTCTGCCTTTCAAGCTCTCCCCAGTGACCATATGCATTCTACAGCAAAATCCTAAAAGAGAGAGAGGAAAAAAAAAAAAAAAAAGACACAGATAACACAGTCAAGTGACTTTTTTTTTTTTTTTTTTTCCTGCTAGAGGGCATTGTGCTCACCATGGAATGAGAGTGATGGAAAGTGAGACCAGCAATCCTATGGGGGAGAGTCACACTGCAATCCCTTCTCCTCCAATTATCCTTTTGGGATTTGGGACACATACACACACCCAGTGTGTTTTTCAAACTGCTGGAGCTGGAACACCAAGTTGGCTCCAGCCACTTTAACCACTTTGCTACCAGCTGGCCCAGTCAAATGGACTTTTAAGTGAAAAACTGGATAAGACTTACCTACTAGTCATAGGCAATGATGATAGAATTGTTTTTATACCCTTCACAAGCTGCTCCATTCTAAAAACAAGAAATGGCAAATCGAAACTGTGCCCAATCTCATTTCCCCAAATATGTCAGTGGATGAGTTATTTCACTTCCCTTTTTAAGAAGACAGAAGGGCCTTTCAGTCACGTTAATTTAAAAATCTGTTTTCCACATGTAAAGAAATATGTAAAGAAATATGAGTTGGAAGGAGATGGTCCTCCGACTCGGTACCCCTTCACTTATTTCTAAATGCCACGCTGATCTCTGTCGATCCACACTGTGGGTAGCATTCGAACAGCAACACTCTTCTTTCCATCTCAGAACTCAGTGGCAACAAACCAAACCAAAATACAAACCCACAAGCTTGTTTCTCCCAGTTCCATACTTTAAAATGCTATTGAAAAATTCTGATTGGCTTGTGTCCAGTGCTTATCTCTTGGACAGTCACTGTGTACATAAGGTAATTTCAGGGAGATAATCGTCACTCGCCCAGCCTACGTTCCGTGTTTACTCTGAGAACAGAGACACAGGACGTCTTTATAAGAAAAGAGATGAGACGTAGCAGCGTTAAGTACACAGTGTAATGGCCTTCAAAAATCTCTAAAAACATGCCGTTAGTTTACCTTTCATCCATTCAACAAATATTTATTGAATGCCTGGAGTGTGATGAGGGCGATATCACCTGACATTTATTTGTACTTCATCCTGACACTAGATGCCAAGGTGATCTGATGCTCGCTCTTTGCCAAACAGACCTGTAAAGCTGTGTGTCTTTAATCATTCAGTGCCTTCCAGCTGAGAGCACACTTTAGTGTATGTACCCAATTGAGTTGAACTGAATCAAGTTAACGTTGACCTTTAAACTTCTATCCGTCTCAAATTCTATGATTCTCCAAATTAAAAACAAAGAAAGAAAAATGATAAGACCATTACTAACAGGCCTCCTTCTTTCCTCCTCCCATTCTTTGTCCTCTTCTTTGTTTTAATTGCACTAGACCAGTTTTCCTTGAATTCATTTGGTATTTGTTAGTGACCAAAATTCAGAATGCTTTCTGATATTCAGGAAATTTTAAATTATTTTTACCTTATTCGTAGTTACTTGGAAAACCCATTAACTTCCCAGAACAAATAATCAATATTTAAATATTCTAATATTATTTGTAGACATTCATGTGAAGGCAAGTCAAGAAATATTTACCATGGAAAAATACTAATGAAATAAAAAGTTCAGTCAATGGATTATAACTATTTCTTATGTTTTTTTTGGTGAGACTTTAAAATCATTTTATTGTAGCAAAATGTAATTTATATAAGAATGCATAGGAAGGGGACCAACAATTAGTGTAATGGATATGTTGCTGGACTCCCATGTAGTCAATCATGGTTCGAGTCCTGGATGTGGGGGGTTAAACTCACGCTGGGAGCGTGTGCGTGCATGCGTGCCCAAGATCCCAAAAGGAGAATGGAGGAAAAGGGATTGCGGCATGGCCATTCTCCTCCTCCCCCAGGGACTGATTTCTCACTTTCTGTCTCTCTGTCTCTCTCCCTCTTTCTGGTGAGCACACGTGCCCTATAGCAAAAACCTCTCATAAAAAGAATAAAAAGAATGCATAAGAAGAACATTAATGTTATTAATAATACTGTCAAGTTATTAATTGGGTATCTGCACCATATCAAGAACTGTGTATAGATACCAAGGCCATCAGAGTAAACACTCAAGCAAGAAAAAGTTCTCTTAAGAAGCTTATATTCTAGAGGGAATATATACAAACAACAACAAATAAGGTAATTTCAGGCTAGTCCTATAGCACAGTGGTTAAGGGAGTCTGATCACACATAGTCAATTGTAGATCAAATCCTAGCACAATGCGATTTGAAAAACATGCTGCATACATGTGTATGCATGTCCCATACAGGTGTATGCATGCCCCATACATGTGTATGCATGCCCCAGATCCTGACAGGGTGGAGAAACGGAGAGTGGTTGCAGCAAGACCTTGCCTCATGAAGAGGTGCTTTTTCTCTTTTTCTCTGGCAAGCATATCCACCCTTTAGTAATTAAAAATAATAATAATTTCAGAAAGTTTTAAGAACTACGAATCGAAACAGCCAGTAAGTAGATAGAAAATGCCTGGAATATAGGTATAATTTTTACAGTTTTTGTTAGGTTAAGATTTAGGTGTTATTCTGAGTGTTTGGAAACTACTCAAGGGTTTTTAACAAGGAAGTCATCTGATGTGACATGTTTATTCTTTGCTTTGAGTTTACTTTGTCTAATATTGAGATAGGCACTCCATCACTCTTTTGGTTAATATTTGCAGGACAAATAACTGTAATTCTTTTACTTTTAACCTGTAAATGTCATATTAGAAGCAAATTTCTTACAAACAACATATAGTTGGATAACTTTTCAGCTAGTCTAATAATCTATGTCATTTAACTTCTGGGCTTATACCTATAATGCAATTAGACGTGTAATATAATTATTGATTTGAATTTAGGACTACCATTTTAAAATTTGTTTTCCATTTATCCTTTTTTCCCCCTCTTTGGTTCCTCTGTTTTGTGATCTCTTTAGCATTATTTCAATGCTCTTAGCATCTCATTTTTATTTATCTGCTACATTTTTATTACAGCTTTTTGTACAGTTTTACTTTTTAGTGTTTAATATAATGGATGCGATGTACTTAAGTTCCCAAAATTTGAAAACCTCCTCTGAATCGATATTTTACCACTCGAGTGGAATATAGAAACTTGATCACATTCAGGTGTTTTCACCCTCTTCCTTTAGGTTACAGCTATCATATCTTTTGTTGAAATATATTTAAAACATCAGCAAACAATATAATACATGATATTACAGCATATATTATAATATATACTTTCAAACCCCAAACACGTTTAAAAGAATGTAAGAGAAGACTAGTAGTTTATGTCATATGCTCACACTCTTCCAGCGTCACTGCTCTCACTCCTTCCGGCTGTCCTACGTCTCCTTCTGGTATCATTCTCCTTCTGTCCGAAGTCATTCTTTAGTCATTTTTCAGACTAGGCCTGCTTGCAATGAAGGTTTTTAGTTTTCCTTTACCTGAGAATGTCTTCATTTTATGTTTGTTCCTGAGGAATATTTCCACTGAATATAAATTTTAGGTTGAACAAAATCTTTGCATTGCATTCTAAAAATAATGGTACACGTTTTCCAGTCCTTCATAAAATCTCATCAGAAATCCATAATTATTTTCATTGTTTTCCCCTATAAGCACATTGCTTTTCTGTTTGTAAGATTTTTTTCTCTATGTTTTAAGAGTTTAATTAAATATGTTTGAAAAATAATGGTACACGTTTTCCAGTCCTTCATAAAATCTCATCAGAAATCCATAATTATTTTCATTGTTTTCCCCTATAAGCACATTGCTTTTCTGTTTGTAAGATTTTTTTTCTCTCTGTTTCAAGAGTTTAATTAAGTATGTTTGACGTGTGTTTCTTTAGCTTATCTTCTTTGAATGTTCTTTACACTCTTTATTTATTATTATTATTTTAGTTTTTCCTATAGGGTGTGTGCACTCATCAGCGAAAGGCAGAGAGGCAGGTAGAGAGTGAGAGAGAGTGAGAAATCAGCTCCCCTAGGAGCAGATGGCCCCATCACAATCCCTTCTCCTCTGGCCTCCTCCTGGGGTTTTGGGCATGTACATGAGCCCAATGTGATTTTCATGCCACTGATCCGGGACTCAAACTGCACAGCTGGCCATGTGGGATCCAGTACCTTAACCTCTACACCTCCACAGCACCTGCGGGCTCCTCTCTGAGCTCCTTCATTCTGTAGGCTTAAGTCTTTTAACTAACTTAGTAAAGATTTCAGTAACTATTTCCTCATTTTATTTTGCTTTGTTTGCTTGTTTTTTTGTTCTTTGTTTGTTTGTTTTGCTTTCTGGGTCTCTGATGATACAAAATTGAGAAATTTTGTTATTGTTCCCATATCTCTGGCCACTTTGTCTTGTAAATTTTCTATTTTTATTACTAGATTGACAATTTCTGTTGATGCATCTTCAATATCTGTAACTTTCTTCTTTTATGTCCACTTAGCAATTGAGATTTTACAATGAATTAGTTATTGTTGCTGTTATTCATTCTTACTTTTAGAACATTTTAGGGTAGCTGCTTTTACTATATTTGTAATGCCAACATCTGTGTCATTTCAGTCTTGGTAAATATTGGTGCCTGTTTCCCACATAAGGGGGGATTTTCCTGATTCTTTACATTTCAAGCAATTTTGGATTACATTCTGGATTTTAAGTACACAATGTAAGGAGATTCTGGCTCTTATGTAAGCCTTATAGTGACTGATATTTCTGCTTTAGCAGGGCCGGCTGGATTCTCACGGCAAGTTCTGAGCAGCCGTTTTTGTATGGTGGCTGTAATGCCAATTCTGTTTGCAATGCCTTTCAGTGCTGTTGAGATAGTCTCACGTGAGATCCACAATGGCCAGTCTGGAGTGGAACCTAGGCAGTGGTGCAGCTTGTAGTTCAGTTCTAAAAAGTGCTGATGGTACTGTTTAGTATCAGGTTCACACAAGACGTTCAAGGATGGGCCCAGCAGTCTACAAACACCTTTAGAGAGTCCATTTCCAAAGCTCTTCCACCTCCACAGTCTCCTTGGTACATTTTTGTTTCCTGGAGTTTCCCTTTTCAGTCCTTTGTCCAAAAGGTTAGACTTTATTTCCTCTACTCTCGCACAGAATTCTTGGCTTGTGCATTCATTTCCAGAGCCAGGTTTCAGGATGGAAGAGAGAGAGAGAGAGACAGAGCAAGCAATCGGGTTTGCACCGTGCATTAGATGCCAAAACGACAGAGAGGAAGGCTCCCTTCAGAGTTGTAGGAACCTGTGGTCCTTGATGCCAGCTTGTCTCTGGCAGGAACTCCATTCCCATTCTTTGTGTTTCTTCTGAATCACCTTTTAGCTGGGTTGATAGCCGTTTCTGGTTTTATTTTGCCTGATCTCCAGGGCAAAGATGCTTAAGGAAAAAAGACTGGTTGAGTATCACCTCAAATGCTGGCCTATTTCCACAGTTAGACTGCTACTATTTACTTTCCAGGGTTCTCCAGGTAGCAGCTTGATACAGTCTTCTTAGGTTTCAGAGTATCGTTCAGTGTGGATGAAGTGGGACAGAGGTGAGTTGTACCTATGCCAGTTTACCCAGAAATGCTGATCCACGTTTTTAAAACATGGCTCTGGCTATGGGATGGCTGGGTGAAGGACAGACTCTAATGTGAAGTGTGGACCCCAGTAGACAAGTTAATGACGTTTTTGAGGTAAGAGACCATTGTGTCTTGGAGTAGTGGAGGTGGAATGGATATGGAAAAAAGTATATATAATTTAGATAGTTTTTAGACTTGATATGAACTGGAAATGATAGAGTGTGTTAACAGATCATATGATATGGGGTAATATTGGGAGAAGGAAAGAATAAAATTACTGGATTTTGTAAATTAAATTGATACTGCTGCCACAAACTGAGACTGGGAAGATAAAAAAAGTATATTTAATATGCTTAAGAATAATTTAGAGTAGGCTGGAATATATTTGGAAGTGTCAAGAGAGGATGAAGTGTTGTAAATTCTTTAACATTTAGAATAGCATTATGAGGAATGAAGTGCTATAAAAGCTGGATGGTTACAAAAATAAGGGCAATGGGGTCTGGCAGGTGGCGTGGTAGTTAAGGGCGCTGGACTTCCACGTGACAGACCACGGTTTGTGTCCTGGACCTGGCAGTTTACTTTTTCACTTTCCTTCTCTCTCTTTCTATGTCTCTCTCTGGTCGAATTAAAATAAATGAATGAATGAATAAATAAATAAATATTTTTAAAAATAAGGGCGATGAAGATAAGATTGAAATAAAATCATTAAACAGAAAAGAATTTGGGGCTCAGTATGTGCCTGGTTGTATGCTAAATATTAAATATAACATATTATATATATATACACACACACACACATATTTATATATATGTGTGTATATATACGTATATATATATACATATATATATATACACACTAATATTACTTATTTTAATAATCAAATCAGACCTATCAAGAAGACACTGTTTTTAATTCTTATAACAACAGATGAGAAAACTGAAGCAGGTAAGCAATGTGCTCAGGCTAACCCTGTAGCCTTGCAGTTACTGGCACTTGATACCACATGAGGGACCACAGTTTGAATCCTGGCCCCAGAGCTTGAAAAGCACACCATGTATATATGCATGGCTGAAATCCCAGCAAGATGGAGACCTGGAGGAGAAGGGATAAGGGCATGACAAAGCCCCATTAGTGAGTGCTTCCTTCCTATCTTTCTGCAACTCTGGAAGGAGAACACACTCCCTGCCATTATAAATACATAAATAAATAAATAAATAAATAAGCAAGCAAGCAAGCAAACGAACAAGATCAAAGTCATAACAACTAGTGAGTAGTGAATTTGAGATCATCTAACACCGCGTTCATGTTCTTAATATGCTATACTGAGACTCCAATTTAAAGAAAGATTTAAAAGTAATGGGAAAGGAATTAGTCTTTAGGAAATCATTAAACTTAAGTTATAATAAGAGTTGAATACCAACAGGAAAACTGAGTTAATTGTTTGATAATACTTGAATGTTTGACTGATTTTTTCACAAAGTCAAAAGATATCAATTGTATTTCCTAGACAACGTGAGTGACAGATGAACACAGTTTTGAAAAAACAAAATTGAGTTGGCTGTATAACACATTATAGAAAGAAGAAAAACTGAAGATGAACACACTATATTTGGAATCTGTAGAAATACTCTGGGATACAGTGAGGCTAATGGACAGTACGGTAATAACAGAGGTGAGTATAATGGGTCATTCTCCGAGATATTTTCAGGGAAAATTAAGTGAGGAATTTTGAATTTGAAAGAGAAGAAAATATTCGACATGTGTTGGTTTTGAGGAGCCACAAGATATTCAAGGAAGATATTATCTGAATGTTTAGAAATTTAATGTTAGAATCCAGATAGGATTTTAACACAGTTAAAACATATAAACACCATCAGACTAGTGACTAAAGTGTTGGAAAAAGAGAAAGAAAATGATATGTGTTTCTGGAAAACATGATATCTTGGGTGGAAAGTACTGTTTATCTTATTATCTGTTTGGAATTCAATATAATGTGTAAGTAAAAAAATGCCTTTGCAAGTTTAAAGATACTTTTCAAAATATATTTTCACCATTTTTATGTTCTCTGATTGCATTTTAGGAGAGATTATTTCACTTTCCTCACAATATTTTTTAATTGCACTGTGTAATTAGTCTTTAAGTGATTTGAAGTACTACTTCAGAGTTAAATACCTCAAATTATAGTTTTTCAATGATAGTAAAATGTAATGGAAATTCAAGAAGCATGTTTTCTTCCCCTTTTTCTTTCTGTATTTCAAGTATTTTATAGTTCTTATTTTATTCTCACAAGAAGGTATAAGAGTGAATATTTGGATATCTATTTTCTTGTTCTAGAATAAGAATCATAGTGACATTAAATTTTAACAATTTTCTTCTTCATTAAACATATTTTGCACATATTGATAATGTATCCTGTTTACATTACAGATGTTCAATTCTCTTCTATGACTTAAAAAAAAAAACCCGACTAGGTTCTAAGGGAGACCATAATAAAAATTACTATTAAATTATTTCTTCCATGAGACAAGACAGAGAAAGTATGGGGGAGAGAGAAAGTCATCCTCAACAGGGTCTTCACGCCACAGTTCGGCTCCTAGCCTCCCCAGCAGGTCACAGACACACCCATGCATGCCCAGTGAGCACAGAAAGAGATCAGGACATGAACTGGGAACCTTCCCAAATGGCCTCGGCATTGCAGAGTACTGTGTTTGTTACCAGTGCACTACTGTGGCTGGCCTGAAATTATTATTTGTAAGTAAATTGAATTTAGTTTTCAAATACATTACACCATACTATATATACACACACACACATATATATACATATATATAAATATATATAATATATATTTATATAATACACATATATATATACATACATATATATACATATATATACATATATATACACACATATAATACATATATTATATTCACACACACATATATGTTTAAAAAGATTTTTAACTTAGGAATGAATAGTGATTATTTTTCTATTATTGTTTAGAACCATACAACCTCAAGGAACATGAGATGATAGTTACACAGAAAACAATTGAGAATGACTGCCAATACTAAATTGTGTGCGCACAGCCCACTGCAATGACACAGTGGAAAGACAAGGCTCTGTGATGCTGAAACCACAGGGGCATCCTGGATTCTCACCCCAAGGTCTCCCTGTGATGCCTGGTGTGCACATGCATGCTGGTGCTCCTGACTGGCCAAGGCTAGTGGCGGAACTGTGGCTGAGACCCCGTCGAGAATGCTTGTCTCCCTTTCTTTCCCTTTGTCTCCCTTCTTATGGGTAAAATAGATAAGTAAGTTTAAAATTAAAAAATTAATAGCATTTGCAGAGTCGAACAGGAACAAAAAGTTTTTTGTTATGTTAATCAGAGAATATTCCCATTTTGGTTGAAATTTTCCTCTCATTTCACAATTTACCAAGTGTGAAAAAAAGATAAATAGCATTACTAAAAATATGTATATGAATAGTGTCAAAATATAGGTTTTGAGTTTGAAATTATAAACAGACTTTCCTTATAAAACATATGCATTTCATTTTTGGTAATCATGAACCATATGCACAGGATTTTGGATGATGGAAATGGATCATGCATATTATAACACAAATTATAAATTCACAAAATATTGAGAGTGAAAAATGCTTTCATTCATACATAAATTTTTATTGAATCCAATTACTGATACATAAATATGTAAATGTTATCAAAAGTAGGAAATATAGAAATTATTCTTTTTGAATTATGTGTTTTTAAACTATAATGCACAAATAAACACCTTAGATTCATATACATGAAATTCTTCCTGTTACTGTTTTTTGTTTTTAAGCCAGAGGACATTTGTGCTTTCCAGAAAGACAGAGAGAGAACAGGAGAAAAGGGGGGAGAGAAAGAAAGCACCCCTCGAGGGGGTGTGGTCATGTCATGGTCCCTTTTCTTCCATTTCTCCATCATGTTGGGACTTGGAGCACATGCGCACATGTGCCCAGAAACTATTTCAAGCCACAGTGCTGGCACTCAGACTACAATCAGCCATGTGGAACCCAGCTCTAGTGACCACCAGACAACAAAACAGGCCCCTAATATGAAATTCTGAATTTCCTACATTGATAATTATGTATGTCCAGGTTTCCAAAACAAGAAAAACTCAAGGAATATTATATGTAGGCAGCACTAGGATAAAATTTTATTGATGCCTATTTTAACATATTATTTAATAAAATCAATAAATACAAAGAAATTTAGGATGATACCAATGGAAAAATTAGGGGCCAACAGATGGTATAGAGGTTAAGGAGCTGAATTCCCACATAGCTGACCATGGTCTGAGTCCCGAAACTAGCAGATTGAAACTCATACCCAGTGTGTGTGTGCTTGCATGCCCAAAATCCCCAGAGAAGAATGGAGGAGAAGGAATTGTAGCATGATCAACCCCTCAAAGATGGGGGTGATTACTTGCTTTCCATCTCTCATCTCTGTCTCTCCAGTCTCTCTCTCCGGCACTTTTCCTGTAGCAAAAATCTTTGTCTTAAAAAAAAAATAGGGACAAGTAGATGATGTAATGGTTACATTGCTGGACTCCCACAGTCGACTGTGGTTCAAATCCTGCACCCGGTGACTTAAACTCATGCCAGCCACATGCACACATGCCCGAAATCCCAAGAAGAGAATTAAAGAGAAGGGATTGCGGTGTGGCCATCCTCCTAGGAGGAGATTTCTCGCTTTCTGTCTCTCTGTCTCTCTGTGTACCTCTGGTTAGTGCACACATCCTATATCAAAAATCTCTCTAATAATTATATGTAATATAAATAAATAAATAAAATATTAATCCAACAATTTTGATGTGAGGTCAAATCAATGTGACAAGTATAATTTCTTCTTGGTTTGGTTTTCTTTACAGGTCAGTGTGGGTCTCTTGAACGAAAGCCAACATATTTGACTATTTCTATTTTTGTTTTCTCACATAAACCTTTGTTTATTGCATTTGGAGTGTAAACTAAAATAAGTTCCCCACAAATCTGCTCGGATTCTGGTGAAAACATTCTTTCGTATCTTGTTTTTACCAGGTATTTAAGGAAAGCTTTGCTAATCCTAACTCAAATATCTCTTTCTCTAAGGTGGTGACATTGAAGATGGTTGCATTCCTCCCGTTTCTCCTTTGAAAACACCAAACAATAGTGGTAAGAGGGAAAATGTAAAATAGAATCACCAGAAGAGTTCACACTCAGAATCTGGTTAGTGTTCATTTCTTCTATCAGCAAGAGAGACAGAGCAGCCTCGGTGGGTATCAACACCGCCGACTGCCAGACTCTGCCAGCCCAGGTCACGAGCACGCGACACCCGACACACTCAGGGAAGTCTTCAGACACAAACCCAAAAGCTGCCCGTGAGTATCAGCTTTGCAGAGCATCGCATTTCACTGTGGCACCACTGTCCCCTGAGGGTCACACCGTTTTGACACAGTGGATTCCTGTGTAGTCACAGCAGGGTTCACACTGCTATCTTCTTATGGTCATTTTTCTTCAGATTGACAGCTGACAGGACTCATGCAAATCTCGGTAATGAGGGAACAATCATGTAGATAATCCTTTTATAAGGTTAAATCTGGAACTGTTGATAGTCAACCTGATCTAACATATTAATTCTTTAACAAACATAGCTGTTCTGAAAACAATAAAAGCGCTACTTAGCTGTACACCAGAAATGTGGTTATATCTATGTCCTGAGGTTATTTCTTATCTTTTTCTGCATAAATTCAAACATGTTTTGAAGCTAGTATTTTTTTTTCTTTTTGTACTCCAACTGAGTACATGAAATACAACAAAAACTTGCTCGCTAATGTTTGAGAAATGCCTTGTGCCTTGGTTAGAAATATACTCTTTTAAATTTTTTTTTTTTTAAGATTGAAAAAGCAGGAACCAGCAGATGGCATAATGGTTACATCACTGGACTCCCATGTAGTTGACCGCTGTTTGAGTTTCAGACCAGGCAGCTTAAACTCATGCCAGGCACGTGTGTGTGCATGCCCAAAATCCTGAGAGGAGAATGGAGAAGAAGGGATTGTGGTATGGTCAGCCCCCTGGGGGATGATTTCCCGTTTTCTGTCTCTTTCTCTGCTCTGAGCACATGTACCCTATAGCAAAAACTTCTCTTTATTAAAATAAAATTAAAAAAGAACCAACATTTAGCTCAATGGCTATGTCACTGGACTCCCATGTAGTCGACCGCGGTTGGAGTCCCAGACCCAGTGGCTTAAACTCATGCCGGGCACGTGTGCGTGCATGCCCAAGATCCCAAGAGGAGATGGAAGAGAAGGAAATGCGGTGTGGCCATCTCCCCTGGGGGGTGATTTCTCGCTTTCTGTCTCTCTGTCTGTCTGGCGAGCACACGCGCCCTATAGCAAAATAAACCTCTCCAAAAAAAAGACTGAATAAGGTAAGGTTTTTCTATCTGTCATAACTATTCACTAAGTATGAAGTGATAAAAGATATTTAAACTATAGATATATTAGCAGTTCTTAAAGTGAGATAAATGAAGATCATTCTTTCTAGACTATATAGGCATTATATATTGTAATAGCAACTTAATCTTGACGACATATCAGTTGTGAAGAATATTTTTTAAATAAAGCAAAAATGATTTTAATAAAACTGAAGCTTGGACATCTTTTTTTTTCCCTAAATCTAGTTTCTTAAAAAATAAAAATTAAGGGCTGTTGATTTCATAAAGGAATCAGGGATATTTATAGTTGTGAGTTCAGTAGTTGAAGATTTCATTTAAATTAAAATTCCAAATGTAAAGAACACAATACAATTAGTGAAGCGGTAGCAAGTCACTTAGTTTTATAAATGTTCTTCATTTTTAATCAAAGAATTTTGTTCTATAGAAATAAAAGTGTGTGTGTGTGTGTTTACACCAAGTTACTGTCTTTAAAACTGATGCATGCTCAATCTTGATTGCATTAACTATGAACCACACTTATTGGGAGAATGCAATTTATATCATCCTTAATGAGTGGGATATCTCTAGAAATAAAGCATGATACCCAGTACAGTCTCTTTACACACATGCTACTGAGACCCCCTAGCAAACTGTCAAAATGGTGTCTGATAGCAGGAGACTACCTGATGAAATTCTGTGAGTTAGATCCCGGTCTGTTTGGGATTACTCATAGTACAAATCCAAATTTATGAATTTATGAGGAATGGCCTTGGAAAATACCACTTACCCTCTCTGAGCTTAAACTGGACAAGCTTTGGGATGCAATTATAATTTTTTTTTCTTTTTTGGAGAGGTTTTTTACTATAGGGCACGTGTGCTCACCAGAAAGACAGAGCGAGACAGAGAGACAGAAAGCTAGAAATTAACCACCCCCCAGGGGGGATGGCCATGATGCAATCTCTTCTCCTCTATTCTGCTCTCGGTATCTTGGCCACGTACGCACACACGCCCGGCATGAGTTTAAGCCACCCGGTCCAGGACTCAAACCATGGTCGACCACATGGGAGTCCATAGCCATTACGCCAACTGCTCATCCCAAGATGCAATTATTTTGTGAGTTAAGCATAAATGACAGAAGATCATATGTCAGATCATCCCGACCAGACATGTCAAGGAAGGACCTGTGGTCCTGGACTAATTCCTGCTTCACCTGTGCACGTACTTTAAATTGCCAGGTAAAACTTCAAATGGGGCAAGATCTCTGGTTTCTGTAAGTCAAATGTGGTCATCTGACGTTTTTGTGTTATCTTTATATATTAATTTTGCTAAGCATCTAATATATGTTCCTTTTCTTCAAAACTTGCAATAAATTTCCTGAGGAAAAATACCTGGTACCTTAACATGATCCTCTTTGTTCCCAATGTGATAGCCTCTACCTCTCACTTTAGATTAACTGTCTGCTACTCTAGTATGAATTTTAAAGTTTTTTAATTAATAGATTTATTTTCGAACAGTTTCAGATTTATAAAAATATTGAGTAGAAAGTACAGTGATCTTATATGCCTCTAGCTCCTCCCCCCCTTCAATTTCTCTTATTATTAACATCTTGCATTAGTGTCTTATATTGGTTACAATTTTCATTAAACGAAGTCCATGGCTTGTGCTGGATGCAGTTTTTATACCACACAATTCATGGGTTTGGACAAAAGTATAATCATATATATCCACCATTTAGTATCTTACAGAACGGGTTCACGTCCCTAAAAATCCCCTGTGAACCTCCTTTACTAAAGCCTCTGGTAACAACTGATCTTTTTATTGTGCCCATTGTTTCATCTTTCCTAGAATGTTATATAGTTATTATCACGAACCACTCTGTGTAACCTTTTCAGATTGGCTTCTTTTTTGTTTTTGTTTTTGCTATGGAGTGCATGTGCTCGCCAGAGAGAGTGAGGGAGAAAGTGAGCAATCATCCCTGGGGGTGGGGAGAATGGCCACCCCTAGATCCCGTCTCCTCCCTTCTCCTTTCAGGATCTCACTTCTGAAACGATTTTTAAGTCAGCAGGTCCTGGAATCAAATTTCAGAGTTGGCCATGTGGGATCCAGTGCCTTAACCTCCCTGCCACCTGCTGACCCCAGATTGGCTTCTTATACCTAGCAATATAAATTTAAGAATTTTTTGTGACTTGATACTATGTTTCTCTTTATTGCTGAATAATATTCAATTACATGAAATTACCCTAGTTCATTTTTCCATTCACACCTAAAAGACAACTTTATCACCTCCAAGTTTCGACAGTTATACATAAAGCTGCCATAATCATTTGTGTGCAGGCTTTGGGTAGACAGAAATTTTGAACTCATTATATAAATATCAAGAGGTGTGATTATTGAAACTTATAGAAACGACAGCCTAATTTTTGAAAAAATTGGCAAATGGTCTTCCAAACTGTCTGCATGCAGTGAATGAGGCATCCCATTATTCTTCATCCTTACCAGCACTTAGGGTGCCAATGTTTGGGATTTTAGTCATTCTAAAAGGTTATTCTAATGAGGTTTTTTTTTTGTTCTTTTAATTTGCAATTCTCTAATGACACGTGATATAGGGCATTGTCTCATAGGCTTCCTTCTCTTTATCTTCCTTGAGGTGTCTGTTAAAAGAGTTTTTACCCATTTTTGGGACCAGCAGTTAGCATAATGGCTATGTTGCTGAACTCCCATGTAGTCAACTGTGGTTCGAGTCTCAGACCCGGTGACTTAAACTCATGCCAGATGCATGCATGTGCATGCCCAAGATCCCGATAGGAGAATGGAGGAGAAGGGATTGAGGCATGATCATCCCTCCTGGGGGCGGGTGATTTCTTGCTTTCTGTCTCTCTGTATCTCTCTGTCTCTCAGTGAGCACATGCGCCCTATAGCAAAAAAAAAAAGTGTTTTTATCCATTTTTAAAATGTTTTTATTGTTTACTTTAAAGTATCCTTTGTATATTTTGGATACTGGTTCAATATTGTTTAGACTATTCTTATAATAGATTATTATAAAATATATGTAACATAATATATATTATATATATATATTATTATATACTTTTGCACAGAAATTAAAAGTGTAGAATCACTTTGTCAATAGCCACAAAATAATTTGGGGTTTTGATAGTGACTGCATTGAATCTACAGATTAATTTGGAAAGAATTGAGCTCTTGATAATACTGTGTCTCCCTAAACCTGTACATGAAATATCTATTTATTTTTATTTCTATCATCAGAGTTTTATGGTTTTCTTCACATATAACACTTATTTTGTTAGATTTACATGTAAGTATTTCATTTTCCTTGTTGCTAATGTAAATTCTACTGTGATTCTCATTCCAAATTTCAATTGTTCTTGCTGGTATATAAGAAAGAAATTACCTTTTGTGTTAACCTCATACTCTACAACCTTTCTGTAACTATATGTTTGTTCCACTGACCTTTGGTTTTTCATTTCTTTCCTTAGCAGACTATTTTTTATTGCTTGTAAGCCTTGTGTTCTTTTTTACTTGAGAGTATTCACACATTTCCTGCTTTGGATCTGAAACTCACTGCTCTACTCTTCCCTTCACCTTTTAAACCTCTTATTCCTCTTTCAGATTTTTGTTGCCTACTACCTACAAAGATTTCTCTAAACAGTTCTTCACCCATATAAAAACAGATGAAAGTAAATCTTCCATTTCTATGCTTCTATAGTTACATAATTTCAGGTATTTATATGTCTGAAATTTCCTTGACTGGAAATTAGCTACAGTCATATTTATGTGTCTTTTGTCCTTATCAGATTATGTGTTTTTTAGAGACAGGTTTTATGCTTATTCTACACATTGTTATTTCTCTCATTTCCTATAGATAGAATTTATATTCCCATATATATAAATTCGTAGAAAACATTTTAGGATCCATTTCTCCATTGATGAGCACTCAGGATGCTTACTCATCTTGGCTCTTATGAATAATGCTGAACTGGACATGAGAGCTCAGCTTTCTCTTTGACATACAGATTTCAATTCCTTTGCTAAATATCCCAAAGTGAGACTGATTTTTTGGGGGAGGATTTTTCAATAGGGTGTGTGCACTCGCCGGAAAGGCAGAGAGAGACAGAGAGACAGAAAGTGAAAAATCACTCCCTAGGGGGGATGTTCATGCCCCAATCCCTTCCCCATTTTCCTCTCAGGATCTTGGGTATGCACACATATGCGCCTGGTTTGAGTTTAAGCCACCAGGTCCAGGACTGGAACCACAGTTGACTACATGGGAGTCCAGGGACATAGCCATTATGCCAACTGCTGGTCCCAGGTAATTTTATTTTTAGACTTTTGAGGAGCCTCTACATTCCTTTCCTCAATGGTCATACTAATTTACATTTCTACCAACGCTGTACAAAGGTTCCATTTTCTCAGCATCTCCTTCAATACTTGTTATTTGTCTTTTTGATAATAGTCATTCTAACAGATGAGGTCATATCTCATTGAGGCATATTTATGATGACTGCATTGCATAGTAACCAGAGTTGATAATAATGCATACCTAGGGATGAGAAAGTGGTGTAGGGATAAAGGCACTGGACTCCCACGTAGTAGACCACAGTTGGAGTCTCGGACCTGGCAACTTGAAACTCACTCCGGGTGTGTGTGCATGTGTGTCCAAAATCCTGAGAGGAGAATGGAGAAGAAGGGATTACAATGCCACCATGCCCCAGGGGGGTGATTTCTTGCTTTCATCTCTTTGTCTCTCTGGCACATGCAAGCACCCTATAGCAAAAATATCTTTCTGAAAAAAATAATTACAATGCACATTTAAAAATTGCAAAAAGGGTAGATTTTAAAGTTCTCTACACACAAAAAAATACGGTGAGAATGATGGATATATTAATTAGCTCTGCTGAATCTTTGAATATCTCTACAATGGATACATAGGTCAAAGCATCACATTGCACCCCAAATGTATGTAATGATTATTTGTCAATTAAAAATGAATAAAAAGCATTTAAAAGGACTTTTACATATGGCACCCAACATGATATATGTTAGACATGGTAGTTGGAAAAATGATATCTAATTAATATGTTTAAATACATGAATAATCATTATATCACAGAGTAGCATATATTGTTTCCCCACAACTGAAAAGAATATAGCACAAAGACTAGTAAACCTCTTCAACGTGATGAATTTCTTGTTATCTAAAAAGTGTATTTTACCAGAGTTACAAACCCATCACAGAATTAAAGAGTGCCATGCCTAGATTAGACATGTTCCTTCCTTTGTTGTCATTGGATTCACTCTTGATTCTTTCTATAGCTTTTGGGGTTGGATTGAATTTCAGTCTGTGTATTAACATTAGAGTTAACACTCCCAGTTTTGGAAATCAAAGCATGTAAATCATGTTCTGCTTCAGTGTTCATTCTTTTTATATTTGTGTTGTCGTTATTAGAGGGCATGGGCAGTCACAGAAAGAGATAGAGAGGAAGAGAGGAAAAGTGAGGAAGTACTCCCTATGAGAGATGGTCATGCTGCAATTCCTTTTCCTCTGTTTCTTCTTTCAGAATTTTGAGCATGCATGTATATGCCCCTAGTGTGTTTTTTAAGCCACTTAGGTCTGGGACTAGAAGCCCACAATTGGCCATGTGGGGTCTTACCTCCCCAATGACCACACCAGTGGGGGGCCTTCCATTTCTTCTATATTATCTGAAAAACTGAAACTCAGAGTCTTTTTGGATGCCATTTTCTGTTTTGTTCTTTTTCTTTCATTAAATTTACTATTTACAGAAATGAGATATATGAGAGCCATGGAGACAAAATAAGCAAAAGTTGCATATCTAAGATATATTTTATATGAACTCACTCCTGTTTTCACCATTGTCATATTGTAATTTATTAAACCTGCCTTGATTCTTTGCTCACTCACATATTAAATATTCACTACTGTTCATTTATTTTCTTTAACCTATGTAAAAGTTAGTATCAAACAAGAGCAATGAAGTCCAGTTCTTCAAGAAACTATCGCCAACTAAGAGAGAAGGATGAGCTACTATGATGGACAGAGTTACGGGCAATGATTTGGGATCAGGAGGAGCACCTGAACAGCCTGGCGTAATGCAGCATGGAGACAGGAATGGCTTACAAAATTTCGTCACATATGGTGTGCTTAGAGTCCTTGTAATCAGGCAAATCTTCACCACCCATGCAAAATGCGCCAGGAGCCCAGTTTCTTGAAAAGCATTTAGAGGATATAATTCCTCGAATTCAAGTTGCTGGGCTCTGTCAGTGATGGCTCTGAACTATCATATATATCACACAAAGATTCACCAGCATTGATTAAATTTAATTCAATTAAATTTAATTAATAATTAATTTGTGGCATTCATTATTTTCATAGTAATATGGTAGGTGTTCATAGGATGCAAAAAAAGATAGAAATGATTTCTACTCTTACTACACATAAACTCTCTCTGGCTTACTTCAACTTCCTTATGTATAGAAAAAAATAGGGAAATTATTTTAGCATATTACTTTCTAGTTCATTTGAACATATTTATTTAATTCTTCAATAGAAATACTCTTAGTTGGGGGCATTTTCAATAAATGAATTTGCATTTAGGCCAAAATGAAAAATCAAAATGCTACAAAAGTTACAAAATGCCTGAGTATGCCACCTTACTATCTAGCTCTTACAAGTATTTTGTAGGTGGCCTATTCTATTTATTTTTGTTTTTAAATAAGGACCTCGTGATAGGCTCAAGTGCACTGCAAATATAATTTGTTAGCTGAAACCTTGCTAGGGTGAGGGCACTGATCCTGGTGTGCTACTAAATAGAGACAGCATGGCAGTTGCCCTTTCTTGGTCTTGGTAATAACAGGATTCTCTTCCTCCACAGCAGCATGGAGATGACTGACAGGTCATCCTAGAGAAATGCCGCAGAGTTACTGTCTGGCCTCAGGAGTCCAAACCATGGGACACAGCTGATACTCCCATTATTGTAATTAGTATCTTCTAATTATTGCTTGACTATTGGAATACAATATCCTATTCTGTTAAAAATACTTCTAAAAAAATGTATGTTAGTAAATTGAATAAAAGAGGAATTTTAGAAAAGCTACATAATTTGAAAAATTATAATTTCTAATTATATTTTAGTGAAAAAGCTTTGAATAAGACAAAGTTTGAATATGACAAGAGCTTTGAATATAAATATGCTTGAGAAGAAAGTTAAAGAAGATTATTCAGAGTTAATTCTTTTTTTTCACTACTGGTCATTCAGTAAGTTTTACTTACTGACTCATTATATGTATGAAGATGCTCTTCTCCAACTTTCCCATACCAAAAGCCTCTAGTAGGACATATCCAGAACCTTTTATATTTTTATTTTTTTCCCGTGTGAAGCTTTCCCACTATACTCTTCTACTTGCCTTTGACTGCCATATATAAGTGGTGGTGGCTTCATTTTCCACAAGCTCTGAATAAATATACTTTGCCTGTTCTCATGTGTGTAGTCTTTATTTCCACAACAGAGAGGAGCTGAAATTAAAAGTCAGATGATCAGTTAACTTTTTAAAAATTTTCTGTCTTTATTTCCACAACAGAGAGGAGCTGAAGATCACTTAACTTTTTAAAAATTTTTTCAAGAATTATTTTCTTCAACTTTATTTATTATTTTAACTTGATCAGAGGACAGAGAGAGAGAGAGAAAAGTGAGAAAGAGGCCGCAAGGTCTGGGACTCAAACCATGGTCATTCATGTGGGAGTCCAGAGCCCTTAACCACCCATCACCTGTCAGCTCCATCAGTTAACTTTTAAACTTAAGTCTTATATGAAGGTATCCCTTGGATGTGCCAGTAAGCAATTCAACATTTAAAACTATTTCTGAATGAGAAAATCTATAAATTGTCGTACCAGTCCAACTGTCAAGATTCAGTAAGCTAAGGAAAAATGACTGACAAAGTGAAAACAAACAAGCAAAATTGTCTGATGAGTTAATAAAAGATCTGCGTTTGTTAAATACAAAATGCACTGAACCATTAAGGAAATAATTTTATTCAGGCTACTGCAATAGGAAAAACTTCCATCAGTCAGGAATGTGTCAAGAAAAAGAAAGAACCTCTGGCTTTATTATGTATTTATTTATTTATTCTTTTTTTTTTAAGAGAGATTTTTGCTATAGGACACATATGCTCACTGGAGACAGAAAGAGACAGAAAGCAAGAAATCACTATCCAAAGGGGGATGGCCATGACGCAAATCCTTCTCTTCCATTTTCTTCTCAGAATTCTGGGCACACATGCACTCACCAGGCTGTGAGTCTAAGCCTCTGGGACTGGGACTCAAACTATGGTTGACTATGTGGGAGTCCAGCGACATGACCATTACACCATATTCTGTTCCTGGGCTTCTGATTTTATAAAGGTAGCTAAAACAATGAAGTTCTCCGTGAGTGTTGGGGAGCCACGAGGACGGATGAACACAAACCTTGTTCAAGAATTTGTGAAGGCATAGTGTTTTTTCTTCATCCACCCTCTCTTTCCAGGATCACTGAAGGATAGGGACATTTACCAGCTCATATTTTTCAGAAGCATGTCACTCAGATAAAATTCAACAGTGATTATCTGTTGATGATAACATATGTGATATCTTTGACTGGACTGGTGGGGAGTATTTACAAGCTGTAGTCATCTATAGTGTTGGAATGCATAAAATAAATTAAAATGGTAAAAAAAAGTTCAATATTGCCAAGGTCAATATTGAATGTTATTGGGGAAATATTGTTAATGTTTCCCCAATGTTTGCCCAAATCTTCTCCTAACCTAGTGAACCACTCCACAATGTAGTAGAGAAAGAAAACAATTTAAGTATTAATTTGAAAATGATGTATCTTACAGAATCCTCTAAGACAAAAACAGGGTCTCGCCCTTTCCTATAGCCAGGCAGACAGAACTCACTAAACAGCTGTCCTCATGGCAGAGGACTTGAGAGCACTATCAAGCATAGTTCATCTGAAATTCAGTAGGTAATGGTGAGCATCTATGGTGGCTCCTTGGTTGAACCTAAGTGAAAACTTAACTTGTCATATTTTTTTGACAGGACATAGCTTTTCCTTTTTTAAATTTTTAGACTCCTTTACCATGCTCACTTATCCCTCATTAACTGTGCATCTTTGGGTTCATTTCTTAACTTCTAAGCCCATTTTCTTATTCACGGGAAATAATGGCATCCATCATACTGTGTTTTAGAAAGGATTAGTTAATATTATATGTAGAAACTCCAAAACCATGTCTAGTATGTAAGAAATTCTGAACAAAATCTTCTTGGTTATGATAAGCAAGAAAAATACACATACCTAAATTCAGATACTTCTGAATAAGGTCTTCCTCATGAAGTCAAAACTAAGCCTGATACAATAACAAATAAGCCTATAGTAAGCTCCACATATTTCTCCAGTCAAGAAAGAACACAGCAGCCCACTAAGTAGTGACTCTGGATGAGCAAATAACTGCTCTGGGTTCTGTTTCTGAAGACACTGTGCAAATGTACTTGCCTGAAAAAATTATGAATTACTATAATAGAAACTGATCTACTTGGGCAGAGGACTGGTGGACTATTTAAAATATGTCAGAAAAGAGAGTGGGGTTTTTTGTTTGTTTGTTTTTGTTTTTTAGGTTTGAGAAGAGGAATATCCTTACATGGTGAAAATGGGTCATTAAGTGGGATGCCTAAATTAAATCTTCTATAAGTAACTCCGTATTTTAAAACACCTCTGTAACTTAAAAATAAATACATTCACAGCAACCTTTTAGAAACGTTTTTCATCTACAGAAGCGCTTCTTCCCTGAAGCTAAAAAAGAGTGAACAATTGGGCAAGATTAGACAGAACAAAGTCATTTATGGAAATGAAACCAGTATTTGAACACTTTACAGGATTTAAGAAGTAAATAGGCAAAGGCACACAGGAAAATGAACCATTGATCCCTTGAGGTGAGCTTGTTTTGGGTAAGTGTACACTACAGGGAAATACAAGAAACCCAGACAACACACGAGTCTCTCTTTTTAAAAAAAAAAAAACAAAAAAACCCAAAAAAACCACACTTTTAGATCATTACAATTGGAACAGAACTACTGAACTACTAAGGGTACAGGAGACATTTTATCTTGCAACACAAAATGGCTTGCTTTTAAAGTTTTACAAAACAAACCAACTCAACCAAAATAATGGCTTTCTAACTAATTAAAAACGAAACTTGTTATCTTCTGTAAGTGTGCTTAAAAAAATTCTAATTGGAAACTTCAATCTGCTAACATCTGTTAGATGTTTCGCCACACGTATCAAGATGAAAACTTACTTTAACCTTTCTTCTTATACCTTTTAATGTCTTCAAACTCAAAAGTTTACATATTACCTGATTTTTTTTTTCATATTAAATGAGCTCCCAATTAAAACTGTTTTTAAGTCTTGTCTCTCAAATTTCTGTAACTGCTTTCCTCTCTTTATTGAGAAACATTTTTTGAATTTAATAAAGTAATTTATTTTGAATTTTGTCCTTCTATGTAAAGAAAGCAAAAATTATAGTTTATTAAATGGATTATTTATAGCTTAATAGTAACTAGATAATATGTTAATTTATTTGGCTTATGTTTAAAATGCATTTTGTATTGAATTATCAACATAGATTCTATTTCCTTTCTTAATAAGAATTTTTTTCTGATATTAAATATTTCATTCATATATTCATCCTTACATATTATGAAAACTTTTAAAAAGTTATTTGTATTCATTATTCTTTTTTTTCTTTTTTTGGAGAAGTTTTTGCTATAGGGCGTGTGCACTCACCAGAAAGACAGAGAGAGACAGAGAGACAGAAAGTGAGAAATCACCCCCCGGGGCAATGGCCATGCTGCAATCCCTTCTCCTCCATTCTCTTCTCAGGATCTTGGGCACACACGCACATGTGCCCGGCATGAATTTAAGCCACCAGATTTGGGACTCAAACCACGGTCGACTACATGGGAGTTCAGTGACATAGCCATTCCGCCAATTGGTGGTCCCCACATTATTCATTTTTAAAAATAGTGATAGTTTATTGTCAATAGCAGTGACTGGTTTCATAAATCTGAAAATGCTTTTATTCTGTAAATCAAACACAAGCTAATTGATAGAAAGTACTTACATCAAATACTCAGTTGTTATCAGCTTCAAATTCTCAATCCTTTCATCTAAGAACAAAGAATGTTACAGAAACTATTAGAAAAAAATACATTAAAACTTTTTTCTGGGGACCAGCTCGTGGCATGGTGATTAAGATGCTGGACACTCCCACTTGGCCAACCACAGTTCAAGTCCTGGACCTGGTGGCTTGTTTTCTCACTTTTGATCTCTCTCTCTGTCTCTCTCTGGTCAAAATAAAATAAATGAATGAATAAATTTTTAAAAAGTAAAATAAATAGGGACCAGCAGTTGGTATAATGGCTATGTCACTGGACTCCTATGTAGTTGACCGTGATTCAAGTCCCAGATCCAGTGGCTTAAACTCATGCTGGGCATGTGTGTGTGCATGACCAAGATTCCAAGAGGAGAATGGAGGAGAAAGGATTGTGGCATAGTCATCCCCCTTGGGGGGTGATTTCTCACTTTCTGTCTCTCTGTTTCCGGCTAGCGCACGTGCCTTAATATTTACATTATATGGGAATTATAGTATAATACATTCTCTCTCTCACACACACACACATACACACACACACACATAAGCTACACTCTCTAGTACTTTCACTTTTTTGCAGTTAAATTTTGCTTCCCTCAAATTTTGGTGAAGTATTCAAAAAGTCATATATACTAATTATGCTCTTTATTACACTTAAATATCACCAAACGGAAGGGCAAAAATTAGTGATCTCTTGAAGGCTAAATGTTCTGGGAAGATTTCATTTGGAATGGTCTGTGTTTTATTTTTTTTGTTTAAAAAGACTTTTGCAAATTAACTTGCAAATGGAAATTGCAAAAATTAAAATATTTTATGTAAGAAGCTAGGAGTATGCATTCACCTGTTTCAAAATTTTATTTTATCTAAAAGAAATTGAAATAGGACCAGCATGTGGCCTTGTAGTTGGATCAGTTGGATCCCACATGGCTGACTACATAGTTCAAGTCCTGGACTGGTGGCTTGAGAAACACACCAGGCATGTATACATGCATGATCAAAATTTTAAAAAGGGGAAGAAATGAAGGAGAAGAGGTTGGGATGTGATCCATGCCTCATGGAAAATGCTTTCTTGCTCTCCCTCCACTCTCTGTCTTTCTCTCGTGAGTGCATATGACCTCTGGGAAATTAGAAGGGAGAAAGTTTGAAATAAACAATTATGAACTACGTGTATGACAGTGCTTTATGGTGATCTTTTTCTTTTTTAAAAAAATTATTTTATTTAACTTTATTTATTTATTTATTTATTTATTTTAATTTGACCAGAGAGGGACAAAGACAGAAAGTGAGAAAGGCTTCTTGCTGCCAGAACTGGGACTTGAACTATAGTCAGCCATGTGGGAGTGCAGCATCCTTAACCACAACACCACCTGCTGGCTCGACTTTATGATGATCTTTAAAATGAATTCATATTTACATAAAAGGCCTGGGCCTTTCCTATGGTTCAGGTAATGAGTTGTCTCCCAAAGGGTCATGTTCTGAAATTTTTTTCCTTAACATAAAGGTATTGAGAGGTGGGAGGTAATGAGAACATTAAGAGGAAGCCCCCAGGCTAGTAGCTGGTATAGTGATTAAGGCGCTCAACTGCCACATGGCTGACTACAGTTTGAGGAACAGACCCAGTAGTTGAAAATCATGCCAGGCACATGTATGTGCTGTCCAAAATCCCAAAAGGAGAATGGACTGTAGCATGGTGATCTCTCTGAAGAGTGATTTCTCACTTTCCCTCTCTCTGTGTCTCTCTCTCTCTCTCTGGCAAGTACATGTCCTCTATGGCAAAAATCTAAAAAAGAAAGGAAGGAAGGAAGGAAGGAAGGAAGGAAGGAAGGAAGGAAGGAAGAGGAAGACCCACCTTCAGTGTGGGCAGTTTGCATGTAAGGTTGACTCAGTGGACTGAGCAAGGAAGACCCACTTTACTTTCTTTCTTTCTTTTTTTCTTTTTGGTTGGGACTAAATGTTTATTCAACAATTTTACACACAAGAAGGTTTAAATACAGATTCACCAATTTTTTGATAAACAGTTGTCTCCACAGGTTTCAATGTATATATTTATCATAACCATTACTTATTGTATAAAACTAGATAATAGAGTAGAAGTCCAAAATGGTGCAGATGAGTCTTTCTTTGGGATAATTTTTTTTTCAAGAAAAGCAGTTCTAACTTTAATAAATCAAATAAATGCTAAGGAATTTTGCTTAAAACTTAAAGCCAGGAAACAGGTTAGGATTCTGTTCAAGCAGTAGATATATGAAGCTATTGACAGCTCAAGATAGGACAAAAATCTTTAAAACTGGAAAACAAAGCTAGATGCAAGTAAGCAATGTTTTAGTCAAAAGTCATAAAATGCTATTTCTCCAGTTTGGTCGCATGTGTTTAATCTATCTTCCATTGTGGTTCAACCTTCCTGATTAAATTCTGGGATATAATATTCAACTCCAGACTTATCCCTACAATTAATTTGGTCCTTTTCTTAGTTTTTGAACTCTTATTTCTGTGTGACTGTATTTAATTTTCCTGGCATAGCGCTCCCTTGAGAACTTCTTGTAGATCTAGTCTGGTGTTGGTAAATTCTTTCAAGTTTTCTTTATCTGAGAATGTTCTTGTCTTTTCTTCCCATGTGAAGGATAATCTTGCTGGGTACAGTATTTTTGGTTGAAATTGCTTTTCCCTTAATATTTTGAATATATTTTCCCATTCTTTCCTCACTTGCATTGTTTCCTATGAGAGGTCTGCTGTTAGCCTGATGGGATATCCTTCGTAGGTAACTTGCCATTTCTTTCTTGTCAATCTTAGTATCTTGTCTTTGTCTGATGGATGGTGTGTCTCTTTTTAATTCCTTTAGTTCAATCTGAGTGTTCAGGAGCGTGCAGAAGGAGGTGAAATGCAGTCTTTTGCTGTATTTTTTTATTTCTTTGTGCAGTAGATTCAGTGGGTATTGAGAAATATGTTAACCCTAATAGTATTTGGATGTTTGGCTATGGTTCCCTTAGGTCCGTCAGAAACACAGTGAATGGAGATTGAGGAGGAGCAAAGTGATGAGATTTTTAAAAAGAATAAGAGAATAGAGAGAGAAAAAAAAATGAAGAAAGAGGAAAAAAGGGAAAAAAAGAAAAAAAAACAAAGAATTTATTTAAAAAAAGCAAAAAATTAAAAACCACGCCACTTGAGCACTGCATGAAATGACTAGTTCTCAGCAGCAGTGGAGTCTTCTTCCGAAGGCCTGCCCCTTGCCTCTCCTAGAGGAGAGGGGGAGATGGAATTATTAGCAAGATAAAGTAGGATCTAAAAGCCAAGAGAACACCTTAAAATATTTTAAAAAGGAAAAATTACCAAAAAATGAGAAGACAGAGAGAGAGGCAGACAGAGACAGGCAGAGATAGAGAGAGGGCTAGAAGGGTTCCCTATCACTTGAGTTTGGGGACTGGAGGCTGAATTATCAGTACAAAATCTTTATTCCTCTTTTTCCCTGAAATGACTAGTTCTCAGAAGCAATGGAGTCTTCTAGGAAGATCTGCTTTCAATGTGTGTGGTCACCATCCATCCAATTGGCTTGGAGCATGGAAGGGACAAACACAGAAAGTGGATTATTTCCTCTTCCTTTCTCTCTCTGCACATGCCTTCTGACCTGCCTGCTTCTCTTGGCCATATCATCATATAGCATCAGAGACAAACCAGATGCCAGTCACAAGAACTTGGAGGTTCCAGTCATCAGAGTCATGAACAGCAACAACAACAAATCCTCTTCTTTATAAAGTACTCAGTCTCCAGTATTTCTGATTAGCAACACAATAACAGACCAATACAAGCCTGTATCAAAATTATGTATTTAATCACTGTTCA
>NW_006160225.1:2514775-2521300 GCF_000334495.1 Tupaia belangeri chinensis | reverse complement strand
GGTCGACTACATGGGAGTCCAGTGACACAGCCATTATGCTAACTGCTGGTCCCTACTCCTGCCTTTTCAACAAGACACAAGCTAAATAAACTGAAAGCCAGTCCTTGGACCCATTAAAGAACCAGGTTCCATAGCAAACTGTCACCTTGAAATCCGCAGAGACAAATGAATCCAGAAAGTCACAATGGAGATCAGGAGCAGGTGACACTGGAGCCATAAGCTGGGAAGAATACCTAAATGGTAATTCGACAAAACACTTGAAGTCTGAGTGTGGACTATCTTGAAACTAAGAAGCCTGGAGGGCCACAGTCTTAGTGTTCCCCACTCCACCCTCAGACATCATTAGACTCTCCTCCAGGGACCTCCTATAGCCCCACCAGGTTATCACAGTGAAAAGACAAGAAATCTTCCTTCTTGGCAATGAGAAGGAAACAGTGAGAATGTGAAATATGTCCATAGTATCATTTTTTTCATTTTTTTTTTTCTGCTATAGGGTTTGTGCACTTGCCAGAAAGAAACAGAAGAGGGGGAGAAAGAAATCACCCTCCCTCCCATGGGGGATGGCCATGCCGCAATCCCTTCTTTATTCTCCTTTCTGGTTTTGGACACACATCCACATGCACCCAGTATGATTCCAAGCCACTGGGTTTGGGATATGAACAGTGGAGTCAACCATGAGGGATCCAGTGGCCCAACAACCATGCCACCTGCTGGCCCCAGGGTGTTTTTCTTAATAAAGATGTAATGTCTACGGCAAAAACTTTACCCAAACCTATCCCACTTCAAGGAAGGCTATTCCTCTGACTTAATACCCTCTAGTCTACCTGTCTTGACCATTAAAGGAAAAGCTAAGAAGTACTTTGAAGGTCAGATCCAGGGTAACAGGCTCCCTAAGAGACTAAGACATAATGTATGATTATAGAATTTTCCTTTCCCCATATCTAACCATCACACTAATAGAGTTTAAATATAACAAGGGGATACAACTTAAAATGCTGGACTATACAACTCCATCGAACAACATCTTAGGAAAACCATGAAAAATAGAATAAGAAGAAAGAAAGATTGACTTGAAGTTTTTGACACCTACAGCTGCAGCAGATATTAAACACAGTCCAACTTCTCTTGTTTAATTTATTTTATTTTACAATTAAAGTATGAATTTATTTTGGTACAAAAACTTTTTGAAATTCATACACAGTTTTTCCATTATTTGTATTTCCATGGGCTTTTTTTCCCCTAAAATATTTTTTAATTAATTAATTTACATTCATTTCCTGAGCATTGTCACAGCATACAAAATGTGGTTTCCCATCCAGAATATATTGCATAGTGGCTTAATCATGCATGTTATCGTCAATAATTTTCCATTTCTAGTTTCATATATGTGTGTGTGTGTGTGTGTGTGTGTATACACATACACATGCACATATATATATATATGTATGTAGGTATATATACATATATATATACATATACATATAGCAGATGGGAGGAGGGTTGGAAATGGCAGAGTGTCAGAAAGATGGGTAATATATATATATTTATATTTATATCTGTATATATATTACCCCTATTTCTGACCCTCTGCCATTTCCCACCCTCCTCCCATACCATCTCTGGTGTCTACAGTTGTTTTCTATTCCTTTTCCCCCCACATTTTATTGATCACAAAATTTCTTAAATAATTTAACTATTTTCAATAGCAAGTTCATCTGGTAATTTCAAGAAAAGCAGTTTTAACTTTAATAAATAAAAAAAATGCTGACCTCATTCTAAAGGCTGATTTACCTCAGATGCTATTACCTAACACATTATATCTGGCATACTATAAGATATTTATAAGGTATTTTAAAGGTTAAAAGGCAAGGAAGTGAAGCTTAAAGCATAAGAACCAGGTTCGTACATAAAAGAGATTTTGAAATTTCCTGACAGGGATTTAAAATAAGTCCAATCATGGGCCAGCTCGTGGTGATGTGGTGGTTGGGGTGGCTGTATCCCACATTGCTGAGTGCATAATTTGTATTCTGGATTTGGAGACTTGGGAAACACACCAGGGGAGCATACATGTGTGCACAAAATCCCAACAAGTGGGAGAGAGGGAGGAGACAGCATTGAGGTGTGACTATGCACCATGGGGAGTGATTTCTCATTTTTCCTCTTTCTTTCTCTCACTTTCTTTTTGTCTGTCTCTCCAGTGAGCAAATGTGTTCTGAGGTAAAATTTTTATTAAAATTAAAAAAAAAAAAACTCTAGGGACCAGCAGTTAGTGTAATGGCTATGTCGCTGGACTCCCATGTAGTCGACCGTGGTTCGAGTCCCAGATCCGGTGGCTTAAACTCACGCCGGGCGCGTGTGCATGCGTGCCCAAGATCCCGAGAGGAGAATGGAGGAGAAGGGATTGCGGCGTGGCCATCCCCCCAGGGGGGTGATTTCTCACTTTCTGTCTCTCTGTCTCTCTCTGTCTTTCTGACGAGTTGCACGCGTCCTGTAGCAAAATCCTCTAAAAAAAAAAAAAAGAAGAGAGAAAAAAAAAAACTCTAAATAAACAGACAACAAGAAAGAACAGATGAATAATGTAAGTAGAGAGATGCAAATTCTATGAAAGAATCTAAAGAAAATGCTAGAAATAAAATGGATTGTGACAGAAGTGAGGAATATCTCTGTGAGGGTTATCAGGAGCCTGCCAGGTGTAGGCTGATGAGTGAATTAGTGGGGCTGAAGCTAGATAAATAGAAACTGCCCTAACTGAAATGCAAAAAGGAAAAGAAGAAATAATTAGAAGAAAACAACAACAAAAAAGCTGAACAGAATACCCAAAAACTCTGGGATAATTTCAAAAGTTATACCATAAATGTAACTGGAAGATCAGAGAAAGAGGCAATGCAGCCTAAGAAATATTTGAAGAAATAATGGCCAAGAATTGTCTAAAATTAATAACAGACCCTAAACACAGTTCCAAGACCCCCCCAGAAAACACTCTGAAAGATCCAATTTGTATAAGAAAATAGAAGGAAAGGTACCTTTTCTAACTCATAGTTTAAGGCCAATATTACTAATACCAAAGCTATTGCAACTAATGTAAAGTACAGACCAATACTTTTCATGAATATACATGCACGAGTCCTCAGCACAGTAACTGTATCCTACAATGTAAAAATAAGTTATACATCAAAGCCCAGTAGATGTATTCCAGGTATGCAAGACTGGTTTCAAATCTAAAAAATCAATCAATTTAATCAACTACATTGACAGAAAAGAAAAAAAAATGCAGAGAAAGCATTTAACAAAATTGAATCCCCATTCATATTGAGAAATCTCAGCAAAGTAGAAATACAAAGAAAATTCATGAACTTTATAAAAAATAAGAAATCTACATAAAAGCTACACTAACATTCTATTTATGAGAGAGCAGCTAGATACATATCCTAGGATTTGAACAAGCCAAGGATATTCTCGCTCATCACTCCTATTCAACATTGTCTGGAAGCCCTACCTAGTGCAATAAGACAGAAAGGAAACAAAGTTTAAACAGTCTGAGAAGAAATAAAGCTATATTTGTCTGAGATAATATGATTGTCTATGTAGAAACACCAAAAAATCAAGAACTCCTAAATCTAATAAATGAATAAAACAAAGTTAGAGGATTCAAGGCTAATATATAAGTCAACCTTATACTATAAACGAATGGTTAAAATTTTAAATGAAACAAAAATATCATTATAATAGAACTTCTACCTCCCAATGAAATGGGATAAATATTTTTGAAATCACAGGCTATTCATGCAGAAAACTCTGAAACTCTGCTAGAAAAAAAAGAAAAACAAAAACTAAAGATCTAAATAAATGGATAGATATGTGCTGTTCATATAATTAAAAAGCTCAATAATATTAAAACTTTAACTTGTCCTCATTTAATCTATAGATACAATGTTATCCCAATGTAAACCTTACTAGCGATTACAGCTATTGACAAACTGATCCTGAAGTATATAGGAAAATGCAAAAGACGCGGAATAGCCAATATACCAATGCAATAAGGAAGGATAAAATTAGAGTCTTCATAGTAACTGTTTTTAAGAATTACAGTAAGATACAGTCATCAAAATAATGTGATATTAACAATAACAACAAAAGAGATTATGGAATAGAATAGAGAGCCCAGAAATAGACTCCCACAGATATAGTCAACTTATTGGGAAAAAAAAATTAAAGTATTCTCTTTCTTTCGTGAGGAAAAAAGGCTTGCTTTCTCACTTTCTCTCTAGCATTCTCTCTCACTCTATCCCTCTCTGGTCAAATTAAAATAAATACATAAATGGATAAATAAAGTTAAATAAAATCATTAAGAAAAAATTATATCCATGAACTCACACTGATAACAATATGTGACTAAATAAATAAATAAAGAGAAGAAGCAAATCTCACCTGTAGAAGAATTCTAAATAACCTGTGTAGATACTGTGCTCTCAAGAAGGTGAATTACCACTCCTCACTTCTAAAGTCTGGGCTGTACATAATAACTCATTTTCAAGAATTACTGTGTAAAAAGGAAGGCAGAGAAACGTAAGCCTCATATTAGAGAAACTAACAAACCCTATCTCAGTCAGGAGATGGAGAACGTCCACAGACCGTACCCTGGATATGATGTGATGCTATGGTCCTCTGTTTTGTGATTGTCCTCTCAAAAACCAATGACCCCATCTCATTACGAGAAAAACTTCAGGTAAAATCCAGTTTAGAACATGCTACAATGTACCTAACCAGTATTCCTCAGACAGTACAGCTCTCAAAAACAAGGACAGTGGGGGAACCAGCAGTTAGCGTAATGGCTATGTCGCTGGGACTCCCATGTAGTCGACTGCGGTTCCCGTCCTGGACCCGGTGGCTTAAACTCACGCCAGGCGTGTGTGCGTGCATGCCCAAGATCCCGAGAGGAGGATGGAGGAGAAGGGATTGCGGTGTGACCATCCCCCCTGGGGGGTGATTTCTCACTTTCTGTCTCTCTGTCTCTCTCTGTCTGTCTGGCGAGCACACGTGCCCTATAGTGAAAAAACCTGTCAACAAACAAACAAACAAGGACAGTGGAAGAAAGTGTCCAAGCCAAGAGGAGACTGAAGAGATATGACTATTTAATATAATGTAGTATCTGGTAATAGGAAAAGGGCATTTCCTGGAAACTGAGGAATTCTGAATGAAGCATGAACTTTAATTAATAATATATTAATTTTGGTTCATAACTATGACAAAATACCATATAAAGTTAGATGTTAAAAATGGGAAAATTGGGACTGGGGTATCTAGGAACTCTCTGTACAGATCTCCTAAATTTATTTGTAAATACAAAACTCCTCTAAAACGTACTTTATAAGACATGGCGAGTTGGGACCAGGAGATGGCATAATGGTTACATCACTGGACTCCCACATAGTTGACTGTGGTTCAAGTCCTAGACCCGGAGGCTTAAAACTCATGCCAAGTGTGTGTGTGCATAAGTGCCCAAGATCCCAAGAGGACACTGGAATAGGGATTGCAGTGTGACTATTCCCCAGGGAGGTGATTTCTCACTTTCTGTCTCTTTTTCTCTCTCTCTCTGGCAAGCGTACACACCCTATAGCAAAAATCTCTCTTTAAAAAAGAAAAGATAAGTTTAAAATATCTATAAAGTAAGAATTATCAATTAGATATGATCAACTTATTAAGCACAGTAACATCAGAAAATGAATTAGCAAATATATTGGGATGGTTAAGAATACATATATGAAGGACCAACTATCAGCTGTATTTGAAATATTGTTTTATGTACCTGAGTATATTTCCTAAATTATTTTGTATTAACTATCATGTGGGGTTGATCATAATACTCAACTAATAGGTTACTTAAGATCAACTTAGTAAAATGCAAGAAATATACGGAACCTTCAAGGATCATAGTAAGCCTCAAAAATACCACCTAGGTCCAGCCCAAGAGCTGGTAGGTAAGAGAGAGATTTCACATGGGCCACCGCAGTGGAAGTCGTAGACCTGGCAGCTTGAGCACATTCCAGGTATGTATGCACATGCCTACAACTCCAAAAGGAGGGAGAAATGAAGAAGAGATTGCAATACGACCATTCCCCAAGGGGGGAGTGTTCCCCTTTCCTGCTCTCTCTTTCTTTCTGGCAAATACCTGTACTCTCTGGCAAATTTTCTTATAAAGTACTAAAGTACCACCTATTCTTATCATTATTTAGTACATAATTTAACACTTTATTACTATTTTAAAACGTTTTTGATTTATAGGAGAATTAGAAATAGAGTAAGAAATTTCACTTAAACTCTTCCCCAAGCTTTCCCTAATGTCGGTATCCTATATAACTATGGTACAGTTGTGGAAACTTGGAGATTGACAATAATAGGCTACCATTAACTAAACTGCAAGAGTAGTTTTTTGTTGTTGTTGTTTTTTTTTTTTTTTGAGAGTTTTTTTTGCTATAGGGCGTGTGTGCTCGCCAGAAAGACAGAGAGAGACAGAGAGACGGAAAG
>NW_006160225.1:2509412-2514356 GCF_000334495.1 Tupaia belangeri chinensis | reverse complement strand
AAACTCACGCCAGGCGTGTGTGCGTGCATGCCCAAGATCCCGAGAGGAGGATGGAGGAGAAGGGATTGCGGTGTGACCATCCCCCCTGGGGGGTGATTTCTCACTTTCTGTCTCTCTGTCTCTCTCTGTCTGTCTGGCGAGCACACGTGCCCTATAGTGAAAAAACCTGTCAACAAACAAACAAACAAACAAGGACAGTGGAAGAAAGTGTCCAAGCCAAGAGGAGACTGAAGAGATATGACTATTTAATATAATGTAGTATCTGGTAATAGGAAAAGGGCATTTCATGGAAACTGAGGAATTCTGAATGAAGCATGAACTTTAATTAATAATATATTAATTTTGGTTCACAACTATGACAAAATACTATATAAAGTTAGATGTTAAAAATGGGAAAATTGGGACTGGGGTATCTAGGAACTCTCTGTACAGATCTCCTAAATTTATTTGTAAATACAAAACTCCTCTAAAACGTACTTTATAAGACATGGCGAGTTGGGACCAGGAGATGGCATAATGGTTACATCACTGGACTCCCACATAGTTGACTGTGGTTCAAGTCCTAGACCCGGAGGCTTAAAACTCATGCCAAGTGTGTGTGTGCATAAGTGCCCAAGATCCCAAGAGGACACTGGAATAGGGATTGCAGTGTGACTATTCCCCAGGGAGGTGATTTCTCACTTTCTGTCTCTTTTTCTCTCTCTCTCTGGCAAGCGTACACACCCTATAGCAAAAATCTCTCTTTAAAAAAAAAAAGATAAGTTTAAAATATCTATAAAGTAAGAATTATCAATTAGATATGATCAACTTATTAAGCACAGTAACATCAGAAAATGAATTAGCAAATATATTGGGATGGTTAAGAATACATATATGAAGGACCAACTATCAGCTGTATTTGAAATATTGTTTTATGTACCTGAGTATATTTCCTAAATTATTTTGTATTAATTATCATGTGGGGTTGATCATAATACTCAACTAATAGGTTACTTAAGATTAAATTATTAAAATTCAAGAAATATATGGAACCTTCAAGGATCATAGTAAGCCTCAAAAATGCCACCTAGGTCCAGCCCATGAGCTGGTAGGTAAGAGAGAGATTTCACATGGGCCACCGCAGTGGAAGTCGTAGACCTGGCAGCTTGAGCACATTCCAGGTATGTATGCACATGCCTACAACTCCAAAAGGAGGGAGAAATGAAGAAGAGATTGCAATACGACCATTCCCCAAGGGGGGAGTGTTCCCCCTTCCTGCTCTTGGTAAGAGAGAGATTTCACATGGGCCACCGCAGTGTAAGTCGTAGACCTGGCAGCTTGAGCACATTCCAGGTATGTATGCACATGCCTACAACTCCAAAAGGAGGGAGAAATGAAGAAGAGATTGCAATACGACCATTCCCCAAGGGGGGAGTGTTCCCCTTTCCTGCTCTCTCTTTCTTTCTGGCAAATACCTGTACTCTCTGGCAAATTTTCTTATAAAGTACTAAAGTACCACCTATTCTTATCATTATTTAGTACATAATTTAACACTTTATTACTATTTTAAAACGTTTTTGATTTATAGGAGAATTAGAAATAGAGTAAGAAATTTCACTTAAACTCTTCCCCAAGCTTTCCCTAATGTCGGTATCCTATATAACTATGGTACAGTTGTGGAAACTTGGAGATTGACAATAATAGGCTACCATTAACTAAACTGCAAGAGTAGTTTTTTGTTGTTGTTGTTTTTTTTTTTTTTTGAGAGTTTTTTTTGCTATAGGGCGTGTGTGCTCGCCAGAAAGACAGAGAGAGACAGAGAGACGGAAAGCGAGAAATCACCCCCGGGGGGATGGCCACGTCACAATACCTTCTCCTCCACTATCCTCTTGGGATTTTTGGCACGCACCCACACGTGCCCAGCGTGACTTTAAGCCACTGGGTCCGGGACTTGAACGGTGGTCAACTACATGGGAATTCAGCGACATAGGCATTATGCTAACTGCTGGTCCCAAGACTAGTTTTTTTAGAGAAATTTTTGCTATTGAGTGCATTGCTCACCAGAGAGAGACAGAAAGCAAAAAAAAAATCATCCCCCAGTGTGGATAGCCATGCCCCAGGGATCTTGGGCACACACATACACTTGCCCAGCATGAGTTTCATGTCAGCTGGTCTGGGACTCGAACTGCAGTCGACTATGTCGTGGTCCAGTGATGTAACCATTATACCAGCTACCGGTCCCCTGCAAGACTAATTTGAACTTTACCAGTTTCTCACTAATGTCTTTTTCTGGTTCAGGACTCAATCCAGGATAAGATGATGGTGCATTTAGTTGTCATGTCATCTTTGTCTCTTCTCATCCGTGACAGTGTATCAATCTTCCTGTTTTGGTTTGGTTTTTGTTTGTTTGTTTTGTTTTTCAAATGATCTTGACATATTTTAAGTATACTGACCAGTTATTTTACAGAATGCCCATTAGTTGAGATTTCTCTAATGTCTTTGGCATGATTGGATTGTGTGTTTCTGGCAAGAATAATGCAGAAGAAATGTGGTCTTCTGTTCAGTGCATTATAGAAGAGGTAAACATGTCTGTTTACCTCAGTGGTGATGTTAACTTTGATCACACAGCAAATGTTCTGTCTGCCAAGTTTCCCTACCATCAAGTCACTATTCTCTTTGAATTAATAACTATCTTCCTGGAAAACACCTTAAAATTGTGATATTATCCTACTTCACATCATACCTACCATTTACCGATAATTCTTACCGACAATGCCCACGCATAGTGTCTACCTATATAAATGATTTTCTGTTTCTATTATTCTTCCTACCTTTTGATTGATCCAAACATTACTTTAGAAAAGAGCTGTCCTTTTCTTATTTTATTATACATTCAATTACTCAGCATTATCAGCATAACTTAATGAGTATATAATACTTGCTAAGTCTCTTCTGTTGGCAGTCATTGTCATTGATGGAAGTTACTGTCAGATAAGAGATACTTAGGAGAAAATAAAATGGTTCATATACAGGAAAGTGGGAAATCTGACATGAAATTAGTATCCAAATGATTAAATTTTAGAACCATGTGGCATTTGAAAGTCAGTTCATTTGATGTTTGTTTTAGCACTTGCTATTTACTTATTTATTGATTCAGTTAATATTTATTGATGACCCATTTTTTTTAAGAGGTTTTTGTTATAGGGCACATGTGCTCTCCAGGGAGACAGAGAGAGACAGAGACAGAAAACGAGAAGTCACCCCCAGGGTGATGGTCATGCCTCAATCCCTTCTCCTCCGGTCTCTTGGGATCTTGGGCATGCACACACACACACACACACACACACACACACAGTGTGAGTTTAAGCCACCGGATCCAGGACTCAAACTGCAGTCAACTACATGGGAGTCCAGCAACATAGCCATTACACTAACTGCAGAACCAGGACCCTTATTAATTATATATTGTGCTAGTCTTTCAGCATTTACGAACTCGGGATTGAGGAAGACAGAATCTTTTTAAAAACTAATACAGATAAATACAAGGTAGCAAAAAGAACATATATAAATTGCAACTAACTACTTTACATACTATAGAGAAGAGATGGAAAGCATTTCAAAGACAGGTATATCCTAATCAGAGATTACAGGCATCTTCACTGAAGTAAAAACAATCCAACTAAAATAAGAATGATTAATACATCTAATTAGGTGAGGATCTTAAAGAAAATGTCAGGACAGAAATCACATGAACTAAGATCTTGTGTTTCCATATATCTTCTATTTGTAATTAATAAATAAATAATATATTTTATCACATGTAGTTTATATTAAATATATATACATATATATATATGCATATATATATGCATATATATATATGTAATGCTATATATGATTTTATAAATAGAAGGAATGAAAGTTGAAATTTTCAGAGAAATTGAGTAACTAGAATAACATCAAAAGATATCACTCTCTAACTAGAATAAAGGCTAAAACATCCATTTTTCTTTAAATATTTGTAAACTGAAAATTTCTTGCCAGTAAAAAAAATAGTGAGATGGCAATATTTATCATTAACAATGTAAGAGAAATTGCTCTTACCTATTTTATAGTGCAAATTGTAACTAATATGAAACAAAAATAAAGCAGAAGTGTGTATGTGCGTATATCCACATACACGTAAAATTGGGTTGACATTAGTAATATCACTAGTAGCTGGTGTCTACTACTATCCTTATCCCCAGAACCAACTGCCTCTCAGAGGAAATATAAAATGAATAGAATTAACAGGAGCATGCAAAAGATGGTCAGAATCAAAATTCATGTTCCACTATCAAAAGCATTCCTTGATATATTATCATAGATGTAACTTTTTGTTTGTTTTTGAAAGTCTAGAAAAAAAAAGGGAAGTGACATATTTAAAAACATGTTACAAACCTGATGTATGTAAACAATTAAGACTTTACAAGACAAAATGAAGTAAATAAATATCTGAGAGGGAATATTTTAAGCCCACAAAATTCTTGCACAAAACTGCCAAAATCACAAATTACTGAGAAAAATGAGGGCTATTTAAAAATTACTAGTGGGGAACCAGCAGTTAGCGTAATAGCTATGTTGCTGGACTCCCACATAGTCGACCGCGGTTCGCGTCCCGGACCTGGTGGCTTAAAACTCACGCCGGGCGCATGTGCGTGCATGCCCAAGATCCCGAGAGGAGAATGGAGGAGGAGGGATTGCGGCGTGACCATCCCCCCTGGGGGGTGATTTCTTGCTTTCTGTCTCTATGTCTCTCTCTGTCTGTCTGGTGAGCGCACGTGCCCTATAGTGAAAACCTCTCCAAAAATAAAAAAGATTTGCAACAAATTGATAAAGAATGACTACAGTATGACAAACAATGTTAATGCTCTAGGGGATTTCGACAACATACCTTAATTTTCTTTTCTTTCTTTTTTTTTTTTT
>NW_006160225.1:2508877-2509144 GCF_000334495.1 Tupaia belangeri chinensis | reverse complement strand
TTTAATGTATATATACAAATAAATATAAAAAATTTTTTGAATGAAAGTAAATCAATAGAATGAGAAAAAAGTTTAATAATTGTTAAAAGTTGTAAAATACAGAAAACTTTAAAATTCTAGAAAAAGAACAAAATATTTTTATTAATTACTATTTGACTCAAGAAATGGTTTTTATGGAATGTAAAATAATGTCTCATGAAATGTAATATCAACTATGACATAATACTAAAATCAAATAGGGTCTAATAACATTTAATATAATCTAAA
>NW_006160225.1:2460236-2508818 GCF_000334495.1 Tupaia belangeri chinensis | reverse complement strand
ACACACACACACACACATATATATATACAAGTATATGTAGAAAATATATTTTATATTTTTATCTGAATGGATGTTGATTTCTTGAAAGATAGATGTATTAGACAGATTCATTTATAGTGGATGTCTTTAGTATTAGAATATGATTGATAGTTTTCTTTTTTGTGTTGTGTTTTTTTAAGCCCAACATAAGAAATTTTCCTAATTTACACTTAATTGAATAATACTAATTTCATATGTAATTTTATCAATTAATGTTAATTAACTATAATTATTTTATAATCCTACAAAATAAACAGAATCTTTTAATATAGTGATTTATTCTTGTACCTTAGGACTGTACTCACCAAATGTGATAGGTAAAAGCTAAAAAGACAAAGTTCAAATCTTTATCTTTTTTTATTTTTAAACTCATAATCTTCAAATATTTTGACATGATTCCCAGGTGTTTGCTAAAGCAGTTCTGAACAGACAAGTACAACAGCAGGTCAAATCCTTGAAATAACAACAGTCAGGCTACCTCAACAAACTGCCCGTGTCCTCTGATTTCTCAGCAGAATAAAAGGAAGGTTCCCTTAGATCAATTTTACGTTAAAAAATCCACTGAGATTCCAACTTTAAAAAGAACATAAGTAAGTCTTGACTCCCAGTATCATCCTCTAAAGTACTATCTAGAACAGAACAATATTTGACCAGTGTCCAAGATATCGACTTCCATGTCATGGGCAACTTCTAATGAAGAGTGTATAGTATGACACAACTGTACAAGACACGAGCACTCTGTTCAGAACTCGTGTGCACAAGGGAGGCAAGCACCATTTCAAAAAACTGAAACTTTAATGATCTTTAATTTGATATCTTGATTTTTACATTACTTTCATTAAAATATCCTATTCCACCAAAATTAATATGCAATCATTGCAATCCCCTGACAGGCAATACAAGCTTGGGTTTGTACTGCTCAGAGTTCTCAGTCAAAGAGGGAATCAAGATGATGAAGAAGAGATTTAGCAAATGACACGCCTAACTGGTAGTTGCAGAATCACAGAGAGGCCTGAAAAGTCAGCTGACTATTTATTTACTTAAGACTACTCTCCAACCACAGCTGAGAACCAGGTTAAAAGTAGCTGCTGCCTTTGCTAAGTGCACATTAATATGGAGTCAGGAAGCTTACTAAAATCAGGACCCTACTGCTGTAGTCACCAGCTCTAGAAAGATGGTGTCTCTACTACTTATGTTTCAGTAAAATAGAAAATGTATTGGAGCCAGCAGGTGGTGTGTTGGTTAAGATGCTAGACTCTCCCATGACCACCTACTGTATGAGTCCTAGACCTGGAGCCTTGAATATCATGCTGGGCATGAGTGCCCAGAATCCCAGGAGGAGAACGGAAGAGAAGAGATTGTAAGTAGCCATGCCCCTGGGGAGTGATTTCTCACTTGCCTTTTCTTTCTGTCTCTCTCTCTCTTTCTAGCAAATGCCCATGCCCTATGGTAAAAAAAAAAAACTTAAAAAAAAAGAAGAATATTTATTGTATGAAAATTAATAATTCATTGACAAATTTATGTATATTTATATATATGCACATATATAAATATTGAACAACAAAAATGTCATAATGGTCACAATAGCGCATATGGAAATAGACAATTGTATTTTCTCTATGTATATCTACATTGATTCTTCTATATAATGTATTCAATTCTACCACTAATTGTGAGCCTTTTCTTCCTTTCCAAAGTATCTTCAAGTAAATATGGTCTACAAAGTAAGTGATTATTTAAATACACACACACACATATATATATATATATACACTCTCCAAAGTAAAACAAATTAAACTTTCTAAATATAAAACTAAAAGCTCAATAACCTTTAATATAACTTTATTTTATCCAACTTTAATAGATTACATATAAATTTATGGTGATACAATAAATATACTTGTCATTGTTCAAAATAAAAACTCTCCTCAGGATGGGCAGATGGCAAAATGGTTACACTGCTGGACTCCCACACAGTCCACTGTGGTTCCTTAAACTTCACACTGGGCATGAGTGTGTATGCGCCCAATATCTTGAGAGAATGAAGGAGAAGAAATTATGCAGTGGCCATCCCCCCTGGGAGGGTGATTTCTCACTCTCTGTCTCTCTCTGTCTCTCCAGAGACAACATGTGCCCTATAGCAAAGATCTTACTCTAAAAATAAATAAATAAATAAATAAAAACTCTCCTAAAAGCACCTTATTGACAATGTCATTTTAAACCAAAAAAAAAATCCATATAAAATATTAGCTTAAATAATAAAATTTTATTAACAAAATTTTAAGGCTTACTGTAGAATTCGGGGAAGATTTTCATTCTATTACAAAATAAAAATTTAAGTTTTATGATTTATATATTTTGAGTAAATAAATCATCCTGACTTTCTCTGTATTCCTGTAAAAGCTTCAGTCTCAAGACAGCCCCAAATCCCAGTGGTTAAGAGTTTCAGATCCCACATGGCCAACTATGGTTCAAATCCAGACCCTGGTGGCTTGGACTCACGCTGGGCACTTGTGTGTTCATGCTCTGTACCTTGACCTCATGTAGAACTGGAGGAAAACAGACTGCAGTGTGACCATACTTACTGGGAGGGTTCTTTATCTTTCCCTCTATTGAGTGCATGTGACTTCTGACAATAAAATGAAATGTTTAAAAAGCCTCAGTCTCAGTAATGAAGATGTATACACAGTAGAGAATGCTTGTTCTAACTTTGCTTATAAACAGATACCTTTTCACATACCAGGAGAATTCAGTCTGTAGACTAATGGTGGAGCTGTTTCTATCACAGACATTCCCGTTATCTTCTCAGAAGAACAAAGGTTACATTCTTGATTGACACCTAGATTAGGGCATTATTTTCCTACCAAGGAAACTCTCTCTCAGAAGGACTGAGGAGTAAATGATTTATTTCCCTTTCATAAGGCCAGGAAATTTATACTTTCCCTCCCCCTGGGCCCATCATGCTGTGGGATGTTTTTCCCATGTGGCTCCTGTAACACGGCTGGTCAGGGCTGCTGGGCATGGCTGATGGGTGCTGCCCTGTGACTGTGACCATTGGTTGTGCTGTGAGTATAATCAAGTACCTAGCTTCATGTGCTTGGTGTAGATTATGCGAGCAGGGCAATATCTCAGACCTTTTACAGATTCTAACTTGTATGTTTAAATGTAAACTTCAATATTCATTTACATAGAATCTTTTCCTATATATAATGTCTATTTGCAGTCTTTTCTTTGGGTGTTCTTAACAGTTATATTTTTCCCAAAATGTAACCTTTCAGGTTGTGCTCAAACACAGTTTTATGAAATATGAAAGCTCAAAATGTTAAGAATTGACAGTGGACATGTTGGACATGTTGGAGATTTCTTAATTACAGCTGCATATGTAACCTTTCAGGTTGTGCTCAAACACAGTTTTATGAAATATGAAAGCTCAAAATGTTAAGAATTGACAATGGACATGTTGGAGATTTCTTAATTATAGCTGCATAAAAGGAAGCAGCAAAATTTATGGTGGCTCAAACCCCATTTACAAATTGTAGTCTAGAGATTATATTCCACAATCATTACATAGCTTTTGTTATTAATAGGAAACAAAATAAATTAGTAATGTTATGCTAACACTTGTAAAATGTCCTGGATTACTTTTCAGAGGACTCTAATATCAAAACATCTATGATTTATTTTGTAGGTAGAGCAAGATGGAAAATTAATCAAGGGTGAAGAAGGGTTTTTTTAATATTAAAGTGAAATGCTTGATTTTAAACAGCTGTAATCAAACAATAGATCCAATCCTCACTAATATAAAAGGTTAAATGCAATTCTTTAGCTGTGTGTGTTGCCATAAGGTACAGTGCTATAATTCTAATTACTTTTGAAACCTGGATATTGAGAGGATGAGTTCAGATCATATAGCAAATAGATACCTTTATGAATTCACATTTCAAAGCTATAAATAACAGTTAACACCTGAAGTGTACTCACACAGCCTAAAGTCAATGTTCTATTTTTATTTATATTTTAAAATTGTACTTCTAGCTTGTGCATTTCATATTCTGTAGTACCATGATAAATGCAAGTCATAATCACTTCTAAAGAAATCAATGATCCAGGCAATATTACAAGCTTACTCGGTAAATCTAGCTATGATACATCAACTTGCATATTTTAATTTAATACTCGATAAATTGTGAATCATTATAACTCTTTTAAGTACTTTTCCATGTTCTTATGACCATGTAATTAAATTCTAAAATTAAGAAATCACATTTAATGTATCTTAAGTATGCTTTCCAAAATAATCTAAGAGAACTAAAACTCTTCTTATGACCAAATGGAAAGATATGTTAGCAGAGATCAGATTAAACTATGAGACTTGTATTTACCTATGAAATTAATTAATCAAGCCATATAAACTTAAAAATATGTATTTACTCTGATTTACAATCTGTACATTCAAAAATAATAAATCACATATAATTTCCTTTGTATGTTCATTATATATACAATTTATAAAAGACTTATTAAGTTAGAATTGTAAAATTAGTTATTATTAAGCTATTTATATTTTTTGGAAAGATGTTCCTGTTTCCTGTGTTCCCTTCCTCTCCTCCTATTATTTCTTCTACCTTCTCTAAATAGATTTTGTTTTTATCACTTTCCTGACAGTTTTCTTTCTAACTGAACTTCATGTTGCCAAATCCAATAGTCATTTCAGTATACTCTCCACAGTAGATCATTCAGTAGTACCTGATACAACTGATTTATTTCTCCTTTTTTTTAAGAGTTTTTTTTGTTTGTTTGTTTTTTGTTTTAATAGGATGCATTTGATCACCAGAGAGACAGAAAACAAGAAATCATTCCCTTGTGGAGATGGTCAAGCATCAATCCCTTTTTCCTCTATTCTCTTCTCAGGATTTTGGACATGCATGCACATGTCCCCAATGTGAGTTTTAAGACACCATTTTCAGGACTTGAACTGTGGTCAACTAAGTGAGAGTCCAATAACATAACCATTACGCCATCTACTTGTCCTGATATATCTGATTTCTAACTCCTTTTTGGTTTTAAAGAATTATTTACTTAAATGTATCTACCATCATCATCATCATTATTATTATTATTATTATTAATTTTCTATGGGGCATATACATTCACCAGAGAGAGAAAGAGAAAAAGAGAAAATGAGGAAGCAAGCTATCAGGTCTGAGACTTGAATCATGGTCTTGAAATGTTCCTCTCTTGCTTTCTGTGACATATGGATTTTCATTCCTCACCAGTGGTCACACTACTCCCTTAGTGTACCTTGTTTTCTCCTGACTTCTAAATGTGGGAATGTTCCAAGGTTATTCCCTGGATTGTTTTCTTAATCTATATAATCTTTTTAGAGCTTTCGTCCTAAATATTAATCTGTATATCTACGAATAATAAATTTATGGCACCAATTCTAAGTTTAGTAAGTTCTAAGTTTGAATACTGCTATGGTCTGAACACCTATGTCCAAAATTCCCATGTGATCTGATGGCCATTGTGGTGCTATTTAGAGGTGAAGCCTTTAGGAGGTGATTAGGTCATGAAGATACCACCCTTGTGAATGGGATTAGTGCCCTTTAATTAGTGGAAAGGAGCTGCTTTGTCTCTTTCGCCATCCACAAACACAACAACAAGGCACCATCAATGATGAACGACCCCTGCCAGACACCAAACCTGCTATCATCTTGATTTTGGACTTTCCATCCACTAATACCCTGAGCAATAAATTTCTGTGGTTTAGAAATTATCCAGTCAAAGGTATTTTGTTATAGCAGTCCAGACTAAGATAAATGCAAATGCTATGCTATCTAAGTAGACAGCCCTGTCCAAACCTGCTCCTGACAGTCTTCCTTTTCTCAGTAACTGGCATTATCATTCATTTGTTGACTGAATAAAATTAGTCTCTGGGGCCAACTCCATGACCTGGTGGTTATGTAAGCCAGATTTCACATGGCCAACCACCTGGTTCAAGTCTCAGAGTTGATGGCCATGCACACACATGCAAGCATGCCCAAAATTCCAAGAGTGAGCGATGAAGAGGATTGAGACACTCCCCATGGGGAGTGCTTCCTCCTCTCCTCTCTCTATGGCAAGCACACATGCCTCCTGGCAGAAGGAAAAAATGTGTCTGAGTTTAATTCTTCCATTTCCCCTTCCCTTCCCATGTTCGCCATCATCAGATCCTGCCAACTATACATCTACAATACACCAAATCCCATATTTCTCAATGACTTACGCTACTCTCTAGACCACAAAAATCTCATCTCTTATCTGGACAAGTACAATGTTGTCCTCAGTGATTTTCTTGCTGTTATCCTTCCCAAATACTGCCAGCATGAAGCTACTGAAATAATCTTTTAACATATGGATTGGATTTGTCAGCATCATGCTTGAAACTTTCTAGTGGCTTCTTATCCCATTTAAAATGAAACCCAACTTCTGAGCCATCAAACACAAGGGACAGCAGGATCAGGCTCTGAACGGCAATTCTCACAACATGTACTACCACTCTCTTCTCCCACGCTGCTGTCACCCCATCACTCTGCTTTCTGTTTTGTTTTGCTTTCCATTTGAAAAATATGCCAAAATTATTCCTATATTTGACAGCTTCTTCTTAAGCAAACTTTCATCTGGTTTGTCCACAGATGGATTCAGTTATTAAATTCTCCATTCTGTATTCTCTTCTCAGAGTGATATTTCTTGAACATCCAGTACTTAAAATACGGTGTCTACCTCAAGTCTCAGTCACTATCATATTGCTTCTTTTTATTTCTATTATCTGGCACCATCTTGAAATCTTCTCCACTATTTATTAATTTTTCTCTTCTCTGGCCCCTTCTTGCTCCAGGAAACAAGGACCTTGTATACCATCTAGTGCTGAATCATCTACATGTGGACGTAGTAGAGCACAAAAAGTCTTTGTTAAATGAATGAATACTGTGCTCATATTTTTAAAGTCTGAAATAATTAATTTAAAATAATTCATGATGTTTATTTTTAAAGAAATGCATAATAATTAGCAAGATAAAAGGCCAGTGAAACAATCATTAATTTGAAATGTAATCAGATAAAAACAAAGGAACTTTTTTTCATAGGACAAAGAATTATTTCAAGAAGAAATGGTCCATGCCACAGTCACCTCTGCAGCTCACAGGTCCTGGGCCATGGCCACTGCCTATGGGTGGCCCCTGCAGAGGGAGGAGTTGGATGAGACTGAACAAGTGCCAAGTAAAAGCTGGTAGGAGCTTCTTGTCAAGTAGTTGTTCCCTGGAAGTGTAAGAAAAGTTCAATCACCAGAAGCCTATGAGGCTTCAGAGGACCTCCCCAACTGTCTCCTTCCATGGATTCTATTACTCTCCACCCAGAGAGGAACAGGATTGGAATGGAGCTAATACACATCGTAGGGAGGTTCATGAGCATAAAGCTTCAGAAAATGATATCAGACCTCTCACCTCATCTCCACCCAAAGCCTGCAGAAGAGAGGCACTGACCAGCAAGCCAACCAGCAAGCCAACCAGCAGGTGGAGCCCAGCTCACTATCAAGACTCAACAGCAAGGAGGGAGCACAGGATGCAAAAGAGAGCTCTGCCAACCCAACTGAGGCTAAGGGATGTGGTCAATACCCTGTGTCTGGCAGGCAGGGCAGGCCCATACTCTTTTAACCATCAGACTCAAGTCCAGAGGAATGGCTACCTGCCCCAACTGACACCAACCATAGCAAGGCTCTTCTGGACTTACCTGAACTATAAGTGTGGACAAAGGAAAGGGAAAGATACCTAACAGAAGGTACCAAAGATTTCTCTCTCAAGTCAGAGTGGAGAAGACAAGCCATCACATGAGGCCACCTCCTGATCCTAGAATGTACACTCTAGCCAACTAACTTCTAGTGGGAATCTGTTCAGCCAAGAGCCTGCCTGAATCCACAGACATACATTGAGGGCCTCACAGAGCGCTTTGCATCTCATCTTTCCTCAGTGATCTTCCCAGGGATGCATTCAGGCAGAGAGTCACTCTGCCTCTGAGTGTCCCAGGCAGACCAAGCAGAGTATCTTTCTAGGGTCTCACAAAGATTTACCTCTGGGCCCTCCTGGAAAACTTTACCAGGGCTGCATTCAGGAACAGGCAGAGGCCTGCTGCCAGAAATTAGAAGCAAAAAACATGAGCCCAAGCAGGATCTGAAAGGCACAACTGGCCTCTGGTCCCTACTGAAAGCCCGTGCTGGAGCTGCATTCAGATCCAGAGTTTCGACTGTTGCCAGTAATTAGAGCTGGGCTACATAAGCCTAGCTTAGCTCTAAAATGCACGCTGGTCCCTGACCCTCCTCAGACATACTCAGGGTCTAAGAGTTGCCCTGTTATCCTTTTCCACAGTCATCTTCCCAGGACTGTGGTAGACAGTTAGTTAGTCCTGAGCAGGCAGCCTGAAGAGAAACGTGAAAGGGCATTTTGGACAACGTCCTAATTCCCACTAGGTCAAGGCCCTAATTCCCACTAGGGGGATAAACTAATTAGACAGTCTAATTAAAACAACCTGGCTCACATTGGGTGTGAGCAATTTGGTAATCAAATTCCTCATTCTTTACCTGTGAGAAAGGTATGCAAGTGCAGGAGAAAACACGTGGATTCAAATTCAAATAAAGGACATAGGTAGTGTAACAGACCTCCCACCAATGAATATTCATGACCTCTAGTAATTAAAGTAATGGTTAAGCAGTACCAAGGGCACCAAGGGCTGTTGCCACCTGGCAATCTGCCCGCCCAAGAGCCTTTTGGGTGTACTTTCCTTTCTTTCCTGTTAAATCTTATTTTTTCTACCTACTTCATTCGTGGTTGTGGGTTCATTTTGCGCCTAGGGACAGATCTCTAATTTTAGTGATCTGGACGCAAAGAACCAAGAACTTCACTACACAGCTTGACATTTTCTCATCCACTAACAGGATCACACCCAGGCCTTGAGAAAGGCACAATTCTTAGGTGTTACACACAGGCCACTCAGGACCTGTGTCTTGGGTATCAAGGATAGACTTGCCTACATGACCCCCTGACCGTTTTGCCAAGGCTCCAAGTGGGTTTGAAGAGCTGCTCTGCCTCCAGATTTCATGCACAGGCTACACAAGCCCTGCTCTGATTGGAATGAGGCAGCTGGCTCCTAGCCTATCTAAACCACTTTGCTATGGGCTCACTTGAGACCTACAGCTGTTCTTCCCCCTGGGCATTATGGAAACTACTTCAAAAATTTGAAAATGCATATTCTACTAGATGACTAAAAATCAATGCAGAGGAATAAGATATCAATACAAAAGCATAAGAAATACGAAAATATCTCTTCCCCAAAGGAACACAATAATTCCTCACAATGGGTGAAACACAGAAAATTGAAAAAAAAAAAAGGGTCAGAAAAGTAATTCAGAATATTCATCTTAACAAAACTCAATAGGATGAAAGACAAAACAGAAAATCCACTGAAGGAGATGAGAAAATCCTTCTATGACATGAAGTAAGAATACCATAAAATGATAGACAACTTTAAAAAGGATCAAACAGAACTTCTGGAGATGATGAATACAATATAGAAAATAAAATCTCTCTCAAAAGTATTAACGGTAACTTAAACCTGGCAGAAAGAATCTCTGATTTTTAAGACAAACACCTTCAATTTAGTCCAAGCTGCCAGAAAAAAAAAAAAAAATCATTAAAATGAACACAACATGGGGTAAAGAGGAAGCATAGTGGGTGAAGAGTAAGCATACTGTATTCTCACATGGCTGACCATGGTTCAAGTCCTGGACCCAATGACTTGAAAATCACACTGGGCATGTGTGTGTGTATACCCAAATTCCCAAGAGGAGAAGGCATTATGGTGTGGTCATTCCTCCTGCAAGGAGATTTCTCACTTTTCTCTCTGTCTCTTTCTGGCAAGCACACACACCCTATGTGAAAACCTTAAAAAAAAAAAGAAAAAGAAAGAAAGAAAAAGAAAAGAAAAATCAGAACAGAACACATGAGAAATTCTATAGACCACTAAGTGGCCATATATCCATTTAATGAATATTCTAGAAGCAAATGGATAGGTAAAGGCAGAGCAAATCTCTTTCATGAAATGCTATCCTAAAACTCTCCAAATCTAGAAAGACATTTAGATATCCAGATCCAGAAAATATAAAGGATACCAGATAGATTCAACATAAGATCCTTTCCAAGGCACATCATAGCCAAATTGGCAGCTTTATTGCAAAGCGCAAAGCAAGGAGAGCAGGCAGCTCAGGCTGAAAAGACCCAGTCTCCCCAAGAAGTTCCCCACATGCCTTTTTAAGGGCAAAATTAGGGGCAGAGGTCCTAGGTGCATAATCAGTTTTCATTGATTGGTTCAAGAGGGCGTGATCATCTCCTGGGCATTCTCGATTGGTGAAGCCTTAGATAATCTTCTCTTCAGGTGTCTGCAACCTTTTAGCCTGGAGTCTTTGAACTCACAACCAGCAGTTTCTAGCCTACAAAACATCTTACATATTGAAATGAAAACCTTCTTTCCTTTAAGTGAGAGTTTTAGAGGTCAAATGGCTCTCATTTATGGTCTATGTTGGTCATTATCATAACCAAAGTCTGAAGATTTACTCCTTACTCTGGGCCATTACAATGTAACTAGACTTTATATTTCAGTAACCTTAGAAAATACATTAAGGTGTTCTTGCTCAGTTTCACTTTCTGGAGGGACTAGAGGAGTCAGCCCACAAACAGTAACAGACTATTTTGACCATCAGTAACAGGACTCTTCCTACATCCTGCCCCTGGCATAGTGCCTTTGTGATGTATATCAAGCTCCTTATCTCTGTTAAAGTAGTTTCCTTTCTGATCTCAGCAACCTTCCCTTTCCAATCACCAACTTAAAAACTGTAAACCCACCTATAACCTAGAAGGCCCCACTTCCATATGCACCACCTTTTTGGACCAGGCCAATGGAAAAATCTTCAGTAAATTCGAAACTCTGTCTCCCATTCTCAAAATCAAATAAAAGAAATTCCATTACCTGATCACCCTGAGAAAGGCATGTTTTGCTTCCTCTTCAGACCTAAGTCACTCAAATTCACACTTCAAAATATACTGCATTGAGACCAGCAGTTGGCATAATAGCTATGTCACTGGACTTTCATGTAACACCGACTGCATTCGAGTCATGGACCCGGTGGCTTAAACTCATGCCAGAGGCTGTGCATCTGCACACCCAAGATCCTGAGAGTAGAATGGAGGAGAAGCGATTGTGGCATGGCCATCACCCCTGGGGATGGGGGATGATTTCTCGCTTTCTATCTCTCTGTCTCTCTCTGCCTTCTCACGAGCACATACACCGTATAGCAAAAACCTCTCAAAAAAAAAATAGTATAAAAAACCTGCATTATTATTTTTACAGAGTTGGTTATTTCCATCAACAATCCAAATGGCTCTGACAAACATTAATAAAACATTTTACATACAACTAACAAGTACATTTTTCTCAGAACCACTTAGAATGTTTTCAAAGACTTACTACATTATAAGGCACAAAACAAACCTTTACAAATTTAAAAATGCAGAAACTCTATTTGGCATCCTTTCTGACCACAATGATATAAAATTTGAAATCGACAAAAGACGAGCCTTTAAAATTGCACAAAGACATTGAAACAAAAAAATTTACGCCTGAACAATTTCAAAGCTGCTGAAGAAATTAAAACAGAAATTAAAACATTTACTGAAATAATTGATAATGAACACATATGATGCTCCATAATCTTTGGAACATAGCATAATTGGACCTAAGAGGAAAGTTAATAGTAATTAATGACCACAAGAAAAAAATAGAGATGGCAAATAAATAGCCTAAAATAGCATCTCGATGAACTATAAAAAAAAAAGAACAATAAACCAAAAATAATAGGAGAAAAACAAACAACTAAGATTACAACAAAAATAAGTGAAATTGAGAACAATAAAACAGTACTAAAAAAATCAGTGAAACACCAAGCTAGTTTTTTTTTTTTTTTTTTTTTTTGAGAGGATAAAGAAATAAAAAAATCTATTGGCTAAACTAACCTAGAAAAAGAACAAAATAAACTGGGGTATATAAAGTCAGTAATGAAACAATATTACAGTATTACAACAGATACCACTCAAATTCAAAAGATCATGAGAGAATACTATGAATGACTATATGTTTTCAACAAACTAGAAAAACTAGATGAGGTCGACAAATTTCAGAAATGTATTATATTCCCACATCAAACTAAGAAGTGAGGTCGACAAATTTCAGAAATGTATTATATACCCACATCAAAATGAGAAAAAATAAAATGTCTGAATAGATCAATAATAACCAGCAATGAGATGGGATTAGTAAATAATAAACAGTCTCCCAAGGGATAAAAACTTATGTACTAATGGCTTTATTCCTTAATTTTAGAAACTTTAAAAAAGAGTTAATCCCAATTCTCCTCAAACACTACCTAAAGATTCAAAAAGTAGGAAGCCTTCCAAACTGGTTCTGTGACTCTTCCATCATCCTAATATCAAAAGCAGACAAAGACATAACAAAGAAAGGAAACCACAGACCAATTTCCCCGATGAATTCAAATGCAAAAATCCCCCACAAGGTACAAGCAAATGAAATTCAGCAACACATCACAATGATTATATACCATAACTAGGCAGGCATTATCCCTACCTAGATGAAAGCATGTTTCAACATATAGTTCAACATATGAAAAACAATAAATGTAATATATCACATTAACAAAAGGAAAAACCTTTAAAAGCATATGATCATATCAACTGATGCAGAACAAGCATTTAATAAAATACAACACTGTTTCATAAGATCCTCAAAATATAGATATAGAAAGTACATTTCTCAACACACTAAAAGCCATATCTGACAAATGAATAGCTGACATTATGCTAAACTGAGAAAGACCGAAAGCTTTATCATTAAAAACGAACAAAACAGGAACCAGAAGATGGCATAATGGTTATGTCACTGTACTCCCATGTAGTCAGCTGTGGTTTGAGTACCAGACCCAGCGGCTTAAAACTCATGGCAGTTTGGTGTGTAAGTGTGTCAACAATCCCAAGAGGCGAATGGAAGACAAGGGACTGTGGTGTGGCCATCCCTCCTGGGGGTGACTTCTCATTTTCTGTGTTTCTGTATCTCTCTGTATCTCCAGTGAGCATATATGTCCTATAGCAAAAATTTCTCACACACAAAAAAAGAACAAAACAAGGTCATCCACTTTCTCCATTTTTTTTTCAATATAGTAACAGGAGTCCTAGTCAATGTAAGTAGACAATATTCAAACAGAAAAGGAAGTAGTAATGTCCTAGTCAATGTAAGTCCTAGTCAATGTAAGTAGACAGTATTCAAACAGGAAAGGAAGAAGTAAAAGTGTCCCTATTTGCAGATGAGATGACTATACACAAAGAACATCCAAAATAATTCACACAAAAAAAAGAAACTCCTCAAAGTGCTAAATAAATCCAGTAGAGTGGCAGAATATAAAATAAATACAAAAAATCTATAGCATTTTTGAATACCAACAATGAACAGACTGAGGTAAAATTGGAGAAAGCAATCCCATTTACAATAGCCATAAAAACAAAATCTTAGGAATAAATCTAACCAAGGTGATGAAAGATCTCTACCATGAAAACTATGAAAAACTAAAAAAAGGAATTAAGCATGATACAAAAAAATACATTCATTCTATGTGCTTAGATTGAAAGGACCAATATAATCATGTCGATTCTAACCAAATTAATTTAGAAATTCGACATGATTGCAATAAAATTTCCAGTGACATTCTTCATAGAAAGAGGAAAAAGAATCATAAAATGTGTCTAGAATCATAAAAGACCACATATTACCAAAATAATACTATGTAAAATGTATGAAGTAGTGGGTATCTCATTACCTAATCTCAAAATATATTACAGTTGTGATGACTGAAACAGCTTGATACACAACAGCAGACACATAGACCAATGAGAAAGAAAAGAAAATCTAAGAATCTAGAAATAAATCCTAAAACATACAGCCAACAGATTTCTGACAAAGAATACAAGTCAATCCAGAGAAGAAAAGAAAGTTTGTTTAGCAAATGGTGGTGGAAGAACTGGATATTCAACTACAGAAAAATGCAACTGGACCTCTTTTCCTTAGCATTAAAAAAATCAACTCAAAATGGATCAAAGATCTAAATGTAAAGTTTAATCTATAAAATGACTTAGGAAAAACATTTGAAAATACTGGAGAAGGCAAAGACATTTTAAGAAGACCCCCTGAAGCACAGGCAATAATTCCAAAAAGAGACAATTGGATACACATTGGGCTAACTTATGCACAGCAAAGAAAACAATAAACAGAGTGAAAAGACAACCCATGACAATGGAAGAAAATATTTTCAAATTATGCTTCAGATAGGAGATTGACAACCAGAATATATAGAAAATTCAACCAGCTCACTCACACACACATATACACACACACAAATCAAATTTTAACATGTACCAATGAACTAGACACTCTATAAAGAAGACATACGAATAGTCAAAAAGCATACAAAAAAATGTTGAACCTCTCTTATCATAAGGACAATGCAAATCAAAACCACAGTAAGATATCACTTACCCTCAGTCAGAATGGCTATGATCAAAAAACAAACAAGTGTTGTCAAGGCTATGGTAAAAAGGGAATCCTCTATTGTTAGTGGGAATGTAAATTAGTATGAAGGTTCCTCAAAAATCTACAAATAGAACTACCATGTGACCCAGTAATCTCATACCTTGGTATTTACCCAAAAAACAGGAAAACATGAAGTCAGGAAGATACTTCACATCTATGTTTACTTCAGTATTATTTACAATTGCTAAGACATGGAATCAATCTAAGTTCCTCAAAACTGATGACTGGATGGAAAAAATAAGTGACACATATACACTCTGAACTATTCAGACATAAAGAATGGTGAGACTTTGTCATTTGATTCAAAGTGAATACATATAGAAAATTTAATGCTAAGTGAAATAAACCAGATTATGAAAGACAAATATTGTATATCTCTACTCAATATATGCTAAATGTCTACACACTATAGTAGAAAAGGAAAGATTCAAAGATATAAGGAGGGCAAGATAGATACCGGGAAACTGAATGGAAGAGGTGTGGGAATGGGGAATAGGTGGGAGGGGCTCAGGGTAAAAGCATTTAACAGACACAAGAATGTAACCTTCTTTATTGAAAATGATGTATATGGTAGTATACTTGATTTGATTATCACATACCACATGCATGATTTGATAGACTATATTATATGTCAAAAAGACATCTAGCAACTGGGACCAGCAGTTAGCATAATGGCTATGTTGCTGGACTCCCATGTAGCCGACCGCAGTTCAAGTCCCGGACACGGTGGATTAAATTTATGCCACGTGTTTGTGCGTGCCCAAGATCCCAAGAGGAGAATGGAGAAGGGATTGCAGCGTGGCAATCCTCCCTGGGTGGTGATTTCTCGCTTTCTGTGTCTCTGTCTCTCTCGGTCTTTCCGGCGAGTGCATGTGCCCTATAGCAAAAACGTCTTAAAAAAAATAAAAAGACGTATAGCAATTAAAGGTATATAAAAATTACATAATAAAATAAAATATTTCAGTTTCTTTGGAAATGTCTGCAAATGCTGTGCAACTTTACTATTACAAATTCAAATGTTTAAAATAATGCATGTAAAAATATTAATGTATTTTTCTTTTAACAATTTGTCCTCTTATTGATTCTTTTTTATATTTTTCTTCTAAACAACATTTTCTCATTACACCTTTTTTTTTCTATTTTTGTTTATTCATGAATCCAAAAACTTGCTAGCAAATTCTTTTAAGGATTAGAATATGCTCCAGTTTATCGCTGCTGATGTCCAGAGGCTTGACGTAAAGATTGCTCAGTAGGGCCAGATGGTAGCATAGTGCTAACATTCAGTGCTCCGAGAGTCTGATCCACATGAGAAGTTCTTGGCTCTGGTCTGAAGACCTCCCCGAGTAAGTTGAGCACATACTTATACCCATAATCTAAGGATGTCTGAGGCTGGTGGGACACTGAGGCACCAGAACCTTGCTGAGAGTGTTGTCTTTTTGGAGAGGTTTTTGCTATAGGGTGCTTGCGCTCGCCAGACAGACAGAAAGACAGAAAGCGAGAAATCAACCCGCAGGGGGGAAGGCCACGCCTCAATCCCTTCTCCTCCATTCTCCTCTCAGGATCTTGGGTATGCGCACACGCACCTGGCGTGAGTTTAAGCCACTGGGTCTGGGACTCGAACCGCGGTCAACTACGTGGGAGTCCAGCGACATAGCCATTACGCTAACTACTGGTCCCAGAATGTTGTCTGTCTTTCTATTTCTGTCTCTCTCCCTCATAAAAGAAAGGAGTAATTGAACTTTTAAAAATTATTTGATAAATATTGAAATAAAATTATTCAATAAATAATGGTCAAATAAATGGAGGAATGAAAAATGTGGTTATAGGTCTGAAATACTCAGAACCCTATATCAGTTATTATTGATCTCTTACTTTTACAAGGCCCATACTCATTTTTTGGTTAGGTTTTTAAAAATGTATTTATTTATTTATTCCATTTGTTATTATCACTTCTTTAATTTGACCAGAGAGAGACAGTAATAGAGAGAAAGGGAAAGTGAGAAAGCAAGCCGCCAGGTCCAGGATTCAAACCGCGGTTGTCCATGTGGGAATCCTGTACCTTTAACCACCATGCCACCTGCTGGCCCAGCCCATACTAATTTAATAAATTGTGGACTAAGTAGAAGTGATTTCCCTTCAATGAACATTTATAGTTTTTACATGTGCCATTTTTTGAAGCACCTATAACAGTGTCTGTATTTTTATAAATATCTAGCCAAAGAACTAATTTTGGTGGCAAGAATTTACTTACCTATAATAGGTCCTTGTATTGGCATTCATCTGTTAAAATAATTAGCAAAATAAATTCAGCTATAGCAGAAGCAGTTTAAAGAATGAGTATACAATTAGTTGAAGACATCCTATTCGTAAATGCTATAGAAGTGTTACTTAGATAAAGAATCTCTGGCTCCTGTTTGCTGTCTCCTAAGTGGCCACACTTGTGTAAATAATGAGTTAACATGAAGTGATAAATGAAGGTAGTAAACCCAGTTCTAACAACTGTCTCCAAGTATAAGTACCCCCCAAATATAGAACTCCTTAATGTAGTTACCCAAAAGGGAAGATAAAGAAGACATGTATTTACATGTGTGGTAATATTGCTGCATAGTAATAATTTCTAACTCATTTCAGTTGCAGAAGATTCTGAAGTCTTTGGCTGGAAGAATTGGGATACCTTCTGTTTTGACAAAGCTTCTGTTCCTTGATGACAGCATTGATTTGCCTGTAGAGAAAGTCTATTGTATAAGCCAGAGTAGCATTTTCTCATAACACTCCAGAGAAGGGATAGTGAAAAATAATTTCTCAAGGTCAAGGGATATAAACTTTCAGTTAGAACAATAAGTTTTAACGCTCTACTGCACAGAATGGTGGCTATTGCTGACAGTGGTGCACTGTATAATTCAAAACTGCTAAAAGAATATATTTTAAATATTCTCATTATAAAAAATAGTATATGAGGTGATAGATATTGAAACTAGCCTAACTGAATTATTTAACAATGTAAATATAAACCAAAACATTACACAGTACCCCATAGATATGTGAAATCAGTATTTTTCTACACTAAAAAAATAAAAATTGGAAAAAATTACCTGATTCACTTGGTGAAAGAGGTAGCCAGTACTTTGGTCAAGAAAAACAGAAATATTGCTGTAGAATAAATTTAAAAGAGCCCGATTTCTCTAGAACAGAAAATGTAATTAATTGAATTGGCTCAGATGAAGTTTAAAGGATGGAGCTAAATGAAAATAAGAACCAGAATAATTCAAGAACTAAAATTATCACTGAAAGTTGTAATGAAGCAAGTTGGTATTTAATTTTCCTCCAACATTGCTGGATTAGTTCACACAGGTGTTTGGAAACTTTTCTGTAAAGGTTGGACAGTAAATATTTTAGACTTGCAGGCCATATGGTCTCTGCTGCAACTGCTCAGCTCTGTCTGTTACAGGAAGAAAGGAGCCTTCACAACATGTCATGAATGGCTTGGCTGTGTTCCAAATGACCTTTATCCATCAAAACAGGGAGTAGACCAGATCTGGCCTCTGCATCGTGATTTGCTGACCATGGCTTCAGACAATAATGATGGCAATTACCATTTTTTTCCAGTGTTTTTAGTTTGCCGAAATTATCACACAATTGATGTTTAATAACCCTGAGCTGTGTGTGAGCTACTGGCTTTCAACAGAAAGAGTAAAAAATTTGTCTCAGTGAGGAGGGAGAAGGTAATGATCAAATAAGAGGCATGTTTAACTGAGAAATAGCTAGCCCTGCTGATGACAGTCTCAATAGTTAGACTGAGGAAACGAATAGCTCCATGTGGCTAATCTATGGACTGTGTAGAGGGTTATACTCCAGTTGGTCATACATTTGTTCTATTCCAAGTAAACATACTGTACAAATTGTAGGCACTTGAAACTTTTATAGGCACTACATAATTAATATACCAATCACTTATTGTGCAAAAGCATAAATTGGGTTGATTTTCTCATGCCTTCTACACACGCTGTTTTCTCTCCCTAGATTTCTCTTCCTTCAGCCCTTTTCATTAAATCGGTTAAACATGACAACATTAACAGTAAAATAGGAATGAGGAGTCCTAATTAAATGACGATATAATTGATGCTGATATATTCTGACTCCTTCCTTTTTGTCATTAGCTCTCAGGCATTAGAAAGAACTTTCAAGTTATCTTCATAGTCCTTCACCTGAATTGCTCCATTATTTAGTTGAATTTCTACCAGATCACTTTTCTCTATGTAAAATCATCTTTTTATTTTTTTTTTTGCTGTCCCCCAACTAAAATTTTAAAAATCTATGAGGAAGGTTATTGTCTGTCTTGTTCAAAGTGGTATTTTAATAAATGCATGTGATTGGCATTAAAGAAAAATTTTAAACTCTCTGAAGGCAGTTATCAATTATTTTTCTATCATTCACAGTATCTACTACATTTAATGTGGAAGACCTAAATACATTTACTTAAATTGGTTAGAAATGGCTCGGGTTTTCGTACATGTTTTTAATCATGAATTTTGAGTATAGTAAGGCTGAACTAAAGAATACCTTTCAACTTCATAGGTTAGGTGTCCTTTAAGCTGATGGATAATTTTAGGCCTCAGAAATACACCTACTGTAGTTTACAGACAACTTCACCATTCAGGTTTTTGGCTGTCACCCAAATTCGTGTTAGTGTTCCAGCATGAATTTCCAGCTTCCACTGATCCATTTGGAAGAACAAATAGAAAGGCAAATTGATTTTAACTTGACTGCCAATTTTCATGGATTGGTAGTGGCTGTTTAGAGCATTAAGGTAAGAAATATTCTGAATCTACATCTGTGTTCAGCTGGAGAGAGAGTGCCTTGGAGGATTAGAGATGTTTGGGGAAGGAGAGAGATTGGGCACTAATATGCAGACTACATATTTCATTGCTTTTAGGAGAAAGCATACATGTATTATTCTAAAAGCATTTTTCAAAGAGCAAGTATATTACTATTGTTTAAATAACACTAGTGTTTTCCCTTTTGCATGTAAATGTGTATTGACTTTGCTATTTCCATTCTTCCTCTTTTCTGTTAGAGTATAGATGTCTAATATATTTCAGTCTTACATTAGTTATTAAAATGAGTATTTCTTGCTTGATCAAATTCTTAGACTCAAACAGCCATAAATAGATTAAAAACTTAATGAACTATGTATTTCAATTCTATTTTGTGTTAAATTTTAAATAGTTATCTAATAGTTACAGCAAAAACAAATGTTAGCTGATGAAATATTAACATGATAGTTCAAAGCATGAAAACATTATTGAATGACAATGAAAATGACATTAACATCAGAAAATGTCTGGGCATTTTTTACTACCATTATATTATTTATTGTGGATGGTGATGTTTTAATGGCCATCTGTTCAATGTCCAAAGTGTTACATGCCATTAAGACACTAATTTACTGTCAGATTTACTATCAGTAAAAAATGAATGCGTACATCTTATGTTCCAACCATGTCCTTATGTTAGAAAATATGAAATAAAATTCTTCCCAAGAGGTGCAAGTTATATGTGTGGTCGTCGTGAGAGTTATCCTCAATTGTAAAAATTCTGATTCCATTTATGCTATTTTATTTCCATGCCACTGGTGAAATTTATGATACGGAGTTTGGAACCTATTAAGTCCAAAACTGGGAGGTGGCATGAAGTGATGAAGCAAAGATCTGTGTCTAGAAGATTTTAAAAAATAGTGATCTAGGACTATGGCAGAACAAAAGATCATTATCACTTAAATACACAGGTTGAGTTTGAGTCAGAAAATAAAATGGTTTGGAGTAGAGTGACCTCACAGGCTGATTACACTTACTGTTTGTCTGAATTCCCTCATGAGTTTCACCACTAGACTATCATCTCTCATAGACATTATAGATTTTAACTTCAAGACTAATTTTTTGAATAATCCAAGGAAAAACATTCAACTAATCAGAAAGAGCATAACTATGAATTTACAACAAAGGGGGCATTTTTGAACTAAAAAATTTAAGATGGACATAACACCAGTCATCTTCCAGAAAAGTCAGCTGGCAAATACTGCTTGACTACCATACACAAGCACATACATGCTGACTTACACACACCACATTCCTTCTGTTGTTTTTTTTTCCCCACTGGTGAACATTTAATTGCAAATTCATAGTTCTTTGAGGCTAGAGTCTGTAGACCACTGAGGTACTCTGTAGTTTTAGTTTTAAAAAGCAAATAGTTTTAATTGCAAATCCATAGTTCTTTGAGACTAGAGTCTGTAGACCACTGAGGTACTCTGTAGTTTTAGTTTTAAAAAGCAAATAGTTTTAATAACATTTGCTATTTAGAGTTTCAAAATTTTCTTTCATATGTTAATCTAAAATATAACTTATTATAACTTCAAGTTCTTCCTTTTGTGATGATAGAACACATGCCTAATGTATCTTCTATGTAAAGGTTTATAAAATATTTGAAGATAAGTGTCATTTTCTGCATCTTATTCTTAAAGTAATGCTCTCAAATTCCTTAAAGACTTTCTGATCTCTTATTATCATGGTCATTCTCCATGAATATTCCAAATCATTTTTCAATGTCTTTACTAAAGTGTGATGCTTATAATGGCATAAATTGAATGGCAAGGAAAAACATCTACAATATAACTATATGTCTGTCAGAAAATGTACTCCAACGAGCCAGCAGGTGGTGTGGTGGTTAAAGGCGCTGGATTCCCACATGGTGACCACGGTTCAAGTGCCGGACTTGGCAGCTTGCTTTCTCACTTTCTCACTCTGTTCCTTCTGGTCAAATTAAAATAAACAAATGAATAAATAAATAAATAAAGTTAAAATAAAATAATTCTTTTTTTTTTTGAGAGATTTTCACTATAGGGCGCATGTGCTCATCAGACAGACAGAGAGAGACATAGAGACACGAGAAATCAAATCACCCCCCAGAGGGGATGGTCACGCCGCAATCCCTTCTCCTTCATTCTCCTCTCGGGATCTTGGGCACGCACGCACATGCACCCAGCATGAGTTTTAAGCCACCGGGTCCAGGACATGAACCGCGCTCAACTACATGGGAGTCCAGCGACATAGCCATTACGCTAACTGCTGGTTCCCAAAATAAAATTCTTAAAAAAAAAAAAAAAAGAAAAGAAAATGTACTCTAAAACTGTCTCTCAGTTCTGATATAACTTTAAACTACAGAAAATATTTATGGAGCATAACCTGAGGGTATGTAGTCCATATACTCATTATGTAACTCTAAAATGTATTTTAGGATTAAACCACAAGACATTAGGAAATTCTCACAGAATGATCTTAACTGCCTTATGCTCTGGCTGTGACAGTGTAAGATTAAACTGAAGAACTTTAAAGAAAATATCCGTGGAAATTTTCTGTTTTTTTTTTTTTTTTTTTTTTCTTTGTATGTAGTTGATAATGTCTGTACCATCCCAGGCCCATTTAAGAAAATATCTCTCTCTTCAAATTGGGTGCAAGATATCTTGAAATCATATTTTTGGCTCATGTCTTATGAAAGAGAAGTCTAACACATCATCCCATGTACTTGATGTGCAAGGATTATGCCTCTCTTTAATCTCACTGTTCTTCCTTAATTTAATTGTTTATTTAAATGTGTATGTAAAATATTATCATTTTCTAAAGAACAAGTTTAGCAATGAATAAGAAAATTAAAACATTGGGGCCGGCAGATGGTGTGGTGGTTAAAGGTGATGGATTCCCACACGGCCGAATGCAGTCTGAGACCTGGACCTGGCAGCTTACTTTCTCCCTTTCCACTTCTGTCTCTCTTTAGTCAAACGAAAAAATAATAACAACAAATGGAATTAAATAAATAATTAATTTTTAAAAAAAAGAAAATTAAAACAATAAATTGCTTATAGAACGAAATACCATGGTAGGTAGATTTCCTTCCTGTATTCTTACAGTGCTACGATAGATGGTGATACAAGGTGGTTAGATGTTTTCGTGCACATAAAGGCTAGAAGTACTAACTACTATATTTCACGCACTAATCAAAACTTCCCACAAGTGAACATTTCACTCATTTTTTAAATAGATACTTATTCAGTGCTCATGGCAAAATAAATAAATAAGTAAGTAAGTAAGTAAAATACATCTATAGCCTGGTACATCCCCAAAACTTACAGTCTAGTAGGGAGACAAGGACAAGCGGTCCATGAAAAGTCATAGTAACACGCAGAAGGGACAATGGGGTAATGGACAAGAGATACCTAGAGAGACTAGGGTGAAGTCTGTGAAACTTCCCAGAGGAAAGGGCAGTAGGTTGTTTAGAAGGATAATTATGAATTAGTTAAAGAAAGGAAAGAATTAAACCATTCAAAGGAGAGGGAATATGATTTCCACCTAGGGATTGTAGTCAAAAGCAGGGTGTGATTTGTCGTGGGCAGGAGATTAGGAAGACTAAAGCAGCCTGGAGATGCTGAGACATGTGCAGTTGACAACAGACAACAGCAGTCCCATCCTCCCCTCCCCTGGCCAGGAGTGCAGGTCTTAGTTCCTACTGACCATTCAAATATGACCCATGCATTTAGTGACTTAAAATAACAGTGATTTATCTTTTTCTATGACTCCATGAGTTAGCTGGGTAATTCTTGGCGTATCTGGCCTGGCTCACATAAACAGCTGCAAATCTGAGTCCACAATCGGGGTCTCAATCACTGGGTATGGGTGTCAGCTTGGGCACTTAGGATTTCCTCTCTGGAGGCTCACCTATTGATGGGCTAGACTGGCTCCTTCACAGGACAATAGTCTAAGGTAGTCTACAAGGTCAAAGATGGAACCTGCACGACCTCTTAAGCCTTAAGCCTTAAACTTGCATGGCACTTTTTTAACATTCAGTTAACCAGTATGTCACAGGTCAGTCCATGTTCAGAGGGAGAGAAATAGGCTCTCTCTGAGATAGTACAAAAGCAGGAAGAACTATACTCCCAGAAGTGAAAAGGTTTCAGAAGAAAGAAATAAAAGGAAGAATGAAGGGGAAATGGAAACATATCCAAAATGTGGCAATTGGGAGTCCATAAACCATAGATACAGAAATAAAGTCAGAGTCTATGGAGAGCTGATTGTTTTAAATATTTGAAATGCTAAGACAAAATACATATTTTATAACTTTGTTTTATGTTTTTCCCACATAAAGACTTAAAATTGAAACAAACATAAAAGAAAACGTGATATTTAGTGAAATTTACAAGACGCCTTTCAAGGAAAACAAAAAGCTAAGAATGAAAATATAATCCTTAAAAATTGCTGTGATTTAAAATATAAAAGAATGTTAATTGTTTTATCTTACTTAAACTCCGTAACTATTCTGAAAAGTAAATCTTTCTATGCCAGTTTTAAAGATGAGAAAACTGGGGACCAGTAGGTAGCGTGGTGAATAAGATGCTGGACATTCCCACATGGCTGACCACAGTTCAAGTCCCGGACCTGGTAGCTTGCTTGCTTTCTCTCTCTCTCTCTCTCTCTCTCTCATATATTTGTGTGTGTATCTGACTTATCAAATTTTTAAAAATAAATGAGTGAATGAAATTAAATGAAATAATTCTTAAAACAAAAACAAAAACAAAAAACAAAGAAGACGACGACAAGAAAACTGAAAGCCTGATAAACTGCCAGAAGTCTGGTCTATCTTACTCTAAGTGATCGAAAGCAGAAAGGGATCCTGTCCCAGTCTGAGAACTGAGCACATGGATCCTGTGGACCCTGTTTCCAATGCTGCTTTTTCTTTCGCTGACCCTGACCCAATGCACACCGACACCAGGAGAGGGCGCAGCTCCTCACACTGGTGCCTAAAGTTCAGTAGTCAGTGAGAAATTTGGGGACCTTAGGAGTTAGAACCAAGTAAGAGGAGGTACTAACAAAGAGATTTATCAGCTCTCAAGAATCTACCTTGTCCTAAAAAGGATATTCTCACTGGGCATATTACACTTCTTTGGGTTCTATTAGCCATCTCTAATTCTGAAATCTGTTTGTTTTTGCCAAAGGGTATATGCACTCTCCAGAGAAAGAAAGAGACAGGGAGGACAGTGAGAAACTACCCCACGTTGAGGTGTGGTTAAACTGCAATCTCTTCTCTGCTTCTTCTCCACCCCATCAGGATTTGGGGCACCTGCTCACAAGCATCAGGCCTGTTTCCCAGGTCAGCAGGGTTGGTAATTGAACCTCAGTCAGCCACCTGGGACCCTGCTCCTCTAACCACTAGACTATGGCTGGTCAAAAACTTGTGCGGTTTCTAAAACACTAAATTGCTTCCCCAAGGGTAGGTTTATAATTTCTAAGTTCATAACTAATGTTGAATTTATTTTTCTAAGAGACACATTGCATTCGAAATAATGGTAGCATGTCTAATTATATAGCACCTCCGCATCGAGCTAATAAAGTCCACAACAAATATGTTCACCAGTAAAAGATTTCTGTTATGTCTAGCTAGTGAATTTATGAAATTTTTCCATCTAGAATAATGTGTTAAAATTCTTCAGAGGACATATTAGGTAGTAAAATATTTTGAGTCCAGGTGAGAAACTATGTCCACGAAAGCATCCATGATTTTCTCCCTGATTTGGAAATATTTCTATGACACCTTATGGTAAGACGACTACAGCTTTTCCAGGTTGCTTATACCTCAGAATGTGACAAAAAGGAAACAGTGACCTTTTCTGAGTTAGAACACAAAAATTAAAAGCTTTCTTATTTCTGATTCTTGGCTTTTTGGACCATCTCCAGGGAAGCGCTGCTTCGCTGCAGATTGAGTGGGTTAACCTGTTGGCCTCAAGACTATTTGTCTCCATGGAACTCCACTCATTCATCCTCAAAGGCACCTTTCCCTTCACAGCCACGCGAGCAGAGAAGTTTTTATACAGAAGGAGAATTAATCATGTATTTGTCATACTGCACACAAAATAAGTCGTTTGATACAATGGAGCAAACTATTAGCTGTGAGTTAGTTCACTCCAACAGAGTTTTACACTAGAATGTTAGTCATCTGCTACTTCCCAGACACGTAGGATTGATGGCAGGGTAAAATGTTTTAATTTTCAATTTACACAAATGCAGAATTTAACTTCAACAACACTTATTACAGTAACTCTAGTAAGAAAGCAATATGATAGAGACATTTATTACATTTCTAACAGGAATTCTATGCATTTTGGGGGTCCATTCCTGAATTATTTAAAGTCATATAGGTGCTAATATGTAGATGTGTTACAATTTATCTTTTTTATTATTTATTTGTTTTAATCTGCCAGAGGGCATGCGTGCTTGCCAGAGAGATAAAGAAAAAGGGAAAGGGGGAAGGAGAAGGCACTCTCCAATGAGACATGTTCATGCCTCGATTCCTTCTCCGTTTCTCCAGCCTGCTGGGATTTTGGACATGCGCACACAGGCATCTGGCTTGCTTTTCAAGCTGCTGGGTCTGGGACTTGAACCATGTGGCTGGCCTTGTGGGATCTGACTCCTTTAACCATAGGGCACAGAGCCAGCCCACAATTTCTTTTAAATAACTAAAACTCTAAGGCAATTTTGACTTAGATTCTCAGCAGTTTAAATTATCTATTGTTTATATCAATTGATTTATATAGAATGTAGCTTTTTTGGTGTTTTGTCTTTTGTCCACAATCTGAGCCACTAGCTGCACTTAAATTTATGTAAACAAATTTAGCCTCTTAGAACTTGCCCCATGAGATGGCACAGAAAGAATCTGAAAGAGTATCCAAATGAACAACCCTCCTCCTTAACCAGCCCGGAGAGATATGGAAACATGGACTTCAGCCAAGAAAAGAAAAAGAGTAATGGGAAAATAAATTAATTTTAGAAGCTATAAAGGAATAAGTACCAGTAATTGGAAGATATAATATCAGAGTAATTTAGAAATACACATTTTAAACATTTTTTTAAATGAGAACTCCTTAGAAGCTTCCTGCATCCATGCTTAACCTCTCATAGACACAATTATCATACAATTATTTTCAGATAACTTTGTTCTCCTTGACTTCCAAGAGATGTTTAAATGGAAAATAGTGGGTCAAATTTTTTAGAGTTTATGTATTTGCATCAAGTTTTAAATGGAACTAGAATCTCAAAACTTTTGTTTCTTTTCATTTTGATATAACCACAAACATTTGCTCTTGTAAGACTATCACAAAGGGCTTTTTTGTGCCTTAACTCCTTCAGAGTAAGCCACCTCAGTAATATCCTCTCACACCGTAGTCTTAAATCAATCATAAACAAGGAGATTCTCCTGTTTAATGACAAATGCAGTCATTAAATTAGGTAATTAACATTGATGGGACCAGCAGTTAGCATAATGGCTATGTCGCTGGACTCCCACGTAGTCGACCGCGGTTCGAGTCCCGGACCCGGTGGCTTAAACTCACGCCGGGCGCGTGTGCGTGTGTGCCCAAGATCCCAAGAGGAGAATGGAGGAGAAGGGATTGCGGCGTGGCCATCCCCCCTGGGGGGGTGATTTCCTGCTTTCTATCTCTCTGTCTGTCTCTATCTGTCTGGCGAGCGCACGCACCCTATAGCAAAAACCTCTCCAAAAAAAAAAAAAAAAAAAAATTGATATGTATTGCCATCTGATTCAGAGACTATATTTAAGTTTGGCCAATTTTATTAACAATGTCCTTTAGGGTACACAGGATAAAAGGACATTATTACCTCTTAAATGTATTTGTTATCAACTTTTAGTTTTCTTTATTTTGGAGTTGTTGTCCCAACTTTCCTGACCTTAATATTTTGAAAATTACAGACCACTTGTTTTACCTGATGTATATCAGGCTGTATTTGTCTGGATATGTCCTCATTTTAAAATTTGCGTTATATTTTTCATAAGACTATCATGAAAATGATGTTTCTATTCCAACCTATCGGATGGATACCATTCCAATTTGTCCTACTGCTAATGATGTTAAAGGTGGTACCCTGACTACAGAGTTCTCCCAGGTTTCTCCACTGTACATTCATATTTTTTGCCTTTGTAAGGATCTTACAGAAAGATCATTGAAGACTATTCCATTCCTCGTCAAACTTTTATTCACTGGTTTAATGCGAACATCTTCTTCTTTCTTGTATTTTTCTATTTTTTTAATGGAAAAATGCATCATGACTTTAGCAATAACCCAAATAGTTACTGTCAAATGGTGATTGTTTAATTCCATCATTCCTTCTACATGTTTGCATTTGCATATCATCTAAGGAAAGGCAGTTTCCTTTTATTATAATTAATTTATTAGTTTATCAGTCAAAAATCACAGGTTGCCTTTTGGCCGGAACCGCCATCTTCCAGTAATTCATCAAAATGACGAACACAAAGTGAAAGAGGAGAGGCACCCGATATATGTTCTCTAGGCCTTTTAGAAAACATGGAGTGATTCCTTTGGCAACATATATGTGAATCTACAAGAAAGATGATATTGTAGACATCAAGGGAATGGGTACTGTTCAAAAAGGAATGCCCCCCAAATGTGACCTTGGCAAGAGTCTACAATGTTACCCAGCATGCTGTTGGCATTATTGTGAACAAACAAGAGCAAGATTCTTGCCAAGAGAATTAATGTGCAAATTGAGCATATTAAGCATTTTAAGAGCAGAGATAACTTCCTAAAATGTGTGAAGAAAAGTGACCAGAAAAAGAAGGAAGTCAAAGAGAAAGGGACCTGGGTTCCACTGAAGCACCAATCTGCTCCAGCCAGAGAAGCCACGGTGTGAGAACCAATGGAAAGGAGCCTGAGCTACTAGAACCTATTCTCCATGAACTCATGGCATGATGGGTGTTAAAAATAAACTATTTGTGAACTATTAAAAAATCATAGGTTTATATTTTATTTAATGATGTATAACCCATTATTATCATTATTTACTTTGCTGATGAAATTATTTCCTATAGTAGACCTTTCAAGTTGATTTAGTGTTGTTTTGGCACATTTTCATTTTTCTTTGAATTTCTCAAAGAAATGCACATTTTAGTACAGTAAGATATTCCAGGTTCATCTTAAATTTTCTCTGCCCAGTTGTGGAATCAGCAATTTCTCCAAAAAAAGCTCTGGTTCTTTTCAATAAATAATGATATTTTAAAACCAAGATGTGCATCTTCGTTGTAGTGACATGATTGAGTTACTGCTATTCCTAGTCTTTCAATGCTTTCAGAAGATTGGGTAAAAGCATTTACTTACTCCTCTCCCTCTCCTATATTTATGCCTCTCCCTATAGAGTCAATTTCATATATTCACAGAGATTTGTAGTTCAAATTCAACATCAAAAAATTATTCTAGGGGGGCGACCAGCAGTTAGCGTAATGGCTATGTCGCTGGACTCCCACGTAGTCGTCTACCGTGGTTCAGTGGCTTAAACTCACGCCAGGTGCGTGTGCATGCATGCCCAGGATCCCAATAGGAGAATGGAGGAGAAGGGATTGCGGCATGGCCATCCCCCCTGGGGGGTGATTTCTCGCTTTCTGTCTCTCTGTCTCTGTCTGTCTGTCTGGCGAGCGCACGCGCCCTATAACAAAAACCTCTAAAAAAAAATTATTCTAGGGGGGACCAGCAGTTAGCATAATGGCTATGTCACTGAACTACCATGTAGTCGATTGCGGTTCGAGTCCCGGACCCAGTAGCTTAAACTCAAGGTGGGAGCGTGTGCCTAAGATCCCGAGAGGAGAAGGGATTGCAGTGTGGACATCCCCTCTAGGGGGTGATTTCTCACTTTCTGTCTCTCTGTCTCTGTCTTTCTGGTGAGCACACCCCATAGCAAAAAACCTCTCCCCCACCCAAAAAATTAAAGAAATTATTCTAGGGACCAGCAGACGGTGTAATGGTTACAATGCCGGACTTCCACATAGTCAACCGTGGTAAAAGACCTGGACCCATAACTTAAAACTCACAATGGGCACATGTGTGTACTTGCCCAACATTCTGAGAGAAGAATGGAGGAGAAGGAATTGCGACATGGCCACCTCCCTGGACGGTTGATTTCTCGCTTTCTGTTTGTTTCTCCAGTGAGTTCACGTGCCCTATGGCAAAAATCCCTCTTAAAAATAAAAAAAAGAAATTATACTATTATTTTTCTCCTTTCAGTCTATTTTCTGACACTCAGAAATCTGGCTCCCACCATCCTTAGTATACTTAGTTATGTGATGAGTCCTCCTGTGTATAACCAACGCCCAGTTTCCATTGCAGGTGCCCTGCATGGATACCCTTTCCACCTGTTAGTCTGCCAGCACTTGGGCAGGCAGCACCCTCTCTACTCTGATACTACACACAAGTTGCCTCTGTGACCACCCCACTGGGCAGGCATCCTTGTCATAGCTGCACATCTTAGATCCAATTAAGATATGTCAGTACTGAAGGAAAAGAAATTCCAGAGTACGCTGCCTTATCTGCTCCAACTTTCCTAGGGACAGGGCAGGTTTCCTAATTTGCCAATTCCTCCCATTCTAAAACAGCCTAGAAAAACCAACAGTAATCACCATGGGCATACTGGCCCTGACTCCTTTCCTTCATGGTTCCTGCTCAGCAGTCAGATAGCCAACCTAACACACAATAGCTAATAATCGATTAAAAACTCATGACTGATAGATTATGCTTTGAAAATAGTTCTCACAAAGATCTCCACGCACTTCGAATTAAAGAAAACACCAAAAATTGCAATCACAGAGACAGACCAATGGTTAGGCTTTCTGTTTGTTTTTGTTTTGTTTTGTTTTGCTTTTGTTATCCTAGTTGTATTGCTAAAAGGACTTTTATAAGTATTTGTCAAGTCAAATACTGTGGATTCAACAACTTTGGGTTCAATGCATGTAAAGTTCAATTCTAGGCCCAGTTGCTGTGATTCAGAAGTAATCCAAGTGCCCTACAAAACAGGAAACCAGAAAACTGAACATGGATTTAGATTCGTGGATTATCGGACTGTCAGACTGTCAGCCTCAAAAACGTGATGGGCACACATGCAGACACCCAGAATCCTGAGGGGTGCGAAAGCTGGGAAAAAGTATAGCAGCATAACGAGACCCTAATAAGGGTACTTCTCTCTCTCCCTCTCTCTCCCTCCCTCTCTCCCTCCTTCTCTCTCTAGTTCTATATAGGGGTGATATGTTTTTAAGTATTTTTTCTAATGTAAACTAAGGTTTATATTCCCACATTGATCTACTTACCACAACATATACATAAAGTCATAGTCAGACTTTCAACTCAGTTAACAATCCTAGTGTTCTTTTGGAAAAAAGAAAATCTGGAAGGCACTAGCTGTAATAGATATTTTGTTGTTAGATTACATGGTAAGAGATGACAAATTACTTTTCATAATAGCCTCAGAAAAAGTAACAGTCAACACTGACTCTAATTTTCAATCAGTCGACTTTATAATGTAAACATGCAAGAGTTTTGCAGCATGGTGAGAGAGAATGACTTTACTAGACTTATAATTCTACTAAGATTGCTATTTAAATAATCAGCTGTGGGGATACTACATGAGAATTAGAAAAATTCATGCTGGCTGGTTTTTACATGAGTTTTAAAAACTATTTCTGAATCTGCAACTTGCAAAATGCAATTATTAAATTATTTTAAATATATGTCCTTGGGTGATAACAATTGCCAACAAAAACATGGCTCATAACACCAGTTCCATTTCATTGCTTTCAATATGCAAAAACAAAAATGCTGCAATATTGCATTCCATCTTAGGAAGAACATTTTTTTATATCATCACTAAAAAAAGTCTAGATATTTAGACAAATCTGATTATAGGAATTTCTGATTATAAGCAGACATCATTTTGGTATAGGATAATTATTGAATACATCATGAATGACCACATTCATTACAGATGAATGCTTCATTTTTACACTGGAAAAAGCAGTTGATATAATGAGACTAGCATATACTTTGGAGTAAAACGGTTCTGAGTTCTAAATCCCATCTGTGGTGCTCACTAGCTGTGCGTCATTAGGCAAATTAATTACTATTACTTCTCTCATCTGTAAAGGGAATAATTCTAATAGCTACTAAATAGGTTGGAGTTAAATTCATGAAATGGTACATGTAAACAACTTAGCAGTACACCTGGGGATGTAATACAGCTCAATATGATATCTTACTAATAGATATCTTACTAATATTAATAGCTGTGCCAGTTAGGAAAATGTTCAGATAAAAATGAGTTTTGTACCTAGGACTGTGTCTTAGCAATACAAAAAAGGTCACAACTTCTTTTCAGTTGCTTTCTCTACTAGAAGCTGTAAATCCTTAAGATTTGCCTTCCCCCTTTTTCTTTAGCTCAATCAAGTTATGAGACCTGGCTGTAGCCAGCAGGATAAAAGCAAAATACAAGACTTCTAGGGAACCATTTCTAAAATGGACAGACTTGCCTGAGCCTCTGTGGTGCAGTTAGTAGCCTACCAGACGGCAGAGCTGGAAGTCACATGCCTACTGCAGTGTGAGACCCTGGCCCCGTATGTATTAAAATAGGGAGCACCTATGTACATGTGCAGTGCCCAGTTTCCCAGTTAGCTACAGGACTGAGGAAGGAGTTTGTGGTATGACTGCGCCCTGTGGAGAGTGTTTTCCTCTCTCACGTGTGTGGACATGCTGTCTCATGAGTGAAGGAGGAAGGACACACCTGCACAACCCAGACTCTGGCCCTTTGTTCCTTCTTCCTGTGTCTAACACCTGGGATGTGATGTGTGAAATTGTCCATACTACTTTCAAACTGTAAGAATAAATGCCACTTGCAAAAGATAGCAAGGATGGAAGATTAAAAAAAGCCTGAATTGTTGATGACATTTGTGAACCATCTTATAAGAAACAACACATCTGCATCAACATAACTAACAATCCAGGAAACTTTTGTGCAGATGACACTGTTGGCTCAGCAGGTGGGCAGAAGTTAAAGCAGCAGGATCCGAGATGGCCAACTGCATGATTTGAGTCCCAGACCTGGCAGCTTGAAAGTCATGCTGCGTGTGTATGTGTGTTTGTGCCCAAAATCCTGAGGAGAGACTGGAGAAGGGATTGTGGTGTGGCCATCTCTCTGGGTAGTTACTTCTCATTTTCTCTCTCTCTATCTTTCTCACTCTGGTGAGCACACATACCTTATAGCAAACAAACCAAAAGAAAGAACAAACAAACAAAAAGATGACACTGCAATATACTTTACTGCGAGTTTTAGAAACATTCCCTTAATTTGTTTCGTTGAACAATAGACTACTCAACTAGTCATTTTCCTCTTTGCTGGACAGTAGACTGTTCAACCTTATCAACTACCTACTTTTCAAGATTCTCCTCTAAATCCTTGCCTACTTGTGTTCTCTACTTCTAAACTATTATAACCTGAACTTCAGTTAGTCTCAACGGGCACTGTTGAAAGAGTCATCTTAAACCCAGCACCAGTCTCCAGGCTAAGCCGTGGCCACCCTACCCTAAATACTCTAAGGGCCTCTCAAAGGAATGGTCTCTTCTGCTACAGTAAACAGTATTCTTGCCTCTGCTTCACCAAGAAGTTACTTTGGTAGACATTTTAGGGACTTAGCAAATACTAGGACTGGATTATATACCACAAGAATCTTGGTATTAAAAACAAAATCTTCTGTTTAAGCCCTTGAATTTTAGTTCTCCTATTTATTCCTGAGCACATCTCTAAAAAATAATGCAGTCATTAAAATCAATCATTTATGTAAAGACACTAGTACCATATTAATTATATAAATATTCAACAAATATTAGTTTCCCATATTTAATGACCAGTCACTAAAAATTAGTATGTATAAATCATCATGAAAAAATGTTCTAAATTCATCAGAGGGTATATGTGCTCATTAGAAAGAGACAGAGAGATATAGAAAAAGGGAAAGAAAGAAAGTACCCCCCCATGGGGTATGATCATGCAGACCCTTTTCCAATTTCTCCCTTTTGGGGGGGTTGGATTTTGGATATGCACATATGTGCTTGGAGAGTTTTCCAATCTCTAGGTCTGGATTCAAATCAGACAGTCAACCATGGGATCGAGCCACGTTAACCACCAGGCTACAGATTGGCCCCCATAAAAGGATTTTGAAAAGTAAATTTTAAAAAGTGTATAGTGTCTCTCTATACCCTCACTCTACCATGAACTTAGTGTTTTTTTAACATTCTATTTATTTACTTATTTACTTATTTTAATTTGATCAGAGAGAGACAGAGCAAGAGAGAGAGAGAGAAAGAATGAGAGAAGTGAAGCCTCTAAGTCTGAGATTCAAACCACAGTCTGCCATGTGGGAGTCCAGTGCTCTTAACTACCACGCCACCTGCCGGCTCTTACCATGAACTTTCTATGTGGCCCTGAATACACCAATGAACCACTAATTAGGCCTTAGTTTACACAAATGTAAAATTGTCATAGCTCTCTTATAAAATTTAAGGAAAAAAAAAAAACAAATAATTATTACATAAATATAAATTTTAAGGAGAAGCCTTAGTGCAAATTAAGGCATATTCAATGGGTTTTGCTTTATTACCATATTTTTCAAAGCTTCATGTTTTCTTCAGATTTTCTTGCCCTAAATCCAAGTTGCCTACTAAAATCTGAATCTTCTGTTCAGAGTGATACAGTCTTCCTCAATCCTAAAAAAAGAAATAAAATAAAGTAAAATAAAAATAACACTCTGGGGTCAGCAGGTGGCATGATGGTTATGGCCCTGGACTCCACATGGCTGACTGCAGTTCAAATCCTGGACCTGGCAGCTTACTTACTTTCTCATTTTCCCTCTCTCTCTCTGGTCAAATTAGAAAATAATAATAAATAAAATAATATAATTCTTACAAAAAGAATTTTAGCCCTCTGTGAATCTGTAAAAGGTTTTGATATTCATTCCTATTAAAATATTAACAACTATTAAAGTTTAATGCCAGTGTATCTTAGGATTTCTATATTTCTTTTCTTTTCCCTTTCGATTTTTTATTTGCTTGTTTTAATTACCAGAAGACATGTGTACTCCCAAGATAGAGAAAGGGAGAAAAAAGCACCCATCAGTGGAGCATGTTCATGCTGCTATCCCTTCTCTTATATTTCTCATCCAGTCACAATTTGGGGCATAAGCATCTAGTGTGTTTTTCAGGCTACTGGGACCAGGATTTAAACCACACTTGGCTGTGTGAGATCTGGTTCCTTTAACTACCAAGTTATGGGGCTGGCTTAAGACCTTACCATTTGTTTCTTTTTTTCTTTCTTTTTCTTTTTTTTTTTTTTTTGTTTTAGAGAGAGAGTTTTTTGCTATAGGGCATGTGTGCTCCCTAGAGAGACAGAGAGAGACAGAAAGACAGAAAGCATGAATTCACCCTCCAGGGGGCTGGCCATGCTGCAATCCCTTCTTATTGATTTTCCTCCTGGGATTTTGGGCAGGCATGCACATGCATCCGGTATGACTTGAACCACAGTTGACTATGTGGGAGTTCAGTGACATAACCATTACGTCATCTACTGATCCCAAGACTTTGGCATTTCTAATGGTAGAACATAATGACTATTATCAAAAGACAGAAAATTATTTTTTTTTTGTCATGGAAGAAAATACTTTACGGAGTTGAAATTATACTAGGTAAATATATTTCCTGAGACCAGTAGTTGGCATAATGTGTATGTTGCTGGACTCCCATATAGTCTACTGCAGTTTGAGTCCCGGACCCAGTGGCTTAAACTCACACCGGGCACATGTGCATACATGCCCAAGATCCTGAGAGAATGGAGGAGAAGGGATTGGGGGTGGCCACCCCACCTCACAGAGTGATTTTTCACTTTCTGTCTCTCTGTTTCTCACTGTTTTTCTGGCGAGCACACACTCCCTATAGCAAAAACCTCTCCAAAAAAAGTAAATATATTTCCTAACCTATCTACTTTAATATTATTTTTAAACACTTACATGCAGAGTCAGTTACCAAGTAACTATAATCAGTCTTCAGAGGACCAAAATATTCACACTTAGATATGCCAGACTATGGAAAAATAAGCTTTAGACATTTTGCTTTATAAAGATCATGACCAACTTGACTGCAAGTTCATCACTTTCACTGATTTCCTTATTGTCTGAAAATACCATTTCTGCCTGCTCCTTTTACTTACATAACCAACACAGCAGTAATGTAATTTGAAGAAATTTCTTAAAATATGTTTTATTTTACAAAGAATAGAATTTTTCAAAACAAAATTCTCAATTTAAATTCTGTAGGCTTACATGTTTAGTTTTAGATGGTTTCAATTATGATTAGCTATATTTAGAATACATGAATAGAATTAAAAGAGTAAAACTTGACTTAAAGTAGATCAGAATTAGATCAACCAGGAAAGTTTTAATTTGTTTTGAACCAATCTGTTGTGGTTGAGATAAGAGTTTCTTAATCCCGCCATTATTGATGTTTGTGCTGTGTAATTCTTTGTCATGGGTGAGTTATGATGATACCAAATGCCAGAAGTAGTGCCTCATTCCCTTCGACAACAACCAAATATGTCTCTAAATATTGCCTAATGTCCCATGTGTGTGTAGGGGGGACTCACCCTCAGTTGAGAATCATTCATTTCACTTTGGCATCTTTATAGTTGACATTATAATTGACTTGTTCAGCCTTACAAGCTTCATGGATTTCTGAACTAATACTGCATGCTTCTGAGCAAGTTTTTATATTTTATTTTTGTTTGCATATTTTATTCATGATAGCATGTGTACATGCATATGAAAGACAGAGAGACAGAGGAGAATGGTTGACAAGAGTCTCATGTTACACAATCCTCTTTCCTTGGCCTTTCAGTTTGTCAGAATCTTGGGACACAGTGCCTGGTGTGCTTTCAACCCAACCCAGGAATCCAAACCCATAGTTAGCCAAATGGCTTCCAGCACTGCAGTTCATTTTGCTACTAACTGTGGCACTAGCCTGGGCTAAGTTTTCATTTTCAAATTACCTTCACTTTTACTATTGTTGTTACAAATTCTTTTGCACTGTTGTATGCTTGTATTTCTTGAGGTCACATGCCAGGTGACAAAAAGAGGAGTTGTCCTAAGGAGAACTGAAAAATCATTCAGGTCACAGTGATTTCCAATTAAAGAAAAAGTAAAAAAAGGTACTTATGTCCTCAGAGGTATCCGTGATGTCTTCTTCCAATTACTCTCCTTTTCCTCTACTCATGCCTACTTCTTACCACTCTTTAATCTTAATTTAAGTCTCCGTGGATTTTACTGTCTAATTTTTCTGCGTAAGAACTTCTTGTTTACTACATCACTATTCTGTATTTTTCTTACTAAATTCCTCAACAGAGAATCTGTGTGCATTGGTTTGTGTTCAACATGTGGAAAAATTCAGAAGTATGGGTGATTGGGAGAGGTAGCATATCATCGAGCAAAACTTGAAGTAAGGAGACACTGAATCAAGCCATGATTTGCCTTTTAAATACTTTCAAGCTATTGAAGTAGTTATTTATTCGAGACCAGTTTCTTCTTATCTCTTGCATCTGCCTCTCTTAGTCTTGAAATGTTGACAAGAATGCTCAGTATCTGTGAAGCACTTTATAAACAATTCTTACTAAGGGATTGTCTTGATTTATAATGACAAAACTAAGGTGTATATTAATTTCTATTTTTTCTTAATAATTACCAGGTAAGTTAGATGTGCTAAGAATGAGTAGAAATATCTACACATATATAGAGGGTGGGCTGGAGGGAGGAGTCCTTATTTTCATACATACATGCTTCAACAAGGAGTATTGCTAAAGCTCTGGGGAGGCATCAAAGCAGGATTGGATAAATCTTTAATATTCTTTGGGGAAACACCCTTGTTAAGCTCAAAGGATTCTTCAGTTGTCCCTTAAAAAATTCTGCTATAGTTAGGATTCTTCTTTAACTTCATTTTTTAAAAAGAGATAAAATATCCACCATTTATTTTCCCAGAATAATCTAGGGAGGGGGCCAAAGACTTAGAAATTTTGTGTAAAAATTTTGTAGCCTATTTTTCATTATAGAAAAACAATTAACATTCATTTTCCTCATTATGATCTCCTAGTAGCTCATGAAATAATTTGGGCAGATATCATTAATTTTGACAACTGGATGAACTTGCTCTCTCACTCTCAAAGAAAAAAACCACACTGTCCAAAACCCAACACCACGAAGTTAGACAGCAGCTGGCGATGGTGAATTCCATCTCTAATGATTGAAGCACGTGAAACATGGAGAGGACGACAAAGAAACAGCTGCGCTTCTCCTGAGTGTAAATGAGAGCTAACCTTGTCGATTATTCTAGTAAATTCCCTCACAAAAAAAAAAGTGTCTGAACTTTTTAAAATGCTTCTTGTCCTCTCCATATCAACATAATCATAAAAATATAAAACCACAGTTTCAACACAAATACTATAGTTTTCTCTTTTTCCTACATTCCTATGAAAAACAGAATTGCCAGTATTTTAAACCTTCATAACTGAAAGATAAAATTTCCATCTTTATATTAGGCATCTTTAGTCAAACACACTTAACACATTATCCAAAGACAAGCTGTGGCAGCTGCTGGCATGCAGTCGCCGACTGTCCGGAGCAGCAGGCAGTGCAGCAGGGTTTCACATCATTGCTATTGCCACTTGAAAATGTGGTGGCATTTGGAAGTATTTTAAACCTTCATAACTGAAAGATAAAATTTCCATCTTTATATTAGGCATCTTTAGTCAAACACACTTAACACATTATCCAAAGACAAGCTGTGGCAGCTGCTGGCATGCAGTCGCCGACTGTCCGGAGCAGCAGGCAGTGCAGCAGGGTTTCACATCATTGCTATTGCCACTTGAAAATGTGGTGGCATTTGGAAAGATAACCCTTCACATCATTGCTATTGCCACTTGAAAATGTCTTGGCATTTGGTCAGATAACCCGCCTCTGAGAAAATACTATGATTATCCGATGGGTCACACTGCCTAAGGAAAAGAAATCATGAAAATATGTTTTCATTTATAACTATTCTCATTAGTAGGGGAAAAAGAACAATATAATGAGGAAATATTAAAGGCAAAATTCAAGAAAACACTTAAAATGAAAGCAAAATAAAAATTAAGAGTATAAAATTTTATAACTAAATTTAAATGGTGAATAAAGGTAAAAATATATTATTAGAATTTTAGGAAACAGAAGGCTTGTAACCAAAATAGAATAAAAAATGAGTGTTCTGTCCAAATTTGGTTAGAGTGGTATCTATTTGCTTTCTTCCCAGAATAGCTACTTTGTGATGAATAGTTAGCTTGCAGAAGAGAAAACTAATTTGAAAGTATTCACATTCTGTCCTTTATCACACATTTGCTCTCAAATTTAATTATCTATCAATGACTCTTATCTTAATTATTACTACTGTGTTTGTCTAATGGTTTTATTTTATTATTATTATTATTATTTGCAGAGGTTTTTGCCTTAGGGCATGTGTGCTCACAGAGAGAGAGAGACAGTGAGAGGGAAAGTGAGAATCCCCCCCCCCCGGGGGGGGGATGGCTATGCCTCAATCTCTTCTCCTCCATTTGCCTCTTGGGATCTTGGGCACACACGCACATGCACCCAGCCTGAGTTTCAAATCACCAGGTCCGGAACTCGAACCGCAGTTAAACATGTTGGAGTCCAGTCACATAACTGCTACGCCGCCTGCTGGTCCCTAATTGTATTACTCATATTGTCATTATTTCTTCATTTTTCTTTTAAACCAGAGGGTATGTGTACATGTGAGAGAGAAAGAAGAAAGAAAGAATCCAATGGGGCTCGGTTGTTAGGCCGAGTTAGCATAATCACTGCCATGTTAGGGCCTCAAGGACAGAGCCCGCCATGTTAGAGCTTCAAGGATGGAGGCCGAGGAGTCTGGAAAATTAGCTAAATAGAGTACGGGTGGGCCTAGTGGTGCCAGGACAAAGTCAACCTAACCTTAACAGGGAGTCCTTATCTAGACTTAAGTAGGTGGTGACAGCTAGACCCTCACTTCAAATACCCCCTCTCTTGTGTGCTACACACTATGGAAAATTACTGACTATATATCCTTATTGCAATCCTGAGCTATAAAAAGAGCCCTTTATCCTAGGTTCAGGGTCCTTGTTGAAAACCCATTGCATCAGGCAGAAACTCAGACCACAGCTAGCTGGAAAAAATAAAAGCCTCTTATGCAGTTGCATTGTCGTTGTCTTCTCTGCGTCACCATCAGTTAGACCAATCTCTGGACCCCAACATTGGTCATGTCACAGTCGTTCTCCAATTCAACATCCCGTCAGGCCATGAGACCTGGTACTCGACATGTTTTCCAAACCAGTGGGGCCTAGAATTGAACACGGCTCAGCTGTGGGATCTGGCTTCTTCTGCTCAGTGATTAACTGTGGCACTACAGGACTGGGCCTCCTTCTAGATTCACGAGTTGTAATTCAACTATATGGAAGGACTTTTCCTTCTTATTTGTGTATTCCCTCATTATATCAACATGGATTTATAGATACATATTTTATTCTAATGCTTGTAACGCAATACTAGTATTTCTTTGTTCAAATTAATGCAAGTTAGGTTATTGGGGGCTGCTTCAAGTTGGTTTTTAGTATGAAGCAAACATTTCTTACTTTTTGATGCCATGTGTTTTCTCAGGCTTATCCTTTATTTTCTCTGTCCTGGGTATGGAAATCAGCTATTTTCCCAGAGTCCTAGTTTCTTTACCGACATTTGGAAACTGAAGTTGCTGTGTTACCTACGTTATTTACTCTCAGGCCTTCACAGACAGAACGGCAATGTGCATGCATAAACCCATATCTATATTTCTTTCTGTACATATGAAGGACTCTCATAAAGTTCAAGGAAATTGGCAAAATAAACTCAGACCTCAATTCTACTTTGAACTATCAGTTCATAGCCTGGCAACCTGCTCAAAATTGCTTCTTACTCACCCATGGACTTGTCCTGACCAAAGGTGAGTCAGGCTTCTATTCTCCCGATAGGTTCCTGAACTTTGTCGGGTACTGAGTTTTTAATCAAAAATTGAGGTAGATACTATAAGGCCTGAGGGAAGAAAAAAGAAACACGGTGGAAACATTCCTGCCAGCAAGAACTTTCCTGTTTTCTGCATCTGGCCTGCCACCACCAACGGACTTTCCTGCACTTCAGCATTTGGCGCGCCCGCCAAAGCTGAACAGAAACAACGACCTTCATTGGCCAGACAAGGACCTGTTCGGGGACCTACAGGACAACGGTCCATTAAGAACGAGCAGCACCCACCCTGGATGAGGCTCCCTTGGCCTTTGACCAGGCCGAAGGACCTCATCCGAGAGCTTTTCACAGAATGGATTATATTGGTTTTATTGAACCCCAAGGCCTGACTCTGGTATTTGGTCCTTGCCATCTGACTCTGCCGCCTATCACAAATCAAATCTAACAGATACTATCATTTTTAATGGTTCATTCCAAAAATAAGATGACAAAAAAATTTGTTAAACTGTCAATCTCATGTGCCATCTACCCACCCCCATTCCTTTGTCCACTCTCTGAGAAACTTCCTGCTAGTCTTATTTCTCTCCTCTTACAAAAGCCTTTTTCTCTTTAATTTGGAGACTTTGCCAAATTTACGGCTGTGATGTTCCTATTGCAGTAGATTCCTTTCCTCTATTGCAAAAATCTTTTAAAATAAAAGCTCTCTAAGTGTGGATTTGTTTTAATTGGCAGTTGACACTACCAAACTAGTACCACAGATGTTTGAATTAATCAATTCGATTACCTTTTCTGAAAGAATGTCTTTAATATTGTATAACTTCCTTTATGTGTTTGTAATGAATTAAAATTTAACTAATATTAAAACTAAAACTTAGTTCTTTTTTTTTTTTTTTTTTTTGAGAGCTTTTTGCAATAGGGTGCATGCGCTCGCCAGACAGACAGAGAGAAACATAGAGACAGAAAGTGAGAAATCACCCCCCAGGGGGATGGTTACACCGCAATCCCTTCTCCTCCATTCTCCTCTTGGGATCTTGGGCACACATGCACACACGCCCGGCATGAGTTTTATGCCACCGGGTCGAGGACGCAAACTGCGGTCGACTACGTGGGAGTCCAGCAACATAGCCATTATGCTAACTGCTGGTTCCCTTAAAACTAAAACTTACACAGATACTTTTATTTCGTTTTGTGTGTGTGTGTGTGTGTGTGTGTGTGTGTGTGTGTGTTTAATCTTTTTCTTCCCCTTCTATAGATGATACAATGTAATTTTCATCAATACCTCTCCTTTGCCCTTAGGGGATTTTTTTTTTTTTTTCTTTTCTTCAAGACAGGGCCTTGTGCTGTCATTATTCTGCTGCTTCAGCCTCCCAGGTGCGACTTCAGATGCCCAAAACCACACAGAACTCTTTTGTACAGTCACACTGTGTTGCCCAGGATAGCCTCCAGCTCACCATCCTCCTGCCTCAGCCTACAGAGTGCTGAGAGTACAAGTGCATGCTACCTCTAGTGGGACCAGGAAGCAAATCTGGACCTCTGACATGGTCCCACCCTGCAGAGAAGTGTCTAAGCAGTTGCATACACGATGGCTAGACCTGGGGAAAATATTCTGCACCATCCATTTTAACATCAGTCCAGAGTAATGATAGACATGTAGGCACGAATGGAAACTTCTTAGTTGCTCATTGATTGTCTTCCTCATTCTCTTGGTTCTTTCCCCAGAAAGACTGCCTGTTTGGTCCCACGTGACAGCCCTGGCATCAAAAGCAATGGCCTATGTTTACAGTACCATCACTCGCTCTGCTGGCGTTGCTGAGTGCAGGTTACAAGTGATTTCTGCTTCCACCTTTTTTATTATAGTCAAACTCCTAGAGCATTTTCTGGATTATTTAGCCTAACCATAAATGTTGGCAGTTATAAACACTGGACTGGGTGATTTGTCTTCTGTCCGGCATCCTGGCTCATTTCACAGTAGCCTCAGTGTTGAGTCTGATACTTTTGTTTTGTTTTGTTTTAGATTGAACAACAGGATTTTAATTAACTAGTTACTTTTTAAAAAGTAAGTTTTATTTTCTGTATGAATTGATGTCTTTTTTCCCTTCCCATAGTTCATTTATTTATTTTTATACATTCAACCACTGTATATCACTATAGCTTCTAAAGTGAATTTTCCCAGCATGAATACACTATGTATTAGTCCAGTTAACGGTATTGTCATACACGTTATCATCAACAATTTTCCATTTTTGTGTTCCTAAAGTATTTTGCTTCTTTCTTTTCCCCCTTGAGTCTGGTTCTTGCACTGGCCCCCCAGAAATGTTCATTAGCATTCAACCTAGCATTCGCATCTCTTGGAGCATTAGGTAAAACAAGAAAGCTAAACTTAAGATACTTCTTCCGTTTGATTTTGTTCCCTGGGCAAGTTGCTGTGACTGTCTCAAAATGTAAGGAGGTTTGGGCATGCTAGCACAAGAGCTCATCTCATCACAGAATCCTCATCAGAGATGTGCAGACTCCTTTGTCTGGCCTCAGTGCTACTATTACATACCTGTCCTCATGCAGCTCTCTTAAAGAAAGTCCCAGGGGAAGAAATCAGGAAACGCATTCTGACTGTTTCCTATAGTTTACTTGCTTTTCTCCTTTGATAATTATTTTATAAAACAAATCTTTTACCATTTTTTTCCTTTTTATTTTACTAATTTTGCCAGAGGGCATGAGGGCTTAATGGACAGAGACAAAGAAAGCCTCGTGGGATTTGGGGGCACACACTCATATGAACCAGGTGTGCTTTTTAAGATACTGGGTCTGGGATTCAAACCACAAAGCTGGCCAAGTACAATCCAACCACTCTAACCACCATGTCATGTTATAAAATGTTTTCTCTACTTTATTCTTCTATTATCATGGTTCAAAGATAGTAAAGGAAATTTCAGCAAGTAAATTGCAGTTTATAGATAAATACACTATAAGAAAGGTTCTTCAGGCTTAGTCCTATTTTTATTTACTTTTATTTTTTAAGAGAGAGAGATTTTGCCTACAGGGTACATGTGCTCACCATAGAAATGGAGAGGCAGAAAGTAAGAAATCATCCCCCAGGGGAGATGGCCATGCTGCAATCCCTTCTCTTCCATTCTCCTCTTGGGATTTTGGGCATGCATGCCTGCACGATCAGTGTGAGTTTGAGGCTGCCAGGTCCAGGATTTGAACCATGGTCAACTACATGGGAGTCTAGCAACATAACCATTACATCCTCTGCTGGTCTCCAGGCTCAGTCTTTAATATACTAAAGAAGAAAGACTGTTAGCTGATATACATTTATCTATAGGTATATATGTACATATACACGTACACACATATAGATATCATTTCAAAGAAAATATATTTACATATAGAGTATTTTTTAAAGGAAAATCGTGTCATATGAATATTTTTACTAGAATAATCCTATTTACACATAAGAAGCTGAATATCATCTGCTATTCCGTATTTACACACCTTTATTTCTACATCTTTCCTCACATCCCTTTCTCTCCTCATCCAAATTAGTCAATGGCTACCCTGGATGAAGTACAAAAGCACCAGGTAGCTATGGATGTAAACATAGAAAAATCATAATAAGAACTTAAAATGAATACTCCCATTGCACAGTAAGAAGCAGTGTAAAAACTTTTTGTGTCTATTTATCTATCCAAATCTATTTATTCACTGTCCATTCATCCATCATGCAGAGTAGGAATAGAAAACTCAGCTGGAAATTAAGATAAACTGAGAAACAAAATACCCCAAAGAAGACTAAATGATTTATGTAAATAATAAATTTTGAATACAAAGGTTCTGTTTTCATTTTTACCAAGTCAGAAGTGGTTGTGGTCTGTCTTTTAGGTTTTTGCCACAGCACGCATGCTTTCACCACAAAGAGGCACTGAGAGAAAAAATAAGAACTCCCCTCCCCCCGCTTCCCATCCTAGTGGAATGGCCATGCCACAATTCCTTCTTCTCCATTCTTCTTGCAGGATTTTGGGCACACAAGCACATGCACCTGGCATAATTTTTAAAATACCAAGTCCAGGGTTTGAACCATGATCATCCATGTGGGAGTCCAGTTCCTTAACCACTATGCCACTTGGTGGCCTCTAGAAATTTTTAAATAATTTATAAAAAGTACTTTACTTTTTAGAAGTTTAGTTGCTACTTATATAGAAGAGTCATAAAACATTTTAAAGTTTTATGTTATAAAGGTTTTGAAAGAAAAATGTCCTTGGCCCATAATTATGTTTCATTTCATAACCTGTTAGGTCCTATATCTCAGTGTAGTTAAAGACCTGAAAAGGTAATTTGCATGTTTTGATGGGAAAAATTCAGAATAGAATTTTAATATCCTTCTGCACTTGATTAAAATAAAGGTGAAAACTTGAATCAGTGCATTAAATGTCTATAACTCTCACCTTTCCTCAATATACAAGATTTTATAGCTGTAACCACTGAAATAATTCCTATGTCAGACAGGATTAGGACTTCAAAAGTCACTTCTACCTGTTTCCACACACCTCGTCCATTTCCCCAGTAGTGTTTATAGGGACAGAGTCTACCTGGCATTTTCATTTCAATGTTAAATTTTGACTCTTATCTTTCAAATGTAAAGCCGAAGTGTGGAATTTCTCTCATTATCCCCCCCATTTTTCTTTTTAATACTCTAATATGTTTAAATATAAAAATAATTTTACTAAAGAAATTGCTACAGGGCATTTTTGCATGCTAGAGAAGAATAGAGAGAGAGAGAGAAAGAGAGAGGGTTAAGGAAAGCAAGAAAACACTTCCCAGGGTGTCTGGTCATGCCACAGTTCCTTCTTCTTTCTCCTCTCAGGATTTTGGGGGTGCCCCCCCCACCCACACACACACCATGTTTTCCAAGCCGCAGGTCCTGGGACTCAGATCACAGAGCCAGTCATGTGGATCCAGCAACCTTAACTACTGTGCCCTAAATACTTTTTAATATTTTGTCAGTCACTATGTATTAATAATCTACTATCATCCGGGAAATGTCCTGTATTTTTAAGATATAGTAACAAAACACACACAAAGAAAACCCTGCCTTAATTGAATATTCATTCTATTATACATCATAAACCCTATGTTTTCTTCTATTTTAGATATTATCACATTAAAACACAATTATTTCATAGTGATCTTTTTACTCCACATAAATTGGCAACACTTGCAAATAACATCATAGAGCCTATCTAGGGATGGCAACTATTCATTTACTCTGGCACAGATGTTAGCCAAGTCTGGAATTTACTTTAGATTTTTCCAGGTATAGAGGATTTCCATTGGTTACATTAAGATAATATGACAGCAGAGTCAATTTTAAAAGAAATGTATATTTTCTTCACTAAAGGGGAAATATCAAGGGATTTAAAGACTGAGAAGCTAAGAACATCAAACAAAGGTACACACATCCACACGTATTCCTATGCACAACGTAGACTGACAATAACGACAGCTTGAGAAAACATTGGTTTTGGCCACTACAAAAACCCTGCTCTAATTCTAAATCATATGAAGAGTAGATGAAAATATAGGTGGTATCAGCTAGCTTCCCATCACAATCCCATTATTTATCTTTTATGAATTTTGCTTTCTTGTTGCATACTTAACTGCATACTGTTCAAATGGTCTTTCCACAATAACCATTATTGTAATTTCTGGAGGAAAATAGTCCAGAATAGGTATGTTTTGAACCAAGGTATGCTATATACTGGTTGTCTGCTTAGAAAAACACTGCATAGGGGTCAGCAGGTAGCATGGTAGTTAAGGTGCTGGACTCCCACATGGCTGACTATGGTTTGAGTCCCAGACCTATCAGCTTGTTTTCTCATTCTCCTTCTGTTCTTTTTCTGGTCAACTTGATTAATAATAAATTAGTTAATTAATTGTTTAAAAAAGAACAAGAAAAAAGAAAAACACTACACATACATTAGTAATACAGATACTAATCAAATTTGACACAGCTTCTGCAGGAATGAGCTCAATAAATAAAGCAATAAAATATTATAGACACCACAGATTCGAGCCCAGCAGTTGGTGTAATGGCTACGTCACTGGACTCCAATATAGTTGACTGCAGTTCGAGTCCCAGACTTGGTGGCTTAAACTCACGCCAGGCGCATGTGCATGTGTGCCCAAGATCCTGAGAGGAGAATGAAGGAGAATAGATTGTGGTGTGGCCATCCCCCCTGGGGATGATTTCTCACTTTCTATCTCTGTCTCTCTCTATCTTTCTGGCGAGAGCACATGGCCTATAGCAAAAATCTCTCCAAAAATAAATAAGTAAGTAGACACCACAGATTCGCAAACATGGTTATTGTTTTAAATCTTGTCTCAATCTTTTGCAGAGTGCTATACAGTGTATTAAATTGTTTAAGGGAAGGGAAAAACATAGTGCCTGACTCATAGTAAATAAAAAATACTAACAGCATTATTATAATGGTCATAAAAATACTGTAGTAATTGTTATTATTTAAAAATAAACCCTGAGAGGCTGCAAATTGGGTTAAAGAACACAATTCTCTGTAGTATATTACTGTAAATGTACCCATGAATCGTACCCAGAAAGTCAGTGACAAAGTTCTAAAATCACATTAACCAGGCAGTGTAGGTATGCAGTGGTACTGAATATTTTTTCTTTAGTTAATAAATAATTCAGGATTTCTGGATTTAAATAGCATACAACAAGCAACCCTTAGGGCAATCTTTCCAATCTTCCTAATAAAAGTGTCTATGGAAACAGAAAACAAGATAAAAACTCATAAGCCTAAAAAACTTTAAATTCTATAGAAAGTACTGGCAGAATCTAGGAGGAATTTTTACTAACTTATTGTGATTGTGAAGATAAATTTAGAGAGAAAACCAAAAATCTTTCCTCTGACTAACAAACGAAAGACTTCTATCAAGCAGAAAACTTGGCAGATTCGATTTGCTTTTGCAAGTACTGCTCAGGTTACATATTGCTTTTTCAAAGAAGACTTTTGCCTCTCAAATGATTAGAGTCCTTTGTTAAAATACTGTTTCCTTACTACTGCTAATCTGAGAACTAATTTCAGACCCATCCATGGGACTATCTCTTTCTCATCCTTCTCCCTCCTTCTCTCACACAGTAAGTAAGTACTCCTTCAGGAGCAAGGGACACTCAACTGCTGGTTACCATCCCCTACCTCAGAGTCTGACACCATGTGTCACACACAGGATATGCTATATGTTGCTGTTGTTTCGTTTTGTTTTATTTTTGAGAGAGAGAGAGATTTTTGCTATAGGGCATATGTGCTCATTAAACAAAAAGAGACGGATAGACAGAAAGTGAGGGGATGGCCGTGTCTCAATCCCTTCTGCTCTATTTCTCCTCTTGGGATTTTGGGCATACATGCACGTGTACCCAGTGTGAGTTTCAGACCTCCAGGTCTGTGACTCCAACCGCAATCCACCATGTGGAAGTCCAGCACCTTAACCACTATGCCACCTGCTGGCCCATGATACACATTTTTGAAAAATCATTTGTTTTCTTTCCATCAAACAGCCTAAAGTCAGTGAGTAAAACAAAGTGAAGAGGAGAACAGATTAACTTATAACATGTCAAAAGGTATCATTTCTAAGAAGTGAAACTTTGCATACAGCAACCTGAGCCATGGAATCATAAGCACAACCCACCAAGAGAACTGTAACTGTCCACGTAATCCAGAGTATACTGGATCTGGGAAGAGGGGTCAGAAATCAGGAGCAGTTTTATCTCAGTAAAGTTACGCTCTGTGGATTGGAATG
>NW_006160225.1:2419611-2460205 GCF_000334495.1 Tupaia belangeri chinensis | reverse complement strand
GAGGCCGGTCACTGTGGATGGCTACCTGCCGTGGTTCCTCCATCTAACAATGGCACCAAGGGTAGCAGGAGTAGAAACACTGAAAACTGTGGTCTGGAACATTATGGAAAATACATGCTAAATTGTCATTACTAAGGGTCAAATCATTAATGGGGAAGAAAATTTGAGAAGTATTCCCATAGCTCAAAGCAGAAGGAGACAAAGAAAATGGCAATTAAGGAGACCAAATAATAGATATGTTCATTATGATAGTCTAGGGGAAGAAATAAGAATAATAAGTAGAGAATCTAATAAAACTTGACCAAAATGTTTTTTTTTTAAAAAGGATTCACTACACTATGTTAATTAATTCAAAATTAATCAGAAATTCAATATGTCTAATCAAAATCCTAACAGTCTTTTCCAAAAAATGACAAACTGATTTTGTATGAGACAGCAACTGAATAAAAATATCCAAGAAGACATTTCAAAAGAAAACCAAGCTCATGGGACCTACCATATTGAAATTATAGCTATAAGGTTGGCCCCATAGCAAGATGGTTAAGCCCTATCTGGAGAAAATTGGATTCCACATGGTCCAAGGCAACTGAAATTCCAGTCCTGGCAACTTAAAAAACACATGGGACATAGATCCATGCCCAGGATTGTGATGGGATGAAGAGCTGGAGGAATAAGGACTGGAGTGTGACCATACCCCCGGGAGGGAGGGTGGGAGGCTTCATCTCTCTCTCACTGGCATGCACCATATGACAATCATAAAGGAAAGACAAGGGGCCAATGGGTAGCATGGTGGTTAAGGTGTTGGACTCCCACATGGATGACCATTTTTTGAATCCCAGACCTGGTGGTTTGCTTTCTTACTCTTATTCGCTTTCTTACTTTCTTTCTTTTTCTGTCTCTTTCTGGTGAGCACAAATTTAAAAGAAATAATATTAATAAATAAAGTTAAATAACTCTTTAAATTAAAAAAAGAAAGATGAAAAACTATAGCTATGATAATTGAGGAATTGGCACTCAACGGACATTGTGATAGATGAAACAGCAGAAAGAACAGAAACGGACCTACTCATGTACGGAAACATAATTCTGACAAACCTGTCACTGAAGAACAGTGAGGGAAGGATTGGGTCTTTAGTAAATGCTAGGTGACAGTTGGTGTCAATTCGGATAAAGCAAACAAACCAGTCTGAAATTAGATCCATATGTTGCACCATATAATATCAATTCCAAGTATATTCCAGACCAAATTTCAAAGGCAAACTTTCTACATTTAGAAAAGTGCATATGAGGGGCCAGTAGGTGGTATGGTGGTTAAGGGTGCTGGACTCCCACATGGCTGACTGCAGTTCAAGTCCTGGACCTGGTGGCTTGCTCTCTCTCTCTCTCTCTCTCTTTCTCCCTCTCTCTCACTCCTCCCTCTCTGTCCCTCTCTGGTCAAATTAAAATAAATAAATAAAGTTAAATAATTATTAAAAAATGATAGAAGCCAATTAAAAAAAAAGAAAAGTGCATATGAGAACATAATGTATGAATAAAAACTAGGAATTTGATTATTAAGCCAGATACAGAAATTATTTTTTAAAAATTATTTCATTTAACTTTATTTACTTATTTATTTTTAAGTTGACCAGAGAGAGACAGAACAAGAGAGAGAGAGAAAGCCACAGATCCAGGATTCAAACCATAGTCAGCCATGTGGGAGTCCAGCACCCTAACTACCACGCCAGCTGCTGGCCGAGATACAGAAATTTATTTAATCATGCAGGATGCTGCTGTTGTACTTTACTGCATTACAACAATCAAATGACATTTTTTAAAGAAAAGCAAGACAAGCCATCAACAGAGTAAATATTAATTTTGTGAGAAGTAAATACAAAACTACAAATCAATTAAAATAGAGAAAAATACCAACAGAATAGAGTTCTCACAGAGAAAATATATTGGAAAATAATAAAAAAGCAGATGATTGATTTTATTAACCATTAGAAAAAAAAGCGAAAATTACATCCAAGAACAGTTTTATCCACACTTGATAAAAATTAAAAAGTCTTATAAGCTCTATTTCTTTTTTTTTTTTTAGAGGTTTTTCCAATAGGGTGCATGCACTTGCCAGAAAGACAGAGAGAGACAGAGAGAGACAGAAAGTGAGAAATCACCCCCCAGGAGGGATGGCCACACCACAATCCCTTCTCCTCCATTCTCCTCTCGGGATCTTAGGCATGCACGCACAAGCACCTGGGCTGAGTTTAAGCCACCAGGTCCAGGACTCGAACTGCGGTTAACTACCTGGGAGTCCAGCGACATAGCCATTATGCTAACTGCTGGGCCCTATCCAGATCATTTTGAGCAAGAGATGACTGCAGTACAAATTAACAGTTATCCTAGAAAACAGTTTGATATAATCTTTTTAAATCAGGAGTGTTATATTTTAATATTGCCCGACATTATTATAGAACATATATATTTCTCTTAGCATTACCATTTAGCTGCATTATAAAAGAGTTCTACTACTTCATTTTTTCCAATAATATTTACATAATAAAAAAAGTTGCTTTTCTTAGGATTTATGATCGTTGGTAATAAAACTCTAGAAAAAAGAACATTACCAATAATTTCTAAAAGTATTGCTAATGTGTTTATATTTTCTAGTTATAATAACTATAAAAACATAAAATATAAATCATTTACTTATAAAATTAATACATTCATCAAATAGGCTTAAAAATGTTTCAATGTGAGTAAAAATATTATATTCTTTTTTTTTTTTCTTTTTCTGGAGAGGTTTTTGCTATAGGGCGCGTGTGCTCGCCAGGCAGACAGAGAGAGACAGAGAGACGGAAAGCAGGAAATCACCCCCCCAGGGTGGATGGCCATGCCGCAATCCCCTCTCCTCCATTCTCCTCTCAGGATCTTGGGAATACACACATACACACCCGGCATAAATTTAAGCAACTGGGTCTGGGACTCGAACCACGGTCAACCACGTGAGTCCAGCGACATAGCCATTATGCTAGCTGCTGGTCCCAAAATATTATAGTCTTTTAAATACACCATTTTTTCCAATGTTAATGAGCAATAACCCAAACTTTCTGTGAAGGAAATTTAAGTCTAACATTTCTTGGTGTTTCAGTAAGTCCAATATTGTTTTCATTTGGGGGAATGAGCGATGAAAAGGTACACTGCTAATTCCAAGAGGTGTTTGGGAAACTACAGCCCACGGGGAAGCGGCTCCCCTGAGTCCATCAGCCTCAATGACCCTCCAATGGACTATGTGAGTAAATGCAGCCCGGCGGCTCAGAAAGCCTGCGTGGAGGGTAGGGAACACCACTGCATTAAGATGCAGGCCCACCCCGGAGGAAACACATCTTGGGCAACATGGGAAGTTGGCAAAAGTTCCTTGTAATGTAGTGATTCTCACATCTTCAGGGACCTGAGCAGTTTTAGCATCTCCACCATCTTCTCCTCCTCCAGTTCTTGAATCAGGGAACTGAATTCCTTCCTCAGCATCAAGTAGATCCTTGCCTTGGTGTACGCTTCAGTACAGTAGGGGTTGTTTACAGACTCCTTCCTTTGCCTGACCAGCAAAAAGGATAACTCACTCCTTGCATGTTCCTATCGAGTAGCACTAAACTTATCAATAAGTGGACATTTTTCCTCAACACATGCTGCCAGTAGTCCTGCAAGCTGTTTTTCTCATCTTACAGAAATTTGACTTCTAACAGACTGGACAAGTCTGAAAAATAAGAGGTTCACCAGGAAACAGATGATAGGTAGACGTTGTAGCACCTCCCGCTGGAGGCGTGAAAGGAGAGACATAGGCTCAGATTCCTGGGCGAGGGCTCCTTCACCACCTCATCCAGCTTTCCAAATATCAGCACACGCCAAGCGTCACTGAGGGTTCATGGCTCCGCAGGTACCACAAGGCCTGTCCAGTAACTGTGGCTCTAACAGTTACAATCAACTACGGAGAACATTCCAACATTCCACCTGGAACCCAACCAGCAACTGGCATTGGCCAGTTACATGGTGGGTAGAGGGGGGAGATTGGGAAAGTCAAATACACTAGCTCCATCGATATCAAGTTACCATTCTTATTTACACCTGTCCTGTACCTTTCATTTCAGTATAAAATAAAAATACTGTAAAATGTAGGAATTGTTAGTGTGTGACCTGATAAATAACTTTATACCCAACACCCGGATCAATACATGAGTCATGTCCATCAGCACACAAAATACTCCATGTAACTTTTTAATCAATACTCACCCACCACGAACATATGCAACCTCTGTTTGATTTCTATTAACATAAATAAATTTCTCCAGTTCCTGAACATCATAGAATAACAAATTACAATGAACACTCTGATGTCGCTTCTTTTGTCCAAAGTAGTGCTTGATACATATCCATGTTTCATGGTGGATAAGAAGTTTTTTCATTTTTTATTTTTTTATTTGTTATATATTTTTTGTCTTTTTTTTTTTTTTTTTGGAGGTTTTTGCTATAGGACACGTGTGCTCATCAGAAAAAGAGAGACAGAGATACAGAAAGCGAAAAATCACCCCCCGGGGAGGATGGCCACGCTGCAATCCATTCTCCTCCATTCTCTTCTCAGGATCTTGGGCACGCACGCACACGTGCCCAGCGTGAGTTTAAGTCACCGGGCCCAGGACTCTAAGCATGGTCGACTACCTGAGAGTCCAGCGACATAGCCATTACACTAACTGCTGGTCCTGAATAAGCAGTTTAGTTCTCTCTGTCATGTTGCAGTAATTTGACAGTGTTTGAGTATGTCTCAATATATTTATAGCTATTTGGATTGCTTCAAATCCATAAGGTTTTTAAGGGTGAAGATACTGTGGCTTACTTATATGCATGCCATTTTGATAAATGTGTTTTTATTTGCCCTTCACATAGAAATTCTGGGTTAAGGTATGCTAAATATTATTTGAAACAGCTTTATTAGGCTATAATTTGCTTGTGCTAATATTCAGCTTTTTAAAAACAGCTCATTAACGTTCTGGCATTGTACAGGATTGTGCCAACACCACAAATCAATTTAAAGCATTCAATCACCCAAGAAAGATCCTTCTATCTTTGCTCAAATGGCTGCATTTGTGTGTTTGTGTGTGTGTGTGTGTGTGAGAGAGAGAGAGAGAGAGGGTGATGGTGGTGGTAAAAATATTTACTATGAAATCTACCGTTTTAACACATGTATTACAAAAGTACACATAGTGTACAATACAATATTGCTAATATAGGAGCAACAGATCTCTAGAATTTAATTACCTTCAATAACTGGAAATTAAGCAGCTCCCCATTAACCTGTCTCCTAGTCCCTGGCAACTACCATTAGAATCTGCTTCTATGTGTTCTAACTATTTAGAGGAGGCATTTAAGTGGAATTATGTAGCATATGCCATTTCTAACTGATTTATTTACTTAGCATAATTTCCTCAGGGGTTTACTTACCTTGTCAAACATGTAGGATTTCATTTTTAAATTAATATATTTTTAATTGAGAAGTGATTATGTTTTGGTTTCTGTGTACATTGTAGAAAACTTAGTCAAGCTAAGTGAAGTAAGCCAGGCTCAGAAAGACAAGTCATATACTCTGACTTATATGTAGAATGCCAGTACCATACCATCTTGGTTATTATATCTCTGTAGTATATTTTGAGATATAGTAATGCTCAAATGTGCAGGATTACTTTGGCTATTTAGGATCTGGGAGATTTTATACAAAGTCTATGACTGCTTTTCCTATTTGTGTGAAGAATGTCATTGATATTTTGATAGAAATTGCATTGAATCTATAGATTTTATTGGATAATTTTTTAAAGGTTTTTGTCATAGGGCATGTGCACTTGCCAAAAAGAGACAGAGAGAGACAGTGAGAGGGAAAGTGAGAGATCACCCCCCAAGCAGATGGACATATCACCATCCCTTATCCTCCATTCTCCTCCTGGGAGAATGAGAGTGGTCGGCCATATGGGAGTCCAGCACCGTAACAACTATGTCACTTCCTGGCCCCAGGATAACGTTTGAATTTAATGATATTAATTCTTCTAATCTATAACCATGAGCTATCTTTCCATTTATGTCTCCTGCTTCTTTCATAAGCATTTTATAGTTTTTATTACAGAAATATTTTATATCTTTGGTTAAATTTGTTACTAGATTTTTTTCTTTTTTTGGAGAGATTTTTTCACTATAGGGCGCGTGCACTCGCCAGACAGACAGAGACATAGAGACAGAAAGCGAGAAATCACCCCCCAGGGGTATGGTCATGCTGCAATCCCTTCTCCTCCATTCTCCTCTCGGGATCTTGGGCACACACGCACACGCGCCCAGCGTGAGCTTTAAAGCTACCGGGTCCGGGACGCGAACCGCGGTCGATTACGTGGGAGGTCAGCGGCAGAGCCATTACGCTAACTGCTGGTTCCCCAAGATTTTTTGTTTGTTTTTGTGGGCCTTTTTTTGAAGCTATTGTAAATGAGATTATAGGTAGTTAGATACTTATATATAGAAACACCACTGACTTTGTGTGCTGCTTTTGTACACAACCACTGCATTGAATTCATGTATGTTCTACAGTCTTTCTGTGGAGAATTTCTCTTTTCTTTTGAGAGAGAGTTAAAGAGAAAGCACAAAGATGAGGGAGACAGACAGAAAGGGAGAGAGAAACTGGTACTTCTGATAGGCTCTCGATTTTGTGATCCTGTGCTAAGCTCCCCAATAGCTAGAATTACAGGCATATAGGCCTATCCTGGCCAGTTTGGACTGGTCTAGGATCTGAACCTGGGCTTCCAATATGGCTCCAGCCCTAACTATGGCATTTCAATTAGATCAACAATAAATGTCTAATCAGAAAAAATTCAATTCAGCAAAATATTCAATTGCTGAACAAATAATTGCTTTCACTTTGAAGTTCTACTGCAAACTGGAGTTTTATTCCTAAGCAAGAGAAAAATAAGTTTATATTTGCACATGAAAATTAAATTTTAATATACAAAAGGAGTACAAAAAGTTCATGGAAAATACATATGTTAGAAAAAAAAAAAAGTAGGCTGTCCTGTGGTGTGGTGGTTAAGGTAGCTGGGTCCCACATATGGTTCAAGTCCTGGACCCAACAGCTTGAAAAACACATTGGGCAAATGCGTGTATGCCCAAAATCCCAAAAGGAGGGAGAAATGGAGAGGGGATTGCAGTATGATATTCTCCATGGAAGGAATGGTGCTTTTTCACTTTCCTTCACTCACTCTCTCTGTCTCTCCAGTGAGCACATGGGCCCTCTGGCAAAAAAAAAAAAAAAAAAAAAAATAGTTTGGATTTCAGTGCTTTTCAAAATGGAAATCATACGTTAATTCCATTTTTTCAGGATTTTAAAAGTTCACTTATTTTTTTCTTCCATAATCAGGAGAGACAGGGAGAGAGAAACATAGATGGAGACAGAGACAAAAACACAGAAGCCCCAGCTCAGCCCCAGAACTCTTCCACATAACTCAGCCTCTCCGAGAACCAAGCTTTACCTCTATATCATCCTCTGGCCCTTGTTTTGCCACAAACTTTTTGAAACTCCCTCATATATAGACTTTAACTACAATTTTATCAAAGGCTATTCAATAAGAAAAAAACTAAACCCCTAAAGAAATAGCAGTATGTATGAAATAATAGTGAAATCAAATATTGATAAAATATATCAGCACATTTAATTTAGTAAAGGCTATAAAAATTAATAACTTTGAGCCAGCAGGTGGCATGATGGTTAAGATGCTGGACTCCTACATGGCCAACCAAGGTTCAAGTGTCAGATTTGGCAGCTTGAAAGACAAATCATGACAGTTGTATGTGCACACAAGCCCAAAATTCCAGGAGGAGAAAGGACTCTGCTGTGACTAACCCCCCCCACCCAGGGGAGGCATGATTTCTCACTTTTCCTCTCATTTTTTCTCTCTGTACTTCTCTGGTGAGCACACATACCCAAAGGCAAAACCTTTAAAAAAGATAATAAATTAAAAATAAAAATAACTTGTAGTTTTGTGACACCAAGACAAAGTTTCACAAAAAATTTAAGGAAACGAAGGCAGAAAAAGATGAAAATAACTAGAGTAAAAATACTACGATTAATAACAGATAAATTTGCATTACCTTCATTATTAATATCTTCCTTAAATTCATTGCTGAAACTAAGAATTGAAAATGAAATATTATATCTGGGGAGTTTACCAATATAATTCTGCATGTGATGTCACACAAAACACATACAATAACAAATTAACCTGGAAATAATAAAATTAATTTAATCATTACATAAAATAATATTTTGGGGCCAGTAGGTGGTGTGGTGGTTGAGGTGTTGGACACTCCCACATGGCCAACAGCAGTTCAAGTCCTGAACCTGGTGGCTTGATTTCTCACTTTCTCTCTCTCTCTGTTTCTGTCTCTCTCTGATCAAATTAAAAAATAAATGAATGAATAAATAAAATTAAATGAATAATTTTTTAAAAATTCATTGTGATTATACTCATAATAAATCTCAAAGGATTTAAAAATACCCTCCTTGCAAACAGATAGAATAAAGGAATAATGTCATTATTTTGTAAACTGACATTATAATGCAAACTACAACAAACCAATTACATAGAACATAAAGTAAAGGAGAATCAAACAAATAGCAAGTAGGAAATTTAAGGTAGCAAAATGCTTTCCTTTTAATTAAGATTACTTTTAGTGGACAAATCATACAAGGCTGATGTTTTGATATACACATATAATGTGGAATGATAAATCAAACTAAGTAACATTCTTATCACCTCACTTAACAATTTCTGTGGTGAAACACTTAAATTTAGTTTCTGAGACCAGCAAATGGCATAATGGTTATATCTCGGGACTCCCACACAGTTGACTATGACTCGAGTCCCAGATCTGGTGACTTAAAACTCACGCTGGGCATGTGTGCATGCATGCCCAAATTCCTGAGAGGAGAATGGAGAAGGGGTTGCTGCATGGCCATCCCCCCAGGGGGTGATTTCTTGTTTTCTGTCTCTCTGTCTCTCTCTGCGAACGCACACACCCTATAGCAAAAATAGCTCAAAAAAAAAAAACCTTTAGTTTCTTAGCTATTTTGAAAAATATATTATTTTGATAATCATTATTAATCCTGTTACTCATTATTATATTATGATAAGATTAGTGAACATTTTAACCATCTTTTCTGTTCCAAAGCTGAATTTGTTTAGAAACAAAACCTTTACATGTATGATTCTGGTAAAAAATACCACTAGTCTGGGAGTTAAGAAATAAACTTAGGTATAAAATCACTGTATTGACTTGTATATATATTTTCCAGTTGTTATTTGAGCCCAACTATGGCAAAATTTATTTAAAATTTTTTCTTTCAGAAATATATGCTTTTTCTGCAGGGGAACAAAAGCCAGTTGTTCTACACTTCAATACTGAGAAACTGAGAATTACTTGCTCTCTTCTTATCCATATGTATTTAGAATCTTAAATAAATGTAGCATTTATTCTAGACTAGTACACTTAGGTATATGACTATTTTATCACTCGTGAAGCCATCAAGGGCTCAAAAGGAAAAGCAGGATATTGTAAAAAAGATGGGCTTGATAATTTATACGTGAAACTCTTGATTCACATTCCACTGTTACTTTTCTACCCACTGAAACTCTCTATATTTAAAACCAATGCTAGTGAAGATAGATTCACTTAAAGTAATGCTGATTCATAAACACTTCAGTGAGCCAAAAGTATAATTTAATAGCAAGAGAAGTGGAGCTCTGAATGAAGAAAAGGAGAAAATTGTATTATTAAAATGCTTGCCAAGAAGGTGAGCATGTTCAATTGACTCCTATTTCTTGGGACATTTACTCAGAAGTATCCCATATTTCTAAAATTCAGGTCAAGTTTGTTATTGCATTAATGCACTTTTGTGATTAATTTTACTAATGAAAAATATCCATTTTCACAAAGCATATGTGAGAATATTTCATTTTTGGAGAGAAGAGATTTTCAAGGTCAATTGAGTTATTAAATAATACAGAGTGGATGCAATGAACTTTCTTTTTTTTTTAACAGAGAAAACTGAATTAATATACCAATAAAGAAAACAAAGCAGCATTTCAGTTCTCATGCAATTGTAAAATTAAGCAGCCCAGTGAATAGGTTTAGCTAGGTACAGGTATTTCAATCATAGTATTAACAAAATTTAGCAGCGTATAAATTAAAATGTTATCTAGAAACTTTTGGTAGCATCCTTTAAAAGATTTATAGTATCATTAATCACAAAGCAAACAGTATTAGTTTAGCATATGCCAGAATTGGAATTTGATTTTAATACAAATGATAAGGAACTAATAAAAATGGCTCATCATTTCCCAGAGTCACCTTTACAAATGGGTTTAGCGGTTACATCACTGGACTCCTACACAGTCTATGGTGGTTCCAGTTCCCAACCCAGTGGGGCTTCAGCTCACACTGGGCATTTGTATATATGTGGGTGTGTCTGTGCCCAAGATCCTGGAAAAATAGAGAAGGGATTGCAGTGTGGCCATACCCCCAGGGGATGATTTCTCACTCTCCTTCTCACTGTCTCTATTCTCCTGCCTCCTGCCACCTCCCAGCAAGCAAACTTGCAGGCAAAAACCTCTTTAAAAAAAAAAAAAAAAGAAAGAAAAAGAAATGGGTTTAAACCATAATTCTATTTGTTGCTGTTGCTGTTTGTTTGTTTGAGTTTTTCTATAAGGCATGTTTACTCACCAGAGTGAGAGGGATAAAGAAAGAAATCACTCCGTGGGGGTACAACTAAACTGCAATCCCTTTTCCTCCTACCTTCTCTGAGGAGTTTGGGCATGCACATATAAGCTCAGAATGTTTTTCAATCCACCAGGTCCAGGACTCCAACAGCAGAGGGGCTATGTGGTGTCCAGTCTCCTTCACCACCACGCCCCTGGCCAGCCCAAAGTCATAATTCAAAATGTGGCAGAGATTCCTTTAAATACTGAGTTCAGGCAAAACTACTGAACAGAATATAGCAGATGTTGAGAGAGAAACCAAATTATAAATCATAAAAAGAAAACCTAAAAAAATAAAAATCAGTATTCCTTTGCATGTTTTTTAAAAAAGATTAAAAAGTGATTACAAAGGTACACAATGATTTTGTGAATATATTTAGTATATATATTTGGTATAAACAGCAGGTGTGGACTATGTCTACAAAGAATAAATTAGTATGTAACACTATTTATTTGACATTCATAAAAAGTTATATGAACAATTGAACAACAGATGTGAAAAAGATGCTAAGGTTCTTTAGTATTCTAGAGTAATAGAAATTTTAAAAAATATCCACAGAACTCGGGGCCAGCAGGTTAAGGATGCTTGACTGCCACATGGCTGACCACGGTTCAAGTCCCAGATCTGGTAGCTTGCTTCTCTCTCTCTCTTTCACTCTCTCACTCTGTCCCTCTCTGGTCAAAATAAAAACATAATAATAAATAAAGTTAAGTAAACTAATTCTTAAAAAAAAATATCAACAGAACTAGTGAGTGAGGTAAATTATTTCAACAGAGGCTTACAACCTGGGAAGTGTATTTTCCAAATCTCCTTTAGGAAGAAGGCAACTCACCCTCTGCCAGTGAGCTGCACTTTGTGAGATGTTCTTAAGGCCGCTGTGACCACCAAAGGTAGTTTTCTATTATTCGTGAAACTTCTGGACTGAAAACCAGTGATGAATCTGACAGCTAGCAGATGCCTTCATGGACCGTCTTTCCATCAGCTTTGGCAATCATTTTTGATCACCTATTCAATGCATGAAATCCCTTTCTGGTTAGAATATCTTTAATGCCCTCAGTGTCCATCTTTAAACTGTGACAAACACAGGCAGAAATCATCATTTTCTAGAAGCTTTTAAGGAAGGTGACACTTGAACTGAGATCGTAAGATTTTCCACAGAGATGGAGGGAGGGGTGAGGGGAGACACCTAGACAGAGGAAACATGCGCAAGCCACAGAATTTAAAATCCCATGAAATTATTTTGTAAATACATAGTACATATTAGGAGTATTTATATCAGAAAGGGATTAATGTTGTCTGGCTTAATCAGAGAAAATTTCTTAATGACGCCTGGCTTTGAAATATGCACATGGGACCAGCAGTTAGCATAATGGCTATGTCACTGGACGCCCATGTAGTCAACCGCAGTTCAAGTCCTGGACCCGGTGGCTTAAACTCACGCCGGGTGCGTGTGTGTGCGTGCCCAAGATCTTGAGAGGAGAATGGAGAAGGGATTGCGGTGGGGCCATCCCTCCTGGGAGGTGAGTTCTCTCTATCTCTGTCTCTCCCTGTTTTTCTGGTGAGTGCACACGCCCTATAGCAAAAAACTCTCCAAAAACAAACAAACAAAAAACAAAAAAAAAAAAAAAAAGAAGAGAAATAGGCATAGCACTCTGAAGCATAAGTAAGAGACACTACTCTGAGATAGAACATTCCAGGCTGAGATGAACACAGGTTCACAAAAGTTGGCACTTTGGGCTAGAAAGATGTTACTTTTACCAACCTTTAGGAGACAAAGTTTGCAATGTGAGTGGACACTAAATTGATTCTATATGCCATGAACAATAACAAAGATCTTTTGAAGCTAAATAGAAACCGGGGTATTTTCTATTTGCTTCTCTGAATACCCTTTTCTCCCCCCTCACTATGATTTTGGCTCTGGGTGACTGAGCTAAACACAGGATTTGTTTGGGGCCAGCACTTGGTGTGGTGGTTAAGGCTGGACTCCACATGGTTAACCCCAGTTGTAGTCCCAGACCCGGTAACGGCGGGCATGTGTACCAAAGTCCCAGGAGGAGAACGTTAGAGATTTCAGCATGGCCAACTCTCCTGGGAGACAATTTCTCATTATCCATCTCATTGTCTCTGATTCTCTTCTCTCTGGTGAGTTTCCAGGTCCTATGGCAAAGAGCTGATTAAAAATAATAATAATAATCACAAACACAGAATCTGCGCTATCACCTCTGGTAGGATTTGGCTTCTGGGAGGCACTGACCTGGGCTCTGGAAGATGCGCGAGGGTCTTGCTGGGGTTTGGGTCCCCAGCTTCCTCCACTCGGGCTCTCTGAGAGGAGGCACATCTCTTCAGCAAAACCTGCAGCTCCAGCGTTGGTTGCCTTCTTGGGATCTGGTAATCCTCGTTCCCTCGCCCGCCCAGGCCCAGCAGACTCCTGAATCCCCTGAAGCCTGGTCATCTCTTACTCCGGGACTCCCGGCTGTGGCATGGTCGAGGGTGGGCCAGGGAGTTGGGTTGAAGCCACAAGCCCAGACGGCAGCGCCAGGCCTTAGTCACTTCCTGCCGGGGACGAGCAAGAGTCGCAAAGTGGAGAAGGCGCCCGCTCTCCCCTCCCGCTTGCCCTCATGGCGAGGCTGCGCCAGTGGCCAGTAGGTGGGTCCGCAGAGATGTGGGGTCGTCTCGCTATGGAGGGAGCCCGGGAGAAAGGTTCCGGCAGGGATGTGTGTGTGTGTGTGTGTGTGTGTGTGTGTGTGTGTGTGTTTAAATAGATTTTTGCTATAGGAGAGTCAGAGAGAGAAAGCCAAAAATTACTTCTCCAGGGGCAATGACCACGCAGTAATCCCTTCTCCATTCTCCTCTTGGGACTTTTGGGCATGCACACCCCCAGTTTTGCACACCAACATTAAAAGGCAAACTACAACAAACCAATTACTTAGAACATAAAGTAAAGGAGAATAAAACTGATAGCAAGTAGGAAATTCAAGACAGCAAAATGCTTTCATTTTAATTAAGATTATTTTTAGTGGACAAATCATATAAGGCTGATGTTTTGATATACATATATAATGTGGAATGATTAAATCAAACTAAGTAACATACCCATCGCCTCACTTAACAACTTCTGTGGTGAGATGTGTAAATTTAGTTTCTGAGACCAGTGGATGCATAATGTTTCAAGCCACCAGACATGTTTTAAGCCACCAGGTCTGGGACTCGAATGGCTGTCCACTGTGTGGGAGTCCAGTGCCTTAACCACTAGACCACTCACAGGTCTGGCAGCAGCTTTATGGCCCATGGGCTAGTGGTGGGATGAAGGAAGAGGATTAGGAGTAGCAAAGGACTGGGGGCTGAGTCAGAGCCAGGAAGCTCCCTCAGCAGAGGTCCCCAGGAGACTTCTGTGCCCAGGCCTTGCACACAGGGATCTGGATTGGAAGACTATGAGTTGAACCATGCCAAGACTGTGCCCTGCCTGCAGAGGGGCTTGGATTCTCCGCCGCAGCATGCAGTGGAAACTGGGGCTGCCCTGTGCTGTTGTGAGGATGGATTTTCCCCAAAAAAAGCTGCCAGGTCATGCCTCTGTAATCACCTGTGGTCCTGTGGTTGGCCTGGAAGATCACACTCAGGATTCTAACCCAGAGCCAGGTGCCTGGTCTTTCAGAATCAGCCGGGAACCTGAGCACTGCAGGTATTCCCACAAAGCCCGGACTGGGATTCTGAGATCAGTATGCCCCATACATGAAGAGAAACCTCCTCCCTGGTGTGTGGCCAGGAATGGCAGAGTGAAGCCGTGGCTCGCGGTGGCCTCATGACCACCCCAATTAACCTCAGCAGTTACTTAGAACACAGTGTAGATGCCAGTAGGTTGAGGGAGTCCTATGACTGCTGTTCTTAGTCCCAGTGGCAATAATGATAAATGAAAAGTAACATTGCGAGGTAGGTCGAGTGCCTTAGAATTAATAACTGCCAACTATGAAAAGGTCTATGAAAATTTGTAAAGACAATATATATCTTTTCTTTCTAAATGGGATCATTCCAATAGGTATTAACCACATTATTTCATTCTGATGTTGAATACAATTATCAACAGAATCAAATATAAGAATTATGTAAATGGTACCAGCAATTGGCATAATGGCTATGTCGCTGGACTCCCATGTAGTCGACAGCGGTTTGAATCCCAGACCCAGTGGTTTAAACTCACGCCAAGCGCATGCACATGCGTGCCCAAGATCCTGAAAGGAGAATGGAGAAGGGATTGCTGCATGGCCATCCCCCCTGAGGGGGCGGGGCAATTTCTTGCTTTCTGTCTCTCTCTGTCTTTCTGGTGAGCCCACACATCCTATAGCAGAAACTTCTCAAAAAAAAAAAAAAAAAAGAATCATGAAAATGGGACCAGCAGTTGGCACAATGGCTATGTCGCTAGACTCCCATGTAGTCGACCGTGGTTCGAATCCCGAACCCAGTGGCATAAACTCACATCGGACGCATGTGTGTGTGTACAAAATCCTGGGAGGAAAATGGAGAAGGGATTGCAGTGTGGCCATTCCCTCTGGGGGGTGATTTCTCACTTTCTATCTCTTCATCTCTCTCCTTCTGGCCAGTGCATGCGCCCTACAGCAAAAACCTCTCAAAAACAAAAACAAAAGAATCATGTGGATGGACTGGTCTTAATAAAACTATGTTTTATTAAGCATAGTTTATTAAACTATGTTTTATTAAACTAGTTTAATAAACTATGTTACATAAGTTACATAAAAATAATATATGGGTAGAGTTTTATAGATAAAGACAAAAAAATGTACACCATGTCCCTAATGTTACTATGACAATGGCACCTATTTCCAAATGGGATGTAAATGCACTCAGAACCACCTGTCTGCTTTCTCAAGGGTATAACCAAGTAATCGAGATTACCTAAGGATAGGCAACCCTTATTTCAAAGACTGTTGTATTACCAGGTTCTAAAATGTTGTTAGTCATTTCTATTCATGCCTGTCTCATCCTTGGCCTTAGACCATATAATACTACGTAGGCTAAACCAGTTGCAGCTAGACAATTATCAAATAAAAATTCTTTTATAAACAACCTGTCATTGTCTTGTCTCATAAATTGTGTTCTGCCAAAAAAGGTTACTGAAGGAAAAATTTTATTTATGTTACCTTGATAATTACCTCGTACCTTTCCTACCATTGATTTTCAAAAACATATTCTAAATTAATGCAATTTATCCAGCAAGTATTCATGGGGCATTTAAATGCTCAGAGACTTCTCCTTGACGGTATATTATATAAGCAACAAATTAGGATAAGCTTTCCAACTGTACTTTTGTAGAACCTTCTTTCTTTCCTAGAATTGTGAAACTGAAAAACATTGCATACTAAATATAAATTCCTACGTGAAGCAGTGTATCTTCTGTGCACCTAGGTCACAGAGAGCTGGCAACCTGGTTCGTTGTGACCATCATCAGAGACATTCCAGGGCTCTCCTACTGATACAGAGTCTTTGGGTGTTTCTGGAAAATGGAGTCCAAAACTTTATATTGGTTACTTTTAAGTATGAAGCCCGAGTTTTCATTCGGTGCAATGGACATTGGGATTTGGGATTTTTTCTTTTCTCAAAGTTACATTATTGACCAACTTCTTTATAATTAAGTGAAAAAAAAAAAAAAAAACAGGGACCAGCAGTTAGCCTAATGGCTATGTCGCTGAACTCCCATGTAGCCAACCATGGTTCAAGTCCCGGACCTGGTGGCTTAAACTCTCACCAGGCACATGTGCGTGCGTGCCCAAGATCCCAAGAGGAGAATGAAGGAGAAGGGATTGCGGCGTGGCCATCCCCCCTGGGGGGTGATTTCTCGCTTTCTGTCTTTATGTCTCCCTCTGTCTTTCTGGAGAGTCCACGTGCCCTATAGCAAAAACCTCTCCAAAACAAAACAAAACAAAACACCTTCAAAACTTCCAAATGTTAAATTCCAAAACTCACCTCTTTACTTTTTAAACTGATTTTATTCATGAATTAGAGACAGAGAAAGAGAGGCAAGGGACAGTGCCCCACCCCAATGTGATCCTGACAGCAATCATTCACCAGCCTGAGCCAGCCCTGGATCATGGGCATTCCTATGCCCTGGGCATACTCAGGGAAGGCTCCAGACGTCAACCTGTCATTGTCTTGTCTCATAAATTGTGTTCTGCCAAAAAAGGTTACTGAAGGAAAAATTTTATTTATGTTACCTTGATAATTACCTCGTACCTTTCCTACCATTGATTTTCAAAAACATATTCTAAATTAATGCAATTTATCCAGCAAGTATTCATGGGGCATTTAAATGCTCAGAGACTTCTCCTTGACGGTATATTATATAAGCAACAAATTAGGATAAGCTTTCCAACTGTACTTTTGTAGAACCTTCTTTCTTTCCTAGAATTGTGAAACTGAAAAACATTGCATACTAAATATAAATTCCTACGTGAAGCAGTGTATCTTCTGTGCACCTAGGTCACAGAGAGCTGGCAACCTGGTTCGTTGTGACCATCATCAGAGACATTCCAGGGCTCTCCTACTGATACAGAGTCTTTGGGTGTTTCTGGAAAATGGAGTCCAAAACTTTATATTGGTTACTTTTAAGTATGAAGCCCGAGTTTTCATTCGGTGCAATGGACATTGGGATTTGGGATTTTTTCTTTTCTCAAAGTTACATTATTGACCAACTTCTTTATAATTAAGTGAAAAAAAAAAAAAAAACAGGGACCAGCAGTTAGCCTAATGGCTATGTCGCTGAACTCCCATGTAGCCAACCATGGTTCAAGTCCCGGACCTGGTGGCTTAAACTCTCACCAGGCACATGTGCGTGCGTGCCCAAGATCCCAAGAGGAGAATGAAGGAGAAGGGATTGCGGCGTGGCCATCCCCCCTGGGGGGTGATTTCTCGCTTTCTGTCTTTATGTCTCCCTCTGTCTTTCTGGAGAGTCCACGTGCCCTATAGCAAAAACCTCTCCAAAACAAAACAAAACAAAACACCTTCAAAACTTCCAAATGTTAAATTCCAAAACTCACCTCTTTACTTTTTAAACTGATTTTATTCATGAATTAGAGACAGAGAAAGAGAGGCAAGGGACAGTGCCCCACCCCAATGTGATCCTGACAGCAATCATTCACCAGCCTGAGCCAGCCCTGGATCATGGGCATTCCTATGCCCTGGGCATACTCAGGGAAGGCTCCAGACGTGAACCCAGAACCTTCCCACGTGGGCCAGCCTGTCAGAGCATCATACCCTACTGCTATGCCACCATCTGGCTCCAACAATAGCATCTTAAGTAGGTAATTTGGTTCAAAAATCTAAGTCTTAATGGTTATATTCTTTTCACCACACATGTCATTAGTTAATTTGAAATAAATTTCAAGTTCTCTTAGACACAGCTCCATAGTATATACTATTTCATTTACACGTAAACAGTCAGCCTGTATGTATTTTTACAGGATATTACATAAATGTGCTGCTGATTCAATATAAATATGTTTTATAAGAGAGGTGACACTATACAAACTATACCATATCTATGAAATGAAAGATAAGTACATATTACTCGTATATATGAAACTGAGGATGGTGTGAACATTATTTTTGCAATAATCATTCCTAACACTTACATCGAGAATTACAAGATCTTCACAAATAGCCTCATTTGATTCTTCTGCCTACTTTGTGAGGTATGTGGGGCAGGAAATAGCCTGAGAGAGGTTAAGTGGCTTGTCCAAGGTCCAAGTATTAAGAGGCAACAATAAATCCAGAAATCAGATATTTTGTATAAGGTCATTGCTCTTTTCACACTAATACTCTAATGGACCTGACACAAAGAAAAACCTGATTAATAATATACTGTATTTCTCTTACAAATAAGAAAACATTTTTCTCATTGAAAAATAGAAAGAATTTTATTCTAGAAAATGAAGTGAGGAAACTAAGGAAAATATAACAACTTTTAATATAATATTTGATCTGTATTTTTCTGGGTTATATAAATAAGACACATTGTAAATATTATCATTGTGTGTAAGGAAAATATATTGCATTTAGTTGCATAATAATTGAAATGCTTTAGAAGAAAAAGGCTTACTAATATCAAGAAAAAACTCCATATCCAAATCAGGGTCAATTTCCTCTGAACCTCTTAAAGGACACTATAGTATTTTGTCATTGAAGTCTAAATGAAAAGGATTTTGGACAGTTCCTGGCAGGGGCAATTTCACTGTCCTCTGGGCTCACTGTGGGGACACCTCTGGCCTTTTAGCTCAAGTTGAGGCTGTTGACTCATGCCTTGGCATCCAGGGCTGTACCCTCAAAATTCCTGACGTCTGGTAAATTAACTTTACCCTCCTCAAATTATTTTGTTTTAATTCCAGTTTGGTTAGTTTGGATGTTTTATATTTTGGTAGAAATTTTGAAATTCATTTGTTATGTATAGTAAAGGAGACTTTTCAATGTTTTGCTTTATGTATTTTCATTCAGGATAGAGAACACGTGCATATTAATGAGAGAGAGAGAGAGAGAGAGAGAGAGAGAAAGTGCCTTCTAGTGGAGGCCCTGGTTCCACTGCAGTCTTTTTTCTTTCAATTCTTCATCTTGTTGGGGTCATACACACATACCTGTTACAAAACAAACCAAATCTGGGGACCAGCAGGTGGTGTGGTGGTTAAAGCGCTGGACACTCCACATAGTCCACCATGGTTCGAGTCCCACACCTGGTGGCTTGCTTTCTCACTTCCTCTTTCTCTCTCTGTCTCTCTCTGGTCAAATTAAAATGAATAATAAACAAAATTAAATAATTATTAAAAATAAAACAGACAAAATCTAGAGTTAAGCATGGGTTGGTCATATGAGATCTAACTTCTGCACAGCACAGAATCTGCCCCACAGGACTGGCCTCTATTTTCATTAAAATTATATTGAGTGTGTAGTATAATGTGAAAAAGAGTGCATAGTTTCACTATTACATGTTCAGATTAATAAGCATGTTTATCTGATTGTCATCCATTGAATCCATTCATGACTCCAATTTATCGTCTCTGTCTTATTCATGTCCTTTGCCATGGGACTTCCCAGTTTCTCTCACTTAAAAGATAATAATCTATTTCACAACCTCTTAAATCTGTACTGACTTTGTAACCTCCTATGGTCAAAACGATATTATCAAAGTTGAAACAAGAGGCATGTAACTCGACCATAGCCTGCAGATTAGACTGTTAGAAGGTGAGAAATTCATGTTCAGGTCACAATGTTGGCCTCAGTGACCATAAGCCCAGCTCTATTTTTGTGGTGAACCAATTAAACAAGAATTCTCCAGACAAGTGAATACTAAATACTTAATATTTATAGCTTAAGCCACTAAGTTTTTGTTTTTGTTTTTAGTTTTGCTACAGGGCATATGTGCTTGCTGGAGAGAGACAGAGAGGGACAGAAACCGAGGGACAATGAGAAATTGCTCCCTAACGGAATTGTCATGCTCCAGTCCCTTTTCTGTTCTTCTCTCTGGATTTTGAGCATTCATGCGCACAGACCCAGTATGATTTTCAAGCTGCCAGGTCCAGGACTTGAACTGCGCAGTTGGCCATATGGAATTCACCACCTTAACCTCCACTCCACCTGCTGGCCCTAAGTCATTGAGTTTTATTTCTTTTTTTAAAAGATAATTATTTATTTAATTTTATTTATTTATTTATTTTTAATTTGACCAGAGAAGAACAGAGTGAGAGAGAGAGGGAAAGTGAGAAAGCAAGCCATCGGGTTCAGGACTTGAACCATGGTTGGCCATGTGGGAGTGTCTAGCACTTTAACCACCACACCAACCTGCTGGTCCCAGCCATTGAGTTTTTCTCTAATATACTATAATGTTTCTCAAGTCTAATTGCATTGGCTAAATAGTGAACAATGTTAACATAGAAATGAAAAACATTCTTCTTTCTTTTCAGACTTAAAAGTAAGTGACTAAAAACTTTCAAAATTTTATCCTAAACTGACATTTTTATTTTGACTTTAATCCCTGGAGAGAATTTTAGTTTTTGTCTAATTTCATTACTCTTTTGAAATTATTATGTTTTCTTTGTTTAAACAGTGATAAAGTTATTATATCAGTATATATCTTAAGAATTAACTCTCAGACAACATTAAAAATAAATTATCTGGCAATGACATAAAGAGTTTAAGGAATTGCTAAGTTGAACTCTCCATAGAATTCTTTTTTTATTTGCCAGAGGACATGCATGCTTGCTGGAGAGAGAGAAAATATTGCCCAATGGGGTGTCATTACATAATCCTTTTCCTCTATATCTCCATTCAATAGCGATTTAGGGCACAAGTGGACTTTTGCCTGTTGAGTTTTTCAAACCACTGGAACCAGAATTTGAAGCATCCTTGGCCATATATGATCCAACTCTCTTACCCACTAGACTGTAGAGCCAGACCTCCATAGGGTGTTTTGTTTTGTATATATATATATATACACACACACACACACACACACACACACACACACACGCCATGCATGGTTCCTTTATTACTCTATTTTGTATATTTCCCTTATCGTGGTTTGTTACCAAGGTTATCCTAATCTCATACTCCAATTTAGACAGGTTCACCTCATTTTCTATTTTCTGTTACTGTTTCCTGAAGTTAAGTTTGGATTTGGAAGTACTAAGGTTTTTTTCAGTAAGGCAAAGCTTTGGGAAAGGATGTCCTTGGTCATCAACTCTTCTCGTGGTATCAGGATGACTATTGCAGCTTCAAATATTACACCGTCCCAGGACTGTGCCCAAGGCAAGCGTGAGATCATCAAGAAAGACTTCCAAAACCTCCATATTGGACTTCACTAGATGGCTCAATTGCCCTTCTTTGCAATTCAGAGAGAAGGAAGAAAGGCGTCTTCACGGTAGTTTACACCAATAATCAGGCAGGTCCACAAGTTGGGGAGGGAACCTAGCACCCCTGAGATTAGACAGTTGTAGTGTACTGTCTGATGAGAATGAGGTTCTGGACGGGAGGAAGGAAGGAAGGACTGCATGGTAGGCAAAAATTGATGTCTGCCATGCTCCTTAGTATTTTTATTTAATAAATGCACTTTTTGTATAATGAGTTAGGCTTTAAATACCCCATCTTTTTGGTATCTAAGCCCATATTTTGTTGGTATTTCTGGTTTTGTTGTTGCTTTTTTACTGAGCTCCATTGAATAGTGATACGGCTAGCTTTGTTATTTGAGACTGCTCATTACATTTTCCCTAATATTTACAATATTTTACTGCCTTTCTCAAGTACTTTTTTCTTGCTGATAAGAACTCCTAGGCAGCAGAAAGGCCATGGGTTTATAGGTAATTTCAATTTGCCTTTTATATTTTTAATCTTTAAATTTTCTACTTAATTTGGATGTTCTGAACTTTCACTCTGACATGTCCAGGGAGATTCATCTTGTCTGGTATTTGGTTTTATTTTTAATATGAGAAACTGAATTCTGAAAAATTATTAACTATCATAATTCCAGATATTACTTATTTAAAATTCAATACTTACTTTCTATAATTGTCTTATTAGATGTGATTTCTATCTTTTAGTAAGCCATTCAATAAATATTCACATTTTTAAAATCCCTTTCACAGGTTTTTCTGCACTTTTGATATAAATTCTTAAGCTACTTTTTATGCTTTTAAATTTTAGTGTTTCTATCTTTAATTTATATTTAATTTATATTTTATTTTATATTTTATTTATATTTTATTTTAAGCACATTCCTGCCCCTGCTAATTTGATTTCTTTTTTTCTTGTCGTGAGTATTTTTCACTTATTTATATTCATAAAGTGCTGAAAATATGTCTCTTAAAATTCTCAGCCATATTTTATTATTTTAATTGTATTTTACAATAATATTAACATTTTTCTATTATGTTAGTTTTTTCTGTTAGTTTTTCGTTATTTTTTTTCTCTTTTTTGTATTTTTTCTGTCCATGTCTTTGGAAGTTAGTTCTACAGGATGTTTGTGAGTGAATTTTCATCCTATTGCATTTCTGGTAGTCTTTCTATTCCTATCCAGCTCCCATGCTCCCAGGCCAGAATTTTGTTTCATATGATCAGAGTTTGGACTCCTGCAATGGTTAATAATGGGAATAGAATGGATGGGGTAGCAACCAGGCAGGTGGTTTTATTCACCTGCTGAGTTTAAGACTCTTGTCTCTCCTTTTCTAAATTTAGTGATTCATTTAGTTCAGAGTTTTAGGGATCTTCTTATCAAACACATTTTTTAGACTCCTGCTTAAAACAGACCTGCCAAGCAGGGCCTATGTGCTCCTGCAGTGCTGGTGGACTCGTGCCTCAGGTCTCATTTGTGGACTTCTTATTCTTTACCTTTGGTAGGAGACAAATGATGGAGTTTATCTATCTGTGACTCACAGGGCTACAACGGTAGCACTTCTAGGGGCTTAGGGCTTTGATTTACCCCCTCATTCCTTGTGCGCACACATGTATGTGTGTGTGTGTGTGTAGCTGAAAAGATGGTAGTAAGTGTTAATTTTAAAACTTTATGAAATAAGAATATAGGTGGTTCCTGTTTGCTTGCCAAAGGGAAAATGAAAAAGGAGATCAAAAAAAGAGTTGATATGTTATGTAACTACAAATAATTCTGTTAAAAAATTGGAATTGTTAGGTATGTGTGTTAAAGAAAGTCTGAGGAATGGACAAGTGATTGCTGGAAGCAGAGAGTTTTGGAATAACAGTGTTTGTCTTTCTATATTTAATGCCTCTTTTAACGAGCTGTTATTATTTGCCAGGACTAAATAACATGCACGCAATGTATATGAGCCATTCATAAAAGGAAGGCTCAAAAGAGAACATAATGACAGACCTGCAGTAAACAAGAAGAGGATAAAGACACTGAATGCAAACTAAAAGCTAAATCCCATATGCAGTCAGACTAGGGTAGATAAACCTTTAGTTCTCAAACATCCCACTCTGGTGCTTTAAAACTCTAAACTGTTATAAAATACATGTTGGTACTGGAAGCTACTCATTACGTACACATTAATAGTCTCGGGAAAGCCTATATTTGTATGCCTCCTGCATTTTCAAAATTGGGATTATTAGAATCTCTAGTGGGTTCTTTCCTTCTCTTATTTCATGATAATAGACAATTCTGGAGCATTAGGTAGGTTTCAAAATTTAGTTTATGTGAATGTATACATATACCTACTTGGTACTTGAAATATTATAGATTAGGGAGACAATATTCTAAATTAAACATTTGTGAACTAATGTCATTAGTGGCCTTTTTTACAATGACTGGGAAATGCAAAAGCTGTGCACTGTGGTTTTCTAAATTCCTGCAAAATGTGTAGCATTTCATATTGACTTTTTTAAACCTTAATTTAGTAATAAGAGATATTAGGAAGAATGCTTAAAAGAGCATAAAGATATTGATGTATGAAGTTTTAGATCAAAGATTGGCTTCTTTTATTACTGTTGACCAGATCACTTCATCTTCACTCCCTTAAAGGGACTGAAAAACTTGTTAGCTGGAATACCATTTCGAAAGGGGAGACTTATACATGGACTAATCTGGGTTGCTGGGATGTAGTGAATGAAATATTTTAATATGTGAGACTGACATGTGGCATCGTGGTTAAAAGTGCTAGACTCTCCCATGGCCCATTGTGGTTCAAGTCCTGGACCTGGTGGCTTGCTTTTCTCACTTTTCCTCTTCTCTATCTTTCTCTGTCTCTCTCTGATCAAACTGGAGAATAAAAATAATAATAAATAAAGTGAACTAAAGTAATCCTTAAAAAAGAGTTGAAGGGAACCAGCAGTTAGCGTAATGGCTATGTCGTTGGACTCCCATGTAGTTGACCGCAGTTCCCAGACCCGGTGGCTTAGAACTCACGCCGGGTGCGTGTGCGTGCGTGCCCAAGATCCTGAGAGGAGAATGGAGGAGAAGGGATTGTGGCGTGGTTATCCTCTCTTGGGGGTGATTTCTCGCTTTCTGTCTCTCAGTCTCTCTCTGTCTGGCGAGCACACGTGCCCTATAGCAAAAACCTCTCAAAAAAAAAAAAGCTGTATCATCTTAAAGATAAATTGAAATATAAAATTTTAACATAAATTGCAACATCATTAAAATAAATACGTTAAAATTTTATACCACTGCTTTATATGACTTTACAATTAAAAAATAAAAACATTTCATAGGTGTAGCTAGTTTTCTTAGACTAAAATGCAATTTCACAGATCTTTATTGAAGTTCATGTTTAAAGTTATTACATCTAATACAGGATCTCGCTCCTCTCCCTCCTAAAATGTTATTAAAATGACAATAAAGGCAAAGAGAAAATATGAATCAATAATACAAGTGTCACGATAAGACCAGAGACGGACAAAGGATTTCCAGATTGGGGAAGGTAAATATTTTAAATTTGTATTGCCAGATGAAAACAGAAGTAAAGCAGGAAGTCCATCTTCTTCTTCTTTTTTTTTTTTTTTTGGGTGGGGGAGAGGTTTCTGCTATAGGGCGCGTGCGCTCACCAGACAGACAGAGAGAGACATAGAGACAGAAAGCGAGAAATCACCCCCCAGGGGGGATGGTCACACCGCAATCCCTTCTCCTCCATTCTCCTCTCGGGATCTTGGGCACGCACGCACACGCACCTGGCGTGAGTTTAAGCTGCCGGGTCCGGGGTGCAAACCGCGCTTGACTACGTGGGAGTCCAGCGGCATAGCCATTATGCTAACTGCTGGTTCCCAGGAAGTCCATCTTCTCTGGAAAGGTTTTGGATCCTAAGCCTGAGAATAGGGAAGGAGGGAAGATAGAAGAAGGATATGTTATAGATAAAGAGCAATAATAACAGAATTAAAATATATGTGTATAAAATTGACCCCTCAGTTGCTTTGCATAGTGCCAGTGGTCTAGAGTTTACCTACAGGAGACTAAATCAGTGTTTTTCCATGAGGACATTGGAAAAAAGTACTAAATTTAGTGTTACGTAAACTGCTTAGAAACTGTAAACTTTCACAAACTGATGGCTACCGAATACAGTTCATAAGATAAAGAAAGCCTTTCCAAATGCTTTGCTTTCCACACCTTCTTTTCAGGTGTTCAGTGTACTAGAATATCAGGTCATTGGGAAGGTCGTGATGTATTTTTCTATGTTTTTCTATGCAAAAATGTGTCCTGACTTTCCTGATGACCCTATAGAATATGTGCTTTCTTAGCCCTTGCAAAATGTATTTTCATAGCATGTTTTAAAATCATTGATCCAGGAAATTATTCTAGGAAATATGTTGAAGAAGGCCAGGTTGGTAGAACCCATGAAATAAATGAGAAAGAAACAGGGACCGGAGAGGAGACTTGATCTAAACCAATCATCAAGAAAACTTGAAAGAATATATTCAAATATCTTTCTATTCAAACCACACTGAAAGAAAATGTCACTGTGATTTCTTTCCTACCCTCACCATTGCTTCGGCAACGCACGTAAGTTGTGAGGTGAGAACTAAAGTCTAAAGACAAGCTCTTTTAGTTTACTTACTTGCTTAAGCTAAATTTCACCAGGCACAGCAAACATAGCACTGTTGGCTTTATCAACTTATTTTGGTGGATCAGAGCAGGGCTAGAACTTTTCCCGAACTAAAAGGTGCACTCTTTTTTTTTTTTTTTTAAGTACTTTTATTAAATGCCTAATACACTGCCAAGACATAATAGACATATACAGTGGAACAATAGTGGAATAGGCTATGCCCTTGATTCTCTTTTTTCTTTTTCTTTTTTTTTTTTTTTTTAGTTTTAACCATCAATCTTTTCACTCACAATAATTAGTCTTGTAAAATAGCTATAAAAATACAACTAAGTTACCAGTGTGGAGATTCTCTTGTGAAGTGGGGTATAGTCATTGTCGTTTTGTATGGCAGAGTTTGAGAGCATAGGCCAATGACATCATTAGAATGATGCATGTGGGCAAAAATGATGTGAACATTTTTTGAAAGAGCATTCTGAAAGACTGAGCCCCCTACCGTCTGTCTGTGTTATTGAACTCTATAGTCTTGTTTCTCTGGAGGATTTACCTGGCCTAGAAAGAACCCTTCTTTAAAGGTACTAAACCCATTAGATTCTTTCTGTTGATAATTTAAGAATTTCAGAAAATTTAGGCAATATTACTTGTAGGACACAGGAGAGAAGGATTCTGGTAGCGACCCCAGAAATAACTTAATTTCACCCTTCCTTTGACTGAGTTTCTATGATCTGGTTCTAATCTGATGTATTCTTAACAACCTTTCTCCCACTGTAATTTGCTATTGCTGGTTTTAATATTGTCCTGTTTCATAACACCAGATGGACCTTATTAAATAACATAACAAAAAAAGCAAAGCAAAAAAAAATACTAAACAAAAAGAAACTATGTGTGTTCACAATATTAATGTAATTGGTATGCTTTGTGTTGTGTTTTGGGAGCAAACCATACATTTCTAACAGTTTCCATAATATAATACTTGAACCTTCACCTATATAAGTATAAAAAGTCCCAAATTCCAGTTAATCTATTCTTACATCTCCAACTCCTTATCTTTTATGCTATGAGTCTCAAAGTACTGAGGAGTATCTTTACTGTTAAGAGTCAAGTTCAGTCCTATTCTGATTTGCTATTTATAGCTTAAAGGAACTTTCTCTTCATTGTGGTGTGCTAAGTATGAAATACAGACAACAGAGTGAACTTCACCAGTTTTTCAATGACCAGGAGTTTTTTCAGTTTTTTTTTTTTTTTTTTAAAGTGGTGGCCAAAAGAGGCATGAGCTCCTTGGAGAGACACAGACAGAGACAGCGAGCGAGAGGGAAAGTGAAAACCACCACCACCCCCCACCATGGGAAATGGCCATGCTATAATCCCTTCTCCTCCATCGTCCTCCTGAGATTTTGGACACGTGTGCACATATGCCCAGTGTGATTTTCAAACTGCCTAGTCCAGGACTTGAACTGTAGTCAACCATGTGGGAGACCAAAGCATTAACCTCCACACCACCTGCTAGCCTCAAGAATTTCAAAGTGACATCTTCCTACTTCCTATCAGAAGTAGGAATTAATCCACATTAGGTTGGCCCTCTCTCTAATGTGGCATAAAAGATTTCCAAATCTAACTGGTCGGTGACTTTCTATTTAAAGCCTTTTTTGAATCTTTTGCCTGCCCTTTATATAAGGGTTTGTAACTTTAAATATGTAAATTAGACTCAAGTTCTTGTTAGGGGAAAACAAACTAGATAAAAGTTGACAAAATGATTATGAATAGAGAAACCGTAATGATCTCCAGTCAAGAGTATTTCCATACCCGAGATGGAAAATATGATCATGACCATTTCAAAGAAGCTACATGGGTTAGCTGCAGTGGCTCCGTGGTAACATAATGGTTCAGGAGGCTGAAGCCATGTGGGAAGGTCCCAGGTTCACATCTTGCAGTTTCTGTGTCCATTCAGGGTGTTTGTGTACCTGTGATCCTGGCTGGCTGAAGCTGAGGAGTGGATTTCTGCAAAACTCTGATGAAGGTCTCTCTCTCTTTCTATCTCTCTGTCTCTCACCTAAGAGACATTTAAAATAAATAAAACAAGCTATACTAATAGGGAATTTGCAAAGGCCACAATAAGGTTATTATTAATAACATGTAAAGGAATGGAGAAATCGGGCCTTAGCATTGAAAACAAATCTCCCATGAGAAAGAAGGTAGTTAACTAATTACATGTGATCTTTCCTTTGGACCACTCTGGAGATGCTTGGATAATGTTCAGTGGTCAGTACAGGCCAAGAGCAAGTTAAGGTAAGTTTAGGCCAAGAGCAAATAAATCTATGCTGAAATCATTCCTTGTGTTATTTTCTTCTTTTTGTCAGACAGAAGAAGACTCACCTTCAACAGGTGATCACCACTAAGCTTTAAAAGAAGGATAGTGAAATATACAGTAGGAATTTTGATAATCATAATTCATTGCCCTTATGAGATTCCAAAAAGACATAAAAGAAATGAGCTATTCTGGTGTTCGAAATAATATCTGAGAAAAGTGACAAAGAGGGAAATTAAGAGGTTACCCAAACACTAACATTGAAGACAATAATACCAGTTAGGCCCAGTCTGGTGGTCAGACAATTGCAAACTGAACTTTAACGCTATAAGTCACATGGCTGACCACAGGTTTGAATCTTGGGTAAACTTGAAACATGTGGGTCCAAGCCTACACACCCAAGATTCTGACAGGCCAAAGGCTAGAGAAAGGGACAGTGGGGTGACCAGACCCCATCAAGAGTGCCTCTCTCCTCATTCATTCTCTCTCTCTTGTGTGTTTGCACATACTTTTTATAGTGAATGAATTTTTTTTTGAAGAGGTTTTTGCTATGGGCGCGTGCGCTCACCAGACAGACAGAGACAGAGAGACGGAAAGCGAGAAATCACCCCCCAGGGGGGATGGCCACACCACAATCTCTTCTCCTCCATTCTCCTCTCAGGATCGTGGGCACGCACGCACATGCGCCCGGTGTGAGTTTAAGCCACCGGGTCCAGGATACAAGTCGCGGTCGACTACGTGGGAGTCCAGCGACAGCCATTACGCTAACTGTTGGTCCCATGAATTTTTTTTTTGAGAGGTTTTTGTTATAGGGCACGTTCACTTGCCAGAAAGACAGAGAGAGATAGAAAGTGAGAAATCACCCCCCAGGGAGGATGGCCACACCGCAGTCCCGTCTCCTCCATTCTCCTCTCAGAATCTTGGGCACGCACACACAGGCGCCCACCATGGGTTTAAGCCACCGGGTCCAGGACTCGAACCACAGTCGGCTACATGGGAGTTCAGCGACATAGCCATTACACTAATTGCTGATCCCTATAGTGAATGAAATTTTTAAAAAGTAAACTAAAATAAAAATCTGTAAAAGTAAACAAACCAAAAAAAAAGACAAGTTACTTTTTTTTGAGAGACAGATTTTTGCTATAGGGTGCATGCATTTGCTGGGAAGTGAAAGAGAGATGGAGAGAAGAAAATGAGAAGTCATCCCCAGAGATGATGTCCATGCTGCCATCCCTTCTCTTCCATTCTCCTCTTGGGATTTTAGGCACGCACACACATGTACCCAGCATGAGTTTCAAGCCACCAGGTCTGGGACTCAAACCATGGATAGCCATGTGGGAGTCTAGAGCCTTAACCATTATGACACCAGACAAGTTACATTTTTAAAATATGCATTTAATTGTATTTATTATTATTATTATTATTATTATGCTATAGAGCATGTGCACTTACCAGAGAGAAAGAAAGTGAGAAACCAAGTTGCCAGGTCTGGGACTCAAATCACAGCTGATTTCTGTGAGAATCTAGCTCTTTAACCACCATGCCACCCGCTGACCCAACAAGTTACACTTAAAAAAATGATTTGGTTTAGTCTATCTGGGGTATGATTAGGATAGAGATTATATATGAGATTATATATATATATGTGTTTATTACATCCTCTTTGTTCCCATTACATCAAGGTAAAACAGATGAGAAGCCATGTGAATAGTTCACCTTTATAAATAAAACTTTAAGATATCTGAACTGCCATCTTCACTGTAGCCCTATTCACCATCGCTGAGATACAGAATCAATGTATGTGTCCATCAACAGAGAGATGGAAAAAGAAAATGTAGTGTATATGAGGGTACTTCAAAATGTAGAGAAATAGCATGAAAGTATGAAGTTTTGAGATAGCAAAAAATATTGAAATCCTTGCATAATTTTTTCATAATATACATTCTCTTTAACCTGAAGGCTCCCCTCCCCTCTGAATATACATAGTGGAATACCAACACAAGGAAAGGATACATTTGGGATGATAAATACGTTAATTACCCCAATTTAGTCATTAGACATTGTGTCTATACACTGGAATATCACATTGTACTCCATAAACATGTTTAATTATTTTGTATTAAAATAATCACTTTTGTCAACTTTACATCAATGACTGGGGAGATACTACATTTAAAAGAAAATAATAAGATGGTTCAAATTTAGGGGCCGACGGGTGGCATGGTGGTTTAGGGGACTGGTCAAATTAAAATAAATGAATAAATAAAGTTAAAAAAAAAAAAGATGGTTCAAATTCAAATTTACTTTAAGATAAGATGCAATAGAATAGAACGGAACGGAATTATCCTCCGGAACGATGTGAACACGCTTTTTAGTAATATACGAAGTTTTATACTAACAGAAGCGATGCGTCAGGGCCTTGCTAATTTGATTCTAAGACATAAGTATGTGATCAGAGAAGGAAAATGTGAGCAGCATTCTTAAGTACTAGTCGCTTCATTTAGAATAAGAGATAATAACAAGTAAAGGCTATTTATCACGGGCAGCTTGTGAGTGATATTTGATTTACCGTGTCCCTTGCATTTAAATGCCCTCCGTTACTTGCAGATAGGAGCTTTCTTCCTGTTGTCCTCAACACTGGTGGGAAATAGGAGACTGAGGTGACAGCATGACATCGCACAAGGTCTGTGGTCTGTTTAACTGGCAGGGCTGCATCCTACCTGCATCCTACCGTGCGCTGACGCCGATGCAGATTTCAGGAGGAGGCACAGGTTCACGGAGGAATGCCTCTCCTTGCCTACCTGTCTGTTGGGACTTAGTTTGGCATGAATATGTTTCTTTTTTTTTGAGTGGGGAAGGCTGTGGATTAGAAATAGATGCAATAGCAAGCACACAAAGACAGACAAGAGTAGAAAAGTGAGGATCAGGCGGGCACAGCTCTCTGATGAAGTTGTGCCCAGAAACTCAGGTTAATTTTTTTCAAGGGCAGAAAATGGGAACAGGAAATGGGTTGTTTTTGTATGTAGATGCTTTTGAATAGTCTTGTTAGAGTAGCTTAGGAAAGGCGGTCTTGTATGAATCTAAAGGTTACATATTTTTAGACTGACTGCTCTCCACAACTACGGAAGCCAGCACTGCTGAAATACAAGGAGCAACACTGCAATTATTGAGAATCAAGCCATCATCCCCTGTCAGGGTCCTATAGAGGGAGAAGTTGGGGTGTTTCAAGGGCATGTCGGAGTTTCCATTTACCTGTGACAGGTAAGGCATAGTTACGGAGGCCGCTCTCTAGATTCGTAGCACATGGAAGACAGATGAGCCACTTCACAGCGCATCTCCTTCAGCCTGTGGTTTATGATGTTCTTATTTTTATTATGGGAGAGAAGCATCGTAATTTAATGATCACCGGCCGACATATTTCAGCATATTCACAGCCATAAATACCATCTATCATATTTGATATTCTGCTTGGCTGTTTCAGAATCATTCAAAATGTAGCAAACATAATTGCCAGAATTATTAAGATTTATATGAGGAGGCTTTTCAACATCTTCTAATTTCCTTTTGACTCTTGATTTGATATAATTCCCTAGCAAGTGAACTACTGTGTGATCTATTTTCAATTGTTCACAAAATTAAAAAAAAAAATACAACATATCTAGATGATCTCGGACAAATAGTAATATACTTTTATCTCGCATTACATTCTTTGAGCAGAGCATTTATAGTCATTTCAATATGAGGCTGAAGGGGGCGTGGAATACACATGGGCTCTTTCTTCACACTTTCTCATCCCTTTTCCCTCCATGCTATCATCTGGGACAATACAACATCTCTAAGTATTAGTTTTGAGAAAGAAAATAAAGCAGTTCGAGGAGTGGGGAAGTCTGCTAAAACTGGCCCAGAAAAAAAAAAATGAAATCTCAGTTGCATCCCCTGCATGCCTACCTGAAATGACTGCCCAGGGATATATAATATATATATATATGCAGAATATATATATATTAAGTATCTTTTTAAAATATTTTATTTATATATTCATTTATTTTAATTTGGCCAGAGAGTGAGAGAGAGAGAGAGAGAGAGAGAGAGAGAAAGTGAGAAAGCAAGCTACCAGGTCCAGGATTTGAAATGTGGTCAGTCATGTGGGAGTGGCCAGCACCTTAACCACCATGCCACCTGCTGGTCCCTGGGATATATCTTAACAGACAATTCCCTGACTAGATGGCACTGAAACAAAACTACCCAAGGTTCCCACAAACTTCATATTGTTCCTTACAACCCGCCTCCTGCTTGTAACCACACTGCAGGAATGTACGACGGATGTCTGAGGCTTCAGAAACCTAATCAGAAGTTTGTGCTGGTTAACTAAGGCAGGTTCTAGAGGGAAAGCAAACAATTCCCCATAAATGTAACCCCTTTTCTGAGCACATTTTGAGGAATATGGATTCCAGACGACTGAAGTCTATACTTCCAAAGGTGGCTGTCCACAGCTCTGGCTCAAATAAACTCATTATTTTAGCATTTTCCTCAGTTTCTCTTTGTAGGTTAACAGACTTAGACAAAATTTTCTTTTGAATCCCAGTAAAAATCAGCTGACTAGGTTTCCCTTTCTTCTATAAACATATAATTAATGTAAGATTACTAGCCTATATATGAAGAAAAAAATCATTTAGCAAAATTCCAAAGAAGCCAAGAAGAAACTTCTAACTATACGATAAGGACTTTTCAAACCAGCCAGTAAACGTGGCAGTTCAGGCAGCTACATCCTACGTGGCCAACTGGACCGACTGGACCCCGTGGCTTGAAAACTACTCCTGGCACATGCATATGTGCCCAAAATCCTGGATGGAAGGAGAACAAGAGAAGGGACTGTGGCATGGCCAACCTCCATGGGTAATGCTTTCTTACTTTCCCTTTCTTGCTTGCTCTGTCTCTCTCCAGCTAGTGCATGCATCTTAATTTTTAAAAAATAAAATAAAAAGACTTTTCGGGACCAGCAGTTAGCGTAATGGCTATGTTGCTGGACTCCCATGTAGTTGACCACGGTTCGTGTCCCGTACCCGGTGGCTTAAAACTCACGCTGGGCATGTGTGCGTGCATGCCCAGGATCCCGAGAGGAGAATGGAGGAGAGGAGATTGTGGCATGGCCATCCCCCCTGGGGGGGGGGGGGGATTTCTCGCTTTCTGTCTCTCTGTCTGGCTGGCTAGCATATGTACCCTATAGTAAAAACTTCTCAAAAAAAAAAAAAATAGAAAGACTTTTTATGTATCTATTCAGTTTGATTATAGAGCAGTTTATAAACTTAAAAATGTAATTTATCCAGGAATTATAGTATCAGTGAGATTAGTACTAGAGAGGGCAATTTTCTATAAATATTCTAAGTGTAAAAGGCACAATGATAGAGTATGGCTTTATTTTCATGAAAATAACCCATAGTTTAAATAAACTATAGGCAGATTTCTATACTAGACATTAGGAGATCTCAATTAAATCCAACAAAAAAATACTATCTTTGCGCCTCTTCAGGTTATGTGCATGCTGGAAATAAGCGATGACTTCTACCTAAGTTAACCGTCTCATTGGGAATATGCATAATTTACAAGATAATGGAAATGTAGTCGTGCAGCTGTAATGATGAAAAATGCCCACCTTAGCCAGAATGGGAAGGAAAATACTGACAGGATACTAGATATTTAGGTTGGATGTGTGTGAAACAGCCCTTCTCTATAAGGTATCTGACAGAATTATCTTCCATCTCTTCCTAAAATGTCTTTTAATTATTACTGAACTTTTAGAATTTTTTCTATATTGCATATTTTAAAGTTGTCTGAGGCTGGCTCAGAAGCCTGGTGGGTAAGGCAGCCAAGCCCAGGACTGGCAGCTTGATAAACACATTGGGTGCATTTGCATGTGTGCCCAAAACCCCCAGAGGAAGAGCAATGAAGGGATTATTGTGTGGCTATGTCCCACAAAGGTGCTTTCTCCTCTCCCTCGCTCTTTGTCTCTCTGGCAACATCAGATCCCTCCCTAGCACACAGCACACAGAAGCTGTTGAAACGAATTCCATTTTCTGTGCCTGAAATCTTGAAAAGTCAAGACAGATATTATCTACTTATTGACAACTCTCAAATAGAATTCTAAGATTAAGTATTTTATAAATAATCATAATATATTTTTATGAAGTATGAAAGAATTCATTTGAAACTGTGTCTTTCAAAGCAAACACAAGTGTGCTTTATAAAAGAAGATCTTATGGAGTGAGATTTGACACGTCAAAGCAAACTGAGCATGGTGAGCCTTGAAATAACATCATGACCATGTTGAATAATCACAAAGCACAACTTAATCCAAAATTTGAAAAAAAGAAAGGGTTGAGATAAATATACTTTAAGCCTCAAAATTATGTAAAATTTGAAGAATAAATCTGTTTTTGTGATTGGCACATTATGATCATGATTTATATTATATATATATATATATATATATATAAAAATGCATGTGTGTGAATGTATATATATATACATTAAATGTAATATATATGTGTGTATATATAATGCATCTATATATATGTATCTCACATTGGGATTTTTACCTAAATTTGCATATGTTACTGAGGTGATAGACCTACAAACGGGAGGAAAAGTTCTAAACACTCTTGGCATTATCAGAAATGCAAAGTATTTGGGCTGGCAGGTGGTGCGGTGGTTACGGTGCTGGACTCCCACATGGCTGACTGCGGTTCTGGTACCTGATCTGGAGACTCCCTTTCTCACTTTCTTTCTCATGCCAGTCAAACTGGAAAAATGATAATAATAATGAATACAATGAAATGAATAATTCTTTAAAAATACATCAATAATTCATAAAAAAACATAATATTTAAATAGTGTTAAAATGTCAATAATGTTAAAATATTTTTTAAAAGTTCTTTAAAATGTGTCAATGTGGGGAGAAAACAGAGTTTTTCAAATCTAGTGTTTTGATAATTCAACTACAGGTATAGCCTTTTAGCCATTAAAGAAAAATAAAATAAAATAAAGGGAGAAAGGGAGGAATTCGTCTAAAAAAATCTATCTAAATGCCACTAAATATTCCATATTTGCCAAATACAACAGACATCGAGGATAATAAAAAGGTCCTGGAATAAACTCATCAAATTCAATGATTTGCATCCAGGGCCATCCCATGTGTTCTTGTGATTGTCTGGGACTCAGAGGAGGCAGCAGTAGAGAAATGCCATCTACAAGCTAGAGCTTCCGCTATTGCTCCTAGAGCCTGAAGCTTCCAAAAAGTTCTTTTCCTAAACTTTTGAATCCTTATCCTGCCATAAACCATAATTTCACTCTGAACATGGTCTTTCTTTTTTTCTGTTAGTAAAAAAAAAAAAAAGAAAAAAGAAAAAAGTGACAATTTCTTTCTTTGATCTCACAATTTTTATGGTATAATATAACCATTCCTTCCTCCAAATGCCCCTTGCCAAAGAAGCAATAAGGTCATCTGGTACTGCATGAAGACAGAAGAAGAGAAAAAAAATGTGTATGAATGTTTTACATTAGTCCCTTTGCATCATACGGGAAGGTTAAAAATGTAATTAAAAGTACCCACCGTGGGAACTTCTTTTATTTTACCAAGATTATAAGCTTCTTTTATATGATACCGTAACAGCATATCCTGATTGATTTTTAGGAGGTGATGCAGCATCTTGGTTATATGTGAGGAAAGACGTACATAAATAATCGATCCTCATCTTCAGCTACCCATTGGACAGGTCATCTGCGTCATCTGAGTGGACAAGCTTGCTCATCCATCCCAGATTTATGAAACACATTGACTGTTCTTTCCATAGGCAATTTTGAGTGCCATAGATGTCAGCACTGTTCTAAGTGAACAAGACTTACATGCAGTTTATACATTAGAGAAAAACAGAAATGAGTAAAGACATAAATGAAACAATTGTATAGCTGATGGCTACTATGTAAGACACTCAAAGGTGAGCTATGTAAAAACAGTGGAATCCCCAGTTCATCTGAGAAGGCTAAAGAAGGATTCTCTATGCACTGTCCTAACCAGCCAAAGCTAAGCCAAGGATCTGCAGAATCAGTCAGACGTTCTAATGACAGTGAGAAGAGTTCGTATTTACGGGTCAGAGATTAGATGAAAACCTAATTCTCCTAACAACCTACAGGATGGGCTTATTATTACCCTATTCTATAGGGAGAAACATGAAGGCCAGAGAAATAAGAAACTGTCTCAAGGTTACACAATCATCAGCAGAAAAACCACGCTTCATATTCAACCAGAGAATATCCTTGTTCCACTGTTGTACTATTACCTCAAAATTGACTTTTACTGGCCGTTTGTTTAATATTTAAGGCTACCAACTCCACCTGAGGTGATGAAAAAAGGATGCATGAGGTTCAAAATTTTTTGCTCTCAAATATACTCATACTTTAATTCTATTTTCTTATGGACTCTTTGACACTCTCTCATACTTTTTAATAGCCCATGTTAGAATATGTAGATGTTGGGACCAGAAGTTGGCGTAATGGCTATGTCACTGGACTCCCATGTAGTCAACCACAGTTTGAGTCCCGGACCTGGAGGCTTAAATTCAAGCTGGGTGCGTGTGTGTGCATGTCCAAGATCCCGAGAGGAGAATGGAGGAGAAGGGATTGTGGCATGGCCATCCCCTCTAGGGGGTGATTTCTCGATTTCTGTCTCTCTATCTCTATCTGTATTTCTGATAAGTGCACGCACACTTTAGCAAAAACCTCGCAAAAAAACAAAAAGAATATGTACATGTTGAGAAAAATCTCTGAAATTAAGCATTTTCAGTTTCTGTCTAGCTTTTCTCTTTAAAAAATGTTTTATAAATATAGCAATTGCTGAGAATAAACATGATTAGCCATGTCTTTGGTAAATTTAGAAAAAAATGTAAACAGAAGATATTCTGAAAGAGTAAGAGAGTTTTGAAAAGAGTCTATGGATTCTCTGTGTTGTCTCAGACTTTAATTCTTACCATTGCAAAACTGGTTCATTGTGTAGAGAAACCATACAGCTGAACTTCTGTGTCCATATAAGACCCCAAAAAGTATTTCAATTTAAATTCGAGCTTTACTTTTCATTATTTGAGTAACCTCAAGAAATGTAACTTAAGAGTCTCTTGGTCTTAATTTTCTTATCTACAAAATGGGAATGAGGGACCAGCAGATGGTATAATGGTTATGTCACTGAACTCTCACGTTGTCAGCCATGGTTTGAATCCTGGATCCAGTGGCTTAAAACTCTCTGGAAGCGTGTGCGTGAGTGCCCAAATTCCCGAGAGGAGAATGCAGGAGAAGGGAACGCAGTGTGGCTATCCTCATGGAGGGTGATTTCCTGCTTTCTGTCTCTCTGTCTCTCTGGTGAGGACTTTTGCCCTATAGCAAAAATATCTCTGAAAAAAAATTTTGTGAAACAGCAGTTAGGGTAATGGCTATGTCACTGGACTCCCATTTAGTCAACCATGGTTCGCGTCCCGGACCTGGTGGCTTAAAACTCACGCCGGGTGCATGTGCGTGTATGCCCAAGATCCCGCGAGGAGAATGAAGGAGAAGGGATTGTGGTGTGACCATCCCCCCTGGGGGGTGATTTCTCGCTTTCTGTCTCTCTGTCTCTCTCTGTCTGTCTGGCGAGCGCATGTGCCCTATAGCGAAAACCTCTCAAAAAAAAAAAAAATGAACCTTCTGTATTCTTTTTTCATAAGACATTTTCCATGAACTTTTGAAGTTCTCGCTGTCTCATGTGAGAGCGATTTTTTCCTGATGGGAGAGTTGGGATTGAAAGTCAAGTGTCACTGAAGAGTTGGTCTTTTGGTAAGGGTGCAAGTTATCTATTCAGGGTGATTTTGCCTTTTAGGGGATTTAGGCACCATCTGGAGACATAGTTGTTTGCCTCACATGGAGGGTGTCCATGAATGAAGTTCCACAGATGCCACTCAGCACTCTACAGTGCCAGCACAGCTCCCACAGGGACAAATCTCCAGCCTACAGTGTCAACCGAGCCACAGTGCAGAAGCACCTGTTAGAGCAGACAATTTCTCTTTTATTTTATATGTTGCATTTCTTAGAGAAATGTCACTTACAAAATTTAAAAACATTGTCCACATTCAAGCAAAATGTGAAATAATACATTGAATTTAAATGATGTGGTACTTGCCATTCTTTCAGTGAGCGTATGGCTAAAACTTGAAATTATTCCACAAAACACAACAATTTTATATAAAATATAAGAAACTGAAATTCTATTTTAAGATAAAATGTAAAAGGTACTTTTGCTTTAGACTTCAAATGCATTAGTGTACATATGCTTTTAAAACACTGTTATTTTGTCATGTTGATTTCATTTTGCTGTGGTGTTTAATGTGGCCATGGGAGACTCTACATCAGAATCATCATAAGGGTTTGCATGGAATTTGCAGTTCTTGGTTCCTATCCTTAAATAAGCCCTGAGATTATAATGACAGAATTTAAAATAGCCCAGCTGGTTAATAAATAGTCTGATAATTAAGATTATCTCGAATTAGAGGGGAAAATAATCTACAAAATCATCATTTTTTTTTTTTTTTTTTTTTTGCTTTACATGTATTCATGGGAGAGAGTCAGACAAAGAGAGAGGAAAAGTGAGAAATTGCCCTCTGGGGGATGGCCATCCCATATCCCTTCTCCTCCATTCTCCTTCTGGAATCTTGGGCATTCATGCACATTTACCTGGCATGAGTTTTAAGCCACTGAGTCTGGAACTCAAACTGAGGTCGAACATATGTGAGTTCAGTGACATACTGCTTTGCCATCTTCTGGCCCCCACAAAAACATAATTCTAACACGTTGGTAAAATGGAATTATATCCACTGACAAACCTTGCTAGCAACTATTATTAGTGCTAATGAAACACTAAGTATCCATCTTCAGAGTGTGATGAATACTGTAGGAATAAGAGAGAGGATTATGAGAAAATATAGTACGGTCACTTCATTTCCATACGTAGATTGTGGCTAATTAAGACCGTTCTTTCTAAAAAACAAGACAAAACGAAACAACAAAACAAAAAAACAACTGCCATTGACATAGAAATGTGAAGATTTTAATATTTCAAAAAATATTTGACAGGGACCAGCAGTTAGCGTAATGGCTGTCGCTGGACTCCCACGTTGTCGACTGCAGTTCGAGTCCCAGACCCGGTGGCTTAAACTCACGCCGGGCACATGTGCGTGCATGCCCAAGATCCCAAGAGGAGAACAGAGAAGGGATTGCGGCGTGGCCATCCCCCCAGGGAGTGATTTCTCGCTTTCTGTCTCTCTCTGCCTGTCTGGCGAGTGCACACACCCTATAGCAAAACCTCTCCAAAAAATATATATATAAATATATTTGACAGAGCATTCTACTCAACAGGATAGAAACGCACCAAGGCCCTGAAGCAGATCTTTATCTTTTTTAAGGAACTATGTATTTTATTTTATTTATTTATTTTTTTCTTTTCATTAATTTACTCTAGGACACGTGCATTCACTAGAGAGAGGCAAGTAGAGAGAGACAGGGAAAGTGAGGAAACAAACTTTCAGGTCAGGGACTGAACATGAGCCCAGTCATGTGGGAGTGCAGCACCTTCACCGCCACACCTCCTGATGGTCCTGAAGCAGATCCTCATACAGACGACCTGATCAGAAGGCCATGCTGGTTAGGCGCGAAGCACAAGCACTATTTAGGGAGGAAAAAGCCACCATATCCTTACAGCAAAAAATGATTGAATGGGTTGAAGGTTATGGCGTGATCCAATTTATGTTTGGAAGGGGTTATTCTGAACACTCTGTAGAGAATGGATGGTAAATGGTAGGACAGTAGTGGAGAAATGAGCAAGAGGACAAGTAAGACGTGTGGTAATAATGTCTTGAACCAGGTT
>NW_006160225.1:2410283-2419597 GCF_000334495.1 Tupaia belangeri chinensis | reverse complement strand
AGAGGTGACCTGAGAGATACATGGCAAGTAAAATCACCCAGATACGATCAGATGAGTTGGATACGCAAGATAAAGAAGATAACATTTAGGTTTCGGTCGAGCAGAGCATTGGTGCCGCATGAGGCACAGTGAATTACTACATTTCTTTTTCCTAATTTTCTGACTTGTTCAAGAGTTGCAGAGAGGAGTCATTATAAAATAAGGGGAAAATTGTAAGAAGAGCTTATTATTTATTTATTTACTTATTAGAGACAGATTTTTGCTATAGGGCATGTGCGCTTGCCAGAAAGACAGAGACAGAGAGATAAAAAGTGAGAAATCACCCCACAGGGGGGATAGACACATCTCAGTCACGTCTCCTCCAATCTCTGAGATTTTGGGGCATGCAGGCACACACACTGACGTGAGTGTCAAGCCGCCAGATCTAGGACTTGAACCACAGTTAACTATGTGGGAATCTAGCGACATAACCATTACGCCATGCGTTGGTCCCAGAAGAAGATTTTATTTACAAACTATATCAGTAATTCAAGTTGGGTAATGTTATATTTCAAATACCCATAAAGCACCTAGGTAGAGGTTTCTTTCATTTTTTTTGTTGTTGTTGTTTTGGGAGAGGTTTTTTCTATAGGGCACATACACTCACCAGAAAGATGGAAAGAGTCAGAGAGACAGAAAGCAAGAAATCACCTCCCAGGGGGGATGGCCATGCCGCAATCCCTTCTCCTCCATTCTCCTCTCAGGATCTTGGGCACGCATGCACACGCGCCCGGCGTGAGTTTAAGCCACCAGGGCTGAGACTCAAACTGCAGTCAACTTACATGGGAGTCCAGCAACATAGCCATTACAACAACTTCTGGTCCCTAGGTAGAGGTTTTCAAGAGACAATTAAATATATAGGTCTGAAGCTCAGAGAGACGTTTATGATATGAGATATTTGCCTTGTCCTACAATGAATATTTACATTTGTGGCTGGAAGTTCATCTTGATAAGAAAAACTGGCCTAGATATAAGCCCTGGACAACCTCCGCATTTAAAGGCAGTAGAGGATAAAAAGGAAATCAAAGAAATGTTGAAAAACACAGAGATATGTGTAGAAAACCAACAGTATGATATAATGGAACCTAGGAGAGGATAAACAAGAGGCAGACAACAAAGTATTGATTTCACTTGCCGGAAATAAGATTATTAAAAACATTACCTCATAAAAGTTCAGTCAAGTGATTAGGGAAGAAGCCAGATGCCAGTTTGGAAAGTAAATAAAACATAAGTAGACAGAAACAGTAAATAGAATTATTTTTTCATGAAGTTTATTTACGAAGGGTAATAGAGAGATAGGGTATCATGATAAATGACAAAAGTTGTAGTTTTTAGAGAGTTTATGGATACAGATACAGATCATATAAAAACGATGGGAAATTAAACTTTCCTAGGATATACAGTTGCTCCAACGTACCCAGCGAGTTTTCTGAGAACAGGAGATGTGGATGGGATGCCATGTTCATGTGAAGGCGTCAGCTTACATAGCAGGAGGGTAGCGTCTCCATTATGGAAGGACAGAAGGTGAATGCAGATGTACGTAAGTTTGCAGTTTTAGAGATGGGTAAACGGGACCAGCAGATGGCATAGTGGATACGCTGCTAAACTTCCAAGTAGTCCATGGCACTGCAAGTCCTGGACCTGGCAGCTTAAAACTCATGCCAGGCGTGTGTGCATACGTGCCCAAAATTCCAAGAGGAGAATGGAGGAGAAGGGATTGTAGCATGGCCTCCCCCCCTGGGGAAGGAGTGATTTCTCTCTTTCTGTCTTTCTCTATCTCTCTGTCCAGTAAGCACACGAACTCTATGACAAAAATCTCTCTTAAGAAGGAAAAAAGGAGAAAGAGGCAAACAGAAGTGTTCTGTTTGTTGCCTACAATATTCTATGTGAAGTATATCTCACCGTTCAGATGCACTAGGGTTTGGAAGAGTATGAAGATCAAGAAGGGTAGAGAACAGTAACGGATGACAATTGTAGAAAAATCATAGAGAATGAATTTAGTAAAGTAAAAAAGAAGCCATGTTGGCCGTCCATTACAAAGGGTCACTACAATGCATAAGGGTGCCAGTCAATCAGGCTGTGGAATTTAGACAAGGCAGTATCTAGTTGCTAGAGTACTAGATAAAGAAAATCACTGGCTGTATCCATCCATAGTACAGGTTTTGCCAGGTGAATGTGGAGACATTTGAGTGTGTTAAAGCATTTAGGGGGCGGTCAGGTGGGTATGGTGATTAAGGTTCTGGACTCCCACATGGCCGACTACAGTTTGAGTCCTAGACCTGGCAGCTTGCTTTCTCACTTTCCCTTTCTCTGTCTCTGTCTCTCTCTGGCCAAAATAAATAATGACAATAATAATGATAATAACAAATGGAATTAAATAAATAAATATTTAAGGAGGACCAGCAGGTGGCATGGTGCTAGACACTCTCACATGGCTGACCACAGTTCAAATCCTGGATCTGGCAGCTTGCTTTCTCACTTTCTCTCTCTCTTTCTCTCTCTCTCTGTGTGTTCTTGGTTCAAGTTCCAGACCTGGCAGCTTGCTTCCTCACTTTCCCTTTCTCACTTTCCTTTCCTCTCTGTCTTTCTCTGTTCAAATTAAAAAATAATAACAAATGTAATTAATTAAATAAGTAAATATTTTAAAATATTTTTAAATAAAAGCATTTAGAAAAGGGTGTTTATAGTGTTAATGCATGGAATTCAAGTTGTATAAGGTAGGAGGTAACCAGGAGAAATAAAGAAAAAAATCAGGGCCTAGTCATAGTGGTACACTACATAAACACTGAGCTCCTCCGACTGAGACCACGTGGGAGACCTCGGGCTCGATTTCCCCATCCACATCAAGGCTGGGCACAGTACTGTCTGCCTGTAATCCAGTCTATTGGGGAACCGAGATAGGCTGAAGCTCAAGATCGGCTTGGTCAACACCAGTGAGATGAGTGAAAAAATGAGTCAAGTGGGCGACATGGCCTGTAGTCCCAACTGGGAGGCTGAGGTAGGAGGATGGTCAGTGAGCCCTTCTGTTAAGAAAGAAAAGGATAACGACAATAAGACAGACAGGAAAAAAAAAAAAGTGCAGACAAATGTATAGGAGTGCTAATCAAACAGATTTAATTATATAGAGAGGGATGTTTGATTTGGTAATTACGAAAGCAATGGCTTTTCAGAGTCTCAGATGATGAACAAGAAAGTGACTGGCAATGCTAGGGCTGAGGGAGGGCAGTGGAAATGAAATCAGGGAATTAAAAATGATTAAAATTATTTAAAAATACACCAGCACCCTTGTCCCCCCCTGCCCCATGCCCATGGCTCAAACAAAAAATGTCATATTAAAATATATGACTTCATCTCTTGGTTTTAGTTGAAAAGTCCATAGGTAACACCTGATCTAATTTAGGTTAATTAGTTCATTTCCCAAGAGTTTGAGCCTTGGCCCAATCAGACTGTTTCTAATGACATGAAAGGTAAGATAAGAACTTTTGAGTTGCCAATGGGCATTTTTCTTCCCATGTGGTACAGATAACCAAAAACAAATTTTACTAAGCAAGATACAAAGAAAAAAACATACCCACAGAGAGAAGGAAGATGAGAAACAGAGTCTTGTTCCAATGAATTTCTATGATTGGACTTTATCTTTCAATACCCTGATAGTGAATTGAAGTTTTAATTAAATTTGCATCTAAGAGAGTCTGAACTACTATACTACAATTTAGATCAATCATCCTAAAAGGCACTAAAGTTAAACGCTACTGTAACATGAAAATAATGGAGAAAATGTTTGTATAGAATTCTCTTGTGGACTGTCTCAGTTGCCCTTGCTCACCGTTCTGTGAGGTAGTCCCATTTGATGTAGCACATTTGAAGAGAGATGTGCTTCTTTTAAAGTAAGATTTTCAGCAGAAGGTGTACATCTCTCAGAGACAAATATTAACCATGGCTCTATTTTAGATGTTGTGCAATAGCTAGACAATAGTTGAGAATTGCAATGATGATATCTTGAAATATGTTAATACCTTGTAGGTTCTTTCATAGAAATAATCAAGAAGTTGACAGTTGTTTGTTTATATGTTTGTTTGTTTTCTTTTCATTAAAGCAGCCTATCTATTCTTCCCCATATGCCTGCAACAGGCTGATATCTCAGTGACTGTTGATATCCTGAGGACAGAGGAAGGAAGATACGGAAGAATAAAAGATGACTGCAATACACATATTTTCACAATGATTCATTAAGACAGATCACATATTTCCCTACGATCCGCAATTATTTTTAAATGTTCAAGAATTAGAGCTGCGGTGGGTGGACAATCTGCTCATAATTAGATGATCTGTGAAACAAACTGGATCTGTGTTAACCCTGAGGCAGAATTCATGTTTAGTTATCCATTCGAATAATTACAGTTGAAAGGATCCACACATACAAGTGCTGCATGATATTCTTTCCCCCGAGGCAATAATTTTCTTAGTAAATAGAAAAAAATAATGTCTAAAAGAAATTTTTAACTTTCTTGTGATCAAAGGTAAATAGAATGTATATTTTCCACAATTTTAAATTACCCCTATATCTCAGCCCAGGTGGCCTAGTTCATAGTGTACTGAACCACACTGCTTGAACCACATGACCACAGCAAGTTCTGATTCCTGGGTCAGCCTGAAAATGTTCTGGGCATACTCATGGGTACTCCAAATCCTGAGGAGCTGGAGGGCTGGGGAAGGGGAACTGCAGCATGGGGAGACCCTGTCAAGGGTGCATTTCTCTCTCATGTGTACACACTTGCTATCATAACAAAAATAATTACATGCTGTGGCCAGTCCCATAGTCTATTAGTTAAGGGAGCCAGATCCACAGGGCCAACCTTAAGTTCCAGCCCTGGCAGCTTGAAAAACATGCTGGTATGTGCTTGCAGGCCCCAAGTTCTGACAGGATGGAGAAAGAAAGAAGAGCTTTTGGCATGACCATGCCATCGTGTGGAGAGGGCACTTTCTCCCTCTTCCTCTGTCTCTCTCTTGTCTCTCTTTGGTGAGTGCACACACAGTCAGGCAATAAGATCTTACAAATAAAAAATAATAAAATTAGTTGCTATGGCTATTATACTAATATGTTTCTATGTTAAATATGAAGTCTATATTTTTCAAAAGGTTATATGTAGGTTGCAGAATCGAGAAAGTATGGTCTGTGTAGAAAAAAAACTAAAAATAATATTGGAAGGTACAGGGTACAGCTTCAAAAGCAGAACTAAAACAGTCAAGTTCTCAACTTATTTAAATTTTTTGCCTTTTTGGTATAAGGTTCAGCACTCTGAATATAAAAGTGGGTTCCCTTTTTGGGCTGGATGATTTGACATCATTATCTCCATATTTCAAGTTAGAAATAATTCTGAATATCTTTTTATTTTATTTTATTATTATTATTATTTTTGGAGAGGTTTTTGCTATAGGGCGTGTGCACTCTCCAGACAGACAGAGAGAGAGACAGAGAGACAGAAAGTGAGAAATCACCCTCCAGGGGGAATGACCATGCTGCAATCCCTTCTCCTTCACTCTCCTCTCGGGATCTTGGGCACGCACGCACGCACACATGCCCGGCGTGAGTTTAAGCCACCGGGTCTGGGACTCGAACTGCAGTCAACTACGTGGGAGTCCAGCGACATAGCCATTACACCAACTACTGGTCCCCTGAATATCTTAAAAGTATGCTGAATTTGCTTGTGGTCACACATGAGTAGTGAGAATGCACACTTACTCTTCAAGTACACGGTAGCTCCTTTTCATCTATGGCCACCTAATTAAAACAACCACAGCATTGCTTCCTTTAAAACATGATAAGAGTTTTTACTTCTAATACAGGCGATAGGAAAGTAGATAAAATTAGTAATACTTTGTTAATATTTGATGCTTTTCACAAATACTTTTAAATCTTTCAGGATAATGCAAGCACATGTTTCAGTAACTCAAGTTGGGAAAAACGTGACATGTTCAGTATGCTATGTTATTGTAAAAGTGCAAATAAGTACCTAGTAATAAAATGTAAATTGCCTGCATGGTCCAAGAGAATGTAAAATTATATTGGTCGGAGATTGCAACAGAATCTCCTAGGAAATAAAGCCAATAAAAACATTCTTACTTTATCTTCAGGATAATATTTAATCATAAATATTTTTCTTCCTTAACTTCATAATTTGGCATGATGCCTGACCAAAAATTTAGCATCTTATCCATCTTAGTTTTGTTCTAGATTAACACCCCAAGAGAAAATAAGCTGGCCCCATTTCATGTCGTAATGAAAACAATAGTCGTTTACATAAAATTTCCCTAATAATTTCTTAGTATTTGAAAACTCCTGTGCAACTTAATGAGTTTTATCATAACTCAACACTAAGAAAATGTTCATTTTGTAAGAATAAGCGTATCACACAGGTTTAAATTTTTATATAAGGAATTCTGTAAAAATGCTCTGGTGATAGTTTACAAAGTAAATACTTAGAAAATATAGAATATGTTTATTTATAAGGGCTAAACTCCCATATGTGTTTATCATTTATTTTTTTTGCTGTAGCAATAACTACCAACTAGATAATATATTTTTTTAAAGTTTAACAAATAAAAATATCAAGAGAATCCGACTACACAAAAAGTAAAGTGAATAATTATATTTAATGAGCTTAGTAAAACATTTGTCACATTGATTCTATAAATATTTTATGTTGATTTTCAGAAGACACAAATCCAAAAAGTTCCTCAATTCAATTAAACTGATATAAAACTAAACTGAGAATAAGAAAGTTCAACTCTCAGCCATCTGCTAGATGTTGTAGAATGTGCTGAGTTTCTATTTGATTTTCTTTAGCCACAAAATGTTGAATTTGATCACAGACCCCTCTGGCTTCATTTAATTTTTTTTTCTGACTTCACAGATAACGTTTTAAAATTTGGAGCACTCCACTTACGTGGCCCGCAGTCCCTTACAAACGGCAAGGGCCTTCTTTTGTCCTTGCATGTCCATGCTGTCCACTCTGCTGACCAAGCAGTCATCTGATCTGCTAGGTGGCTGCACAAATAAGCTGTATGCTAAGTGCTTAGGGAATGCAGTGATGTCTCAGTGGTATGCTATTGCATTTGTCAAGTGAAATTTTATTAAATCTTTGAAACAATTGACTCTGGAAACTTGAACTGCTCATGAAGCCTTGTTCAATGACGTAGCCTCCCAGACTTGCTTCTTTCTCAGACTTTGGCTGCTTCTCTTCTACACATTGAGCTTCAAGCATGACATTTAAAAATGTTGTTTGAATGCAAATGATAAACTCTATTTCCTAATATTACTTGTTCAAATTCACCTCTTACTGTATTTTACGAATATTTTTCTTTGCAATGTTGTCCCCTCTCTCTGCTGTGATGGTAGAACTATGTCGTCGTAATTATGTTTTGTTTTGTTTTGTTTTTCTTTTTGGGGAGGTTTTTGCTATAGAGCACGTGCGCTTGCCCAAAAGAGAGAGAGACAGAAAGCAAGAAATCACCCCCCTAGGGTGGATGGCCACACCACAATCCCTTCTCCTCCATTCTCCTCTAGGGATCTTGGGCATGCACGCACATGTGCCCAGTGTGAGATTAAGCCATCAGGTCTGGGACTTGAACTGCGGTCGACTACATGGGAGTCCAGCGACAGAACCATTACACCAACCGCTGGTCCCAGTAATTAAGCTTTGGTTACTGGGCCCCTTCCCTACCCTTCCCTTCCTCCATTCCATTCTCTCCTGTCTCCTCCCCTTCCGATTGTTCCCTTTTGTCCTCTTTCTATTTTTTTTTTAAACTTAAAAAGGTACGAGATTATCTATAAAGAATTGCTCGGCCTCAAAGAATTAACCTGTTTTTCATTGAATAGAGCATAAAGTTAGAAAAATAGTAACAATCGACATATGAAAAGTTCATTATAGTGGAACATGTCACTCATGGAAAAGTGGGGGAGCTTCTGTAATGTCACCATTTCTTTTTTAAGTCATTTTTAAGAGTTTGTAAAGAGATTTTTCCCGGTGTGCCAGTACCGGTTATGTTGTTGGACTCCCCACGTGGTTGATGTGGTTCAAGTCCTGGATACAGTGGCTTGAAACTCACACCAGGTGCATGTGTGTGTGTGCCTAAGATCCCAAGAGGAGAATGGAAGAGAAGAGATTGCAGCATAGCCATCCCCCCCTCCCAGAGGAGGAGAGGGTGATTTCTCACTTTCCCTCTCACCGTCTCTGTCTCTCTCTCTCTCTCTGGCGAGTACACACACCGTTAGACAAAATCCTCTACTAAAAATAAATAAATAGATGAATCAAGGTTTTTCTTTTCTGTTATTACTTGCTTTATGTATTCTACTTTTTGGATGGAACGAATTACATTCCCTTCAGTTTTATGCCAACACTTAATAACCTTAATAAAATGTTACTTGCTGTTATGGAAGAGTTTGAAATCTTTTTGCATCATATTGATCTAAACCATGTTTAGTTTGTGAAATGGTCAATGGTATGATGAGCTTCTATGCTTCTTTATTCAGTACAAATATATCAAGCACCTAGGGATTGTGAAACAATTCTAGCCAGTGTGAAGAAACAGAGATTCTCCTGATGTGAACTTACAGACTTTCAGTCAGAAAAGGGAAACATGAAAATTCCATAAATAACAAAATTGCAAGTTATGAAACAATTTGTACCTTAATAGAGTTCCAGATGAAATGTAGAAATGTTGAGTGTGCAGTTGAGTAAGCATTCACCACAAGGGTGCCTGGACAGAGAGAAATGTGATTCGTGAACACAAGTTCTGATTTGGAAATGTGGAGAAAGGAGGAACATGGAATTGCTGGGAACCCTAACACTACCAAGACAATGAGACTGGGACTGAGACCTGGGAAGGCGGTGAGAAATAGGTTGCCTGTTTGTTGTACAATGTTTTTGGTGAGTGAAGAGGCCAATGAGATAAGGCTGGAAGGATCCTCGAAGGTGTTTTGATTGTAGGGACCCTTGAATAGGATAGGAAGAGTTTTGAATTTTATTAATCGTTTCCCATAAGTAGACCCTCTGGTACTATTAATATTGTAAAAGTTCCTGTGATTGGTCTTACTGCAGAGTTCTGGGCATATGGTAACCTTTGATGAGTGTTTATATTTTTTTAATTTTAATTGAATGTTATACTGTAATTAAATAGGAACAACTTTCCAGAGATTATCCTAATTTCATTACTTCTTGGTTTCTGTTTTATATTTTATTTATTTATTTATTTATTTATTTATTTATTTATTT
>NW_006160225.1:2396949-2410152 GCF_000334495.1 Tupaia belangeri chinensis | reverse complement strand
TCCCTTCTCCTCCATTCTCCTCTCGGGATCTTGGGCACCCACGCACACACGCCCGGTGTGAGTTTCAAGCCACTGGGTCCGGGACGTGAACCACGGTCGACTACGTCGGAGTCCAGTGACATAGCCATTACGCTAACTGCTGGCTCCCTATTTTATTTATTTTTAAGAGGTTTATGCCTTAAGGCATATGCACTCATCAGAGAGAGACAGAGACAGTAAGAAAGACAGTGAGAAGCCACCCCTTGGGGGGGATTGCCACCCTGCAATCTCTTCCCCTTCATTCTCCTCCCAAGATTTTGGACACACACACACACACACACACACACACACACACACGCCTAGAGTAATTTTTAATTCGCTCGGTCCAGGACTCAAACTGTGGCCCACCATGAGACAGTCCAGTGATGCAACTGCTATATCACCAGTTATTTCTGTGTTTTTTATTAGTCCCTTCATCAGTGGGAAATTATGAGATCACAGAAGTTTCCTCTTTTCCATAGTTGGTACGTTCTAATGCCCCTCCGTAAATGCTTACCACCGCAGTATCAAATCCTATATACATACATGCATATTATGTTTTTTATTTCTTTTAAAGAATTATTTTGTTTAACTTTATTTTATTTGTTTTTATTTGACCAGAGAGGGACAGATTCAGAGAGAGAGAGGGAAAGTGAGAAATCAAGCTGCCCGGTCTGAGACTTGAAACATGGCGGGACACATGGGAGTCTAGTGCCCTTAACCACCACACCACCCGTCAGCCCCTCATACTATATTTTTTCTATACATACACACCTATGGTAAAGTTTAATTTATAAACTATGCATAGTACAAGGTTAATGTCAATAACTAGTAATAAAATAGAACATTTATAACAACATATTACTATAAAAGTTATGTAAATGTGGTCTCTTTCTTTCCAAATATGTTACATATTCACCTTTTTCCTTGACCGTGATATAAGATAATAAAATGCCTACATGAAGAAATGAAGTAAGGCGCATGAAGCAGGCATCGTGACACAGCCTTAGGCTACTGTTGACCTTCTGTCAGCACATCTTTAAGAGGAGGGTCATCTACAGGTGGTCCCAGATCATTGAACTATGAGAAGACAAGAAAAAATGGCGGATGGGGGTTTACTGTAGGACATAGCTGGAAATATTGAAATTAATTAAAAAAAATATTATCCATTTCTGTGAAGTTAATTTGACTTTCTGGATGGTAAAGCACACCAAAGTTGAAGATATTCTTATTAACATGAGTCATGTCGGAGCAAAACTGGAATTCAAAACTTGAATCTCAGCAAATTAATGCCAATCATTATTAACCTGACATAAGAATAGGAGAAATGACCAAAAATGATCACAATATTTTTCTTAATCTGCAGAAGATATATAAATCTATTTAAATTCTAAGACTCAAGGACTTTGTATTTCTTTTAGATAGTTATTTAGTATATATAGATGTACATATATAATTTAAATATATGTATATATGAATTATTGCCTGACGGCATGTGTACTCTCTAGAGAGACAGAGAGAAAAACAAGAAAGACAGAGAAAGCACCCCCAAATCAGGTGTGATCATGCCTCAATCCTTTCTCTTCTATTTCTCCATCGTGCCAGGATTTTGGACATATACACACAAGCAGCTGGCATATTTTTCAAGCTGCCAGGACTGAGATTTGAACCTGTGGTCAGCCATGTAAGAGCTGGTTTTTTATATACAGGACTTAACTGCTACACTTTGGCACTCATCCTAAAACACATATTTCAATCATGAATTTATCATGTGTACATGTAAAATCTTTTTTATAACGTTAGAAAGATATCCTAACCAAAGAGATTAAGCCGTAGTAGTTTCTGGTAAATTGTTAATACCACTTTAAAACAAAATTACTATTATACATTTTACAGTTAGTATAAAAAGTTAGCAGTATAAAGTGACTGATGCTTTTAGAATGTGTATGTGTTAGAGAACATTTTCTAAATATAAAGCCCTCAGTTTCAAACTTTTTATGTTTATGTTCTATGTAATTTGGGGATATTTTAACCTTCGACTTAAATTTTTTCATTATTAAGTATTGGGATATTTTTAGACATAGACTGATTTAACAATAATTACAGTATTGCAAAACATTTTCAATTAGCTGCTTCAGCTCTTAGCAAAAGAGAGTGCCCATAGAACATATGAGGCCGGCCATATTTAATCTATTTTAAATATTAAGTACGGTGGGCAGCCTCTAAGATGTCTGCATACCCTTTGGGTATTCTTGCTCTTGTGTAATCCTCTCCCTTTGAATGTGGACTGGATTTATTGATTCAAATACAATAAAAATGACAGGTTATTAAGAATGAGATTAGAATATGAAAAAGTAATGGCTTTAATACCCAGTGTTTATCCTCTTTCTCTTTCTCTTTCTCTTTCTCTTTCTCTTTCTCTTTCTCTCTTTCTCTTTCTCATTGCCTTGGGAAAATAGATCCCATGTCTCTCTATCTCTCTCTCTCTCTGTCTCTCTTTCTCTTTCTCATTGCCTTGGGAAAACAGATCCCATGTCTCTCTCTCTCTTTCTCTTTCTCATTGCCTTGGGAAAAGAGATGCCACATCCATCAAGAGCCAGTCCTGAGGAAAATCAATGTAGTGGTGAACTACGCCTAAGTTTAGAAGTGTGTCTCTCTACTCTCTATCCCTATGGAGCTTTCAAGAGACAGCCTGACTACAACCCCATGAAAACCTTGATGTGAGAATCATCCAGCAAAATCATGCTTGGATTCCTTACCTCCAAAAACTGTGAAACAGAAAAAGGTTGTTGTTTTAAACTCCTATTTTTTGGGTAGTTTTAAGTGCTGTAGACAAATATCAGTTTTGTAGAGAGAAAACTGGGCGAATTAACATTTGTAATAAAATTTTATCACAACAAGCAAACTTCCAAGTTTGCTAGTGGAAGAATTAAATAACTCAGATTAGAAATTGTCTGACCAATGAAATATATCCTATTGGAATTAGTCAAAAATGCATTTTTGTGTCTATCTCTATATGATATGCCCTCAATTTTGCCAATTTATTTAACTTTGTATAATCTACTTAATTAATTTGTGAGAAAATAGAACCTTCCTGGTGTCAATGAAAAATAACGAACTCTGTAAAAATAATGATTAATGTGGTTTATTTCTAAGCAGAATGAGTGACCCAGGCTGGAGAGGAGGCAAAACATGCCTTTCTCTTGGGTGAGCAGGTACAGGGATTCATTCCTTTTATTGGATTTTGAGAGCGAGACACAGAGTTCAGAATTTAGTGAAAAGTTTTTCCGTTGGTCTGGCCCAAAAAGGCAGGACATGTGGAATCGGGAGTCAGGGTGGGAGGGGGGGCTTGTAGGTTATAAGTGGGTTCAGTCTGGCCCAAAAAGGCAGGACATGTGGAATAGGGAGTCAGGGTTGGAGGGGGGGCTTGTAGGTTATAGGTGGGTTCACAGCTTTTAGGGTGGTGATTGGAAAAGGAAGGTGGCTGAGATCAGAAAGGAATGTCCTTTGACAGCAATAGGAAGGTTTAATATACATCCCAAAGCTCCCCCAATACTATGCCAGGGCAGGATGTAGGGAGAATCCTGTTACTCATGGGCCAAAATGATCTGTCAACACCTGTGGGTCTGTCAACACCTGGGGGGGCGGGGTGTGACTTCCCCCTAGGCCCTCTGCAAAGGGCAGTGGAAAAATGGGAAAAAGCAGTCAGACTTCTGGCCACACTAGAATCCTCAGTGTTCCATGAAAAAAATGGCCTAGCTTTCTGACTCTTCTCATACCTGAAGAGTTAGATCTCTGTCTACCCTTCTGTCTAGTTAATTGCTTTAATCCAAAAAAGTAATAAACTTTCTATTGTGTCAAGCAGAGAGTCAACTGTTCAGTCCAGACTGGATCCCTAAATTAAACCTCAGGGTATAGGGAAGAATAGACTTATCTTCCTCAAGTATTTACATGTCAGCTTCAGTGAAGCCCCAGAACTTGGAAAGGACTCAGGGTTCAAGGCTGGGAGGCTGACGACTATCGGGCTCCTGCAGAGACTGATTTACATACCAAAGAGCTGGAATTAGAGCTCAGGGCCAGTGCAGTTCCATGGAGACCTGTCCTGAGAGGAGGGGAGCAGCTGCCTCCTTTCTCTTTATAAGCAGACAGGAATCATTTTCCCTCAGCCTTAACCTGTTGCGAGTCCAGCTGCTTCTGTGGGAGTACATCCCACCAGCTCTCATGGCATTGCCCCATGGGTAAGGTCTAGGACAATAAGGGGCTGACATATTATTTACTGTGAGGAATTTATTAAGAAACCTTATCTGAGACCCAGACATCTTATGCTTATTAAGGATGAGGTTAATAAAGATTAATATTAAAAACCAGACAATTATACTCTTTAAATTCTGGGTTTGTTTTGTGATACTCATTTTGAAACAAATAGGCTTTTGGAACACTGGTCTTACAAAGAAGGTTCCTTGGTGGAAGCAGATTAATTTTATTTTTATTTAGTATTTTGACATTTATTTCAATTTTAGCATACTAATTAGTGAAAGTCCTCCTTTCTATTTTTAATTTTACCTTTATTTTGTTTGCCAGAGGGCATATGTGCATTCCAGAGATAGACCAAGAAACGGAGAAAGCATGTCCTATGGGGAATGGTCATGTTGTAACCCCATTGCAACCTCTTCCCCTCCTTCTCGCCCTCCTTTCAGGATTTGGGCATGCATGTACATGCAAACTGCAAGGTTGGCTATGTGAAATCGGGCTGCCTTAACTGCCAGGCCACAGAGCTAGTCTCTCTCTATACACACACACACACACACACACACACACACACACACATTTTTTTTTTACTAAATTTTTTTCTTTATTTATGAACACAGTTGTGCATTGGAGAAAGAGAGAGAGAGTGGGAGGCACAGCCTCTATAGAGATTGGTTAGACTGTGATTCCCCTCCTGAAGTCCTCCAGTCAGTCATCCCCTGGCTGCTCATGCATGTGCCCAGTGAGTTTTCAGATGACCGGTCTGTGATTTAGTGTGATTTAAGCCACAGTCTCCATGTGAGGATCTGGCTTCCTGGAGCAACCCATTTCTGCTGAGTCACGAAACTGGCCTTGAAATTCCCCTTTCTTAAAAAAGTTATCTTCTTTAAAACTAAGTTTTTCTCAATCTTGTTTGATCGTATAATTATACTCTGGTGTGTGCCTTTTTTCTTCCTTTCTTTAGCATCGCAGGGCACCAATTTAATGTTTGGCACGTTTGATACATCAATACCACATTACAGTTTTTCCATATGTCACTTAAATAATTTCTTCAAAAGTTGACTTCCATCATAATGATCATGACTAACACTCGTATTCCTAGTTGCTAAGATCGTTGCCTATGTTAACCCTTTTCATTTATTCAGTGGCCTAAAAAGGAAATAAATGCTATATTTATAGATTAGGACATTGACGCTTGGGGTTGTGTAACTTCCAGGTTACACAGGTCTGAAGCATACACACAGGCAGCCCGGCTCTAGCATCCGTGTGGATAGTCGCTTGCATCATACTGCTTTGGTGTATCACAAAAACGATCCATCGTAGGGGGCACCATCCTAGGGAATTCCTTCTGGGGATTTTAATGGTTATTGTAGTATATGTTTTAGTACAAACATGCAAGAGGTCCTGAAATGGCTCACCTTCCTAGCATTCAATGCAGTATGGTTGTATGTAGATAAGAGCAACCAATAATCACATGTTTAACAAGTTAACAGCCAAGCACTGCACTAAGTGTTGGGACAGATGGAACTTACTGGCTGGGAGGTTAAACAGGTATCAGTAACTTACAATAAGAGTTTAGCAAATTATTTTCTCTTTGTTTGGTTTTGCCATTGGGTATGTGTACTCACTAGGGAGAAACAATGAGAGAAGGACGTGAGCAATAATGCCCCGGCAAGGATGGCCAGGCCACAGTCCCTTCTACTCCATTCTCCTCTTGAGATTTGGAGCACACATGCACATACACCCAGTATAATTTTTAAGTCATTGGCTTTGGGACTTAAACTGTGGTCTGCCATGTGGAAGACCAGTGCCTTAACCACATCTTACCTGCTAGCCTAGTTTAGAAAATTTTTTTAAACAAGGATTTATCATAGATAGAACAGAAAATTACTATGAATTTTAAGATGAAAGCATACCACTGTGAATATGTTTAGATTGTGACAGCAAATTCTGGCTATTCGTAGTAATGTATCAGTATACTCTTTTTAAATTTGTGTTTAGATATAATATTTCTGGAAATTTATGATAGTCCATAGTTTAACTCCAGCGATTTTGATCCTGAAATTCTCCAAAGAAGGGCTAGCAGGTGCATAGTGGTTAAGGTGCTGGACTCCCACACGGCCAACCAAGGTTTGAGTCCTGGACCTGGCCGCTTGAAACTCTCGCCAGGTGTGTGAGCATGCATGCCCAAAGTCCCAAGAGGAGAATGGAGGAGAAGGGATTGTGGCATGGCCATCCCTCCTGGGCAGTAATTTCTCTCTCTCTCCCCCTCTCTCTCTCTGTCTCTCTGAGTAGTGCATGCACCTTATAGTAAAAATCTCTCAAAAAACAATCCAAATAAATAAATAGGAATTGCTTATAAAACTATATATATGTCTTATGAAAGTTTCCACAAATTTGTGGATTTGTTGAATATTAACCCTTTGGGAGCAATTTGCAAAAACTAATTGTTTGAAACACTGTGTAGTTGGGTCACTGTATAGATGAGTTTTATATTTCCAGACTCAACTAACTTCTGCTGTAGCTATGAAATGGGGAAAGAGGTGGCTTTCTAAAGAAAGAGAGGTTGAAGATGTTTATATATTTTCTTTATATCTGATGTTACAATGACTTGTAAGTAATACAGTGATAACTTAAAGTCTAAGGGAGGATATGTGTAGGTTATATGCAAATCTATGCCATTTTTTGTAAGAGTTTGAGCATCCACTAATTTTTGAAATGGGTGGAGTTGTGAAGCCAATCACCAGCAGATGACAGATGACGATAAATCTACTTTTAGCAATATAAATAGCAGTATGAAACTTACTGAAACACAAAACCATATCATCAATATTGTTACTGATTTTTTTCTTCCATTTTTAATGGTTGGAGCAAATTAATTTGGACCTGCAACACATTTTTGAGTCATTAACATATGCTGTAACATACTTATACTATCTTTATGGTAATATTACCTATATGATTAATTCACAACGTCTATACTTCAAATTGTCATGAATATTCATGAAAATAAAAAGAAAAGGATGCTAACAGATGATTTGGTACAATGTAAGAGACTTCCCCTTAAGGTCAAGCACTGACAGAGTTGAATGGTAGACACTTAACACAAGTTTAATCAATGAAGACAACAAGGAAAGAAACTTATAAACTTACTCTTCTACACAGCTCTCTGCAAGAGCAGAACCTGTACCCTGGATTGTGCAAATCCACATTGCATGTTTAGAGTTGTTTTCTGAGGCATCAGAAACATTCTCACTGCTTCCTAAACCCACATCTTTATTTGTATATCCATTTGTAGTCTTAATTGGTAAGGAAGAAATAAAGCAAATAAGACTGATTTGTAATCTGTTTAAAATTTCCTGAATATTGTCTCAAGTGAAGAGAGCTAGTAGCAGTATCTTACAGAGTGAATTCTTTTTTTTTTTTTTTTTTTGAGAGAGAGATTTTTGCTATAGGGCACACATGCTCATCAGAGAGGCAAAGACAGAGAGACAGAAAGTGAGCCCCCCCCCGCCCAATGGGGATGGCCATGCCACAATCCCTTCTCCTCCTTTCTTGCCTTGGGATTTTGGGCACACATGCACATATGCCCTGCATGAATTTTAAGCTACCAGGTCAGAGACTTGAAGTGCATGGGAATCTACATGGGAGTCCAGTGAGGTAACCATTATGCCACCTGCTGGTCCCAGAGATTTTCATTTTAAATCACATACTTAGGAAGAAAGAATTAAAGATCGTTTCCAATGATTTATAAGTAAAGTTCCTCTCATAGAAAGTTAGACAATAAATCAGGTGGATATTTCTCCTTAATTTGACAAAATTATCGTAGATAAGCATGTGGTTGACATGGACAATTTGGTTAAAGATGTGATATGGGACCAGCAGATGGCATAATAATTATGTCACTGGACTCCCATGTAGTTGGCCATGGTTCAAGTCCCTGACCAGGAGGCTTAAAACTTGAACCAGGTGCATATGTGTGCATGCACCTGAAGTCCCAAGAGGGGAATGGAGAAGTGATTGTGGTGTGGTCATATCCCCAGGGAGTGATTTTTCACTTTCCGTTTCTTTCTTTCTCCCTGTCTCTGGTGAATGCATGTACCCTATAGCAAAAATCTCTCTAAAAAAGAAAAAGAAAAGATGTGATATATAAACTAGTTTATTGCTTTCACATTTGAAAGGGGAATTCTGGGAATACCCAGGTGGACAGTGATAGAGAATACAATGAATTCATAAAATTTTATGTTGATGACTTTGAGCACAAATTTTCTTATGAAAATGAATATAGAAATGAATACATAAATACGTAGCTACTTCCCTCCGCCATACCTATCAACAACCAAAAAGTCTGATGACGCTAAGAAAAGTGGCCTTGATATATAGTGTTGCTTTAAATATAAAAAACATCTATGGGGGGTCTTCAAAATGTTCATGAAAATATATGTCATGAAAAAGCTCTGCATGGGGAACCAGCAGTTAGTGTAATGGCTATGTCGCTGGACTTGAGTCCCAGACCCGGTGGCTTAAAACTCACGCCGGGTGCATGTGCATGCGTGCCCAAGATCCCAAGAGGAGAATGGAGGAGAAGGGATTGCGGCGTGACCATCCCCCCCGGGGGGTGATTTCTCGCTTTCTGTCTCTATGTCTCTCTCTGTCTGCCTGGCGAGCACACGCGGAGAAAAAAAAAAAAAAAACTAACTCTGTATGACTTCAAAATTTGTTTGTACTCAAACTTGTATTTTAATTCGGTTTCTTCCGCAAAATTTTTGAAGTCCCTGCATATGTTTTAATGGTAGACTAGATGTTTGAAAACAAAAACGGTTATGTATTCAGCATGGAATCCCAGATGGATATTACAAATTTAGAAGTTGTAGGCTTACTCAGTGCTCACGAGGGTGAATTAGCTCAGCTAGCAGTGCGGGCAGCATGTCCACACACCCCCAAGGGACTGCAGAATTAATCCTCGGGACCAGCAGATGGCATAACAATATGAAGCTGAACTCCCACATAATCAACTGGAGTTTGAGTCCTGGACCCGCGACTTAAACTCACCCCAGATGTGTGTGCGTGCCCAAGATCCCAAGAGAGCACAGAGGAGAAGGGATTGTGGCGTGGCCACTCTCCCTGGAGGGTGATTTCTCCCGGTCCGCCTCTCTGTCTTTCTCCACCTTTCCCCAAGCGCAAGTGTCCTGTAGCCAAATCCTCTCAAAAAAAAAGAAAAAAAATAAATCTTCCAGCTCAAGGGAACTAGAGGTGCGATGGGAGGCTCTCTAAAGCTAAAATATGTGACAGCAATATTGAGAGTATGTAGGGGAATAATTATTCAATAATTCTTGTGTTTAAAAAAAATTAAATTTGACCAGAGAGTGCCAGGGTAAGAGAGAGAGAGAAGGAAAGTGAGAAAGTAAACCCATAGGTCTGGGTTTCAAACTGCGGTTTACTATGTGAGTCCAGCGCCCCCAAACACCATGCCACTTGCCAGCCCCTAATTATTCAATATTCTAATGTTTTTAAAACAATTTTGCTTGGTTAAATGTGTTAAACTTGTTTCTTCCTCATTTTCTTCTCTGTAAACATTAAAGGAGACTCAATGCAAAATGCAATGAAAATCAGGGTGGAGGGAGATAGTAAAACAAAGATATACTGACCATCTCCAAAAATGTCTCATGGAAAAGAGGAGGAACCGATTACAAGAGGAAGGTACAGAGACAGGAGCAGTAAGAGGATTGGAAAACTGAAGTCAATATGTTTTGGATGAAGCACTTTTTTGGTTCCTGACCTTCCTGGTTTGAACACTATTTCACATTGGAAGGCAAGGTAGTAAGGGATAAGTGTGCATGTGTGTCTGTGTGTGTGTGTGTGTACACACAACTTGTATAGTTTGTTTACTTTTTAAAGAATAAATATGTATACTTTATAATAAATTTTTCTATTTTCTTCAAAACAAATATATGTGCATATTTCCTTAAAGCAAACATACATATGCCTGTGTGTATATTTAAAAAGCGAAGGATTGTACACAGTTTAAACATAATATTTATTTTATACACACACATACACTTGCCAGAGACAGAAAGAGAGACACAGAGAAAGGTAGAAAGCACCCGCTCCCAGTGGGGTGTGATCACGCCGCAATTCCTTCTCCATTTCTCCATTTCTCCATCTTGTTGGGATTTTGGATATACACATGGGACCTGCTTGTTTTTCAGACTGGAAAGACTGGAATTCAAGCTGCAGTGAGTCATATAAAATACTCCTTTAACCAATAGGCTACAGAGCTGGCCCATCAATTTATGTTTGTTTGTTTTTTCTTTTAGAGAGAGATTTTTGCTACAGGGCATATGTACTCACCAGAGAGAGACAGACAGAAAGTGAGAAACCCATCCCACCTCCCTTCCCACCCCACCTCCACCCCACCCCACCCCCGCCACCAGGGGAGGGCACGCCACAATCCCTTCTCCATTCTCCTCTTGGGATGTTGGGCACAAATGCTCGTGCGCCCAGCGTGAGTTTAAAGCTGCCGGTTCTGGACCCCGAAAGTTGGTCGACTATGGGAGTCCAGTGGTGTAACCATTATGCCATATGCTGGTCCTGCAATTTATGTTTTTTGAGAAATTATTCAGAGATATATTGTCTCATTTAAATTTTTGAATGTGCCTCTATTTTTAGGGAACAATGATTTTAACCAGTGTGCTTTTTGCAAATTTTGTTCAATCATGATAAAATTCTCCTATTATACTTGCCACAGAGCTGTTAGGTTTTTGCACACTCTCAGTTGTTCTTTTGTTCTCTGTTTCATTATTTTCTAATCTTTTTCTTGATTATTGCCTTTCTTCTTATTTCCATATTGACTTACTCTGTCTTTAAATTTCCAAATTATGAAATGGTTACTTTGTTTGAAATGTTCTACTGTACTATAAACTATAAACATTTACTACTAAAATTGTAACTGCCATTGACATGTTGTGGCACGTGCATGCTAATTCTTTCTTTCCTTTTCTTTTTCCTTTCTAAGTCAAGTCATAAGACAAGATTTAGTCTTTGCACGTTGAGGCTTTCTTCAGTGTGTTTTTTAATTCCCAAATACATTTTGTATTTTGTTTCTCCTAGCTATCTTTTGGTTGTTGCCAGAAGAGACAAAGCAAACTGCCAGATCTAGGACTCGAACAGTGGTTGGCCATGTGGGAGTCCAATGCCTCAACCACTATACCATTGGCTGGTGTCTCCAATGATTTCTTTACCTTTCACCACCTAACACAATCCCCCAGTCTGTGATCATTAAGTTCCTTGTAGTCTCATGGCATTGTTGGGTGGAAGCTGGGTCTCAGCGTATTCAACCTCCCACAAGCTGGTAGTTTAAAGTCTTGTCTATTCTCTTTGCTCTTTTGAAGGCTAGAACTTCAAACTGCTAAGCTATATGAACACGTCCACATCTGTTTACTACCCAAGTTTGTTTCCCTTTTTGTTTTGTACTTGGCGACTTCTCCTACTGTCTTCTGAGTCCACCTATTTATAACCCTTTACCCCCAACTGTATTTGAACCAGAATGTTTTTCTCCCCCAAATATCTGGTTTGCTATAATGCTGAATAATAGGACAGAACTATGAGAGAATGAAACTTCAATAGAGTTTTCCTTATATGCGTTCAAGATACATCTTCCCCATGAGGAAACTGCTCACTTAACTCTTGTGCATCTGAACTGGAAACCAAACCTCAGGGCACTTCAGCTGACATCTTGGTACTAAGAGAAATACATTATTTTCTTACATATATAACTGGGGGCTCTGAAGCAAACTTGACTTATAATTTCAATTGATCCAAGAAATAGATTGAAAGGTGCTAGAAAGACTGAGCTTTCCAGAATTTATAGAGCTCCCTACAGAGGTATTGAGACAAATGTGCATTTACTTAGCAGTGCCTGCTCTGACAATATGCTGTTGAATGAAATTTGTACAAAAATTCAGACTTACGTGCAAAGTTTAACTGAATTACAATGTATTAGGCTGGTAGTATATAATATCTCACCTATATCATTTTATAATATTAATACATTGGATTTTTTTTCCTGGCAAAAACGTATTTAGTTTATAGTTCTCTACACTGCTCTGAGAAGAAACATATTAAAATAACTTCTTTTTCATTGCATCAACTAATAAATTTTCCTATGCAGAAAGAGCATTTTCACTTTCAGAAGAGAGCCTTATTGAAATTTATTACATTGCACATTAAAAACTAAAATTTATATAGGATTACTCACAACACCCGAAAGATTATGTTTAAGTAGCAGGTACACAGATTCCACATTTCACCTAACTGATTATGTGTGTGCCTAGATTTTACAATATATATTGTTTTACATACTGGAAAAACTAAAAGTTAAGTGGTATTGAGATTAATACCATCTTAGTCACAAACAAGACAGCATAATACAGAATTATTTGATTGACTATTATATTTCTCCTATGTGTCTGGTTTATAATTTTGTTTGGTGTGGTAGTTTTCTGTTCTTTCACTTTTTGTTTATTTATGTATCTCTTTTATGTGAAAGAGACACAGAGAAAGAGAGCACCCCTGACAAGGTCTTAAAGCCATGACCTATCCCAGATCTTGGGCAAACACATTACTGTCAAAGTCAAGGAGGTCTCAGGACCAGCAGTTAGCGTAATGGCTATGTTGCTGGACTCCCACGTAGTTGACCGTGGTTCGAGTCCTGGACCCGGTGGCTTAAACTCACGCTGGGTGCGTGTGTGTGCATGCCCAGGATCCCAAGAGGAGAATGGAGAAGGGATTGCGGCGTGGCCATCCCCCCTGGGGAGTGATTTCTTGCTTTCTGTCTCTCTGTCTCTCTCTGTCTGTCTGGTGAACGCACGCGCCCTATAACAAAAACCTCTCAAAAAAAAAAAAAAAAAAAAACAAAAGGCGCTCTAAATTTGAACA
>NW_006160225.1:2364887-2396861 GCF_000334495.1 Tupaia belangeri chinensis | reverse complement strand
AAAAAAAAAAAAAAAAAAAAGTCAAGGAGGTCTCTAGACTTGAACTGGAAGTCCGCCTATGTGGGATTGCCTCCCAGAACATCATGTTTAACCCTGCACCACTATCTGGCCCCTGGTATAGTTTTTAATTTACTTTTGAGACATAAATCTCAAAGGCTAATGCTATAGATATTGAATCCCTGCAGCAAGGTTCACAAACTCTTATAATTAATAGATTTAATCCTCTTTAAGAGAGCTTACTGTTTCACGTATATCTCTTGATTTTATAACAGCATAGAATATGTTAATCCCTTCATTATCGTCTCTTTTTTTAGAAAAAACAAAACTATGTTTCAAATGAAAATGTATCTGATCACTCTTGCAAACAATACAGTGAATTAGAAATTTGAAGTGAAGATTGATACTGATTTGTAAGCTAAGCATCAAGCTTTAGTTGATATAAACTTTAGAGTTATTAAGTCTTATTCTTTGCCTAATAAGAACTCCATGTGATATGCATTCTGAATAAATTAAACATAGAAATGCATTTCACTATATTTTTGAATTTTATAAGGTGGTTTTTAAAAATAATATAAAATGGCAGGAAAGCACACAGTAATAAAATAATATTTTTCTGAGGTATTTTCTTGTACTTTTTTCCTCCCTCAAGTATCATTTTAGCAAACTGTACATATCTGTGTGTACAATTGAATGGTACTGTATTTTCATGAAGCATTTTTCAGAAGAATAGTAGAAATAATCTTAATTTTAATGGCTGATTAATACTATAAATATGTGCTAGACCAAAAAATAAAAAAACACATATACACAAAAACATATTTACTCTCTTGCAGTTGGTGTGTTGATAAATGTTAAACAACCAGGACTCCAAAGGTCAGGAATACCAACACGTGGTCACTGACTGTGAACCTGTGAAGACATGGCCACCCTTGGCTCCCTCAAGCCAGTCTAAGCCAGCTGTACCACACCACTGCTGTGAGACCACTGAGTTGCTGTGAAGTTCTGACTGTGAAAAATATGCTTTCTAATAAATATGTTTACGTAACCACTTTTCTTTCTGGAAATTTTCTGTAGTGTAGGTTCAAACAAAAAGCCAATTTGAAATTTGAAATGTAAAAGCCAATTACTTTCCACAGAGTTGTGCCCAAAACAAAAATATATATATATAAAACTATATTAATGTATGGCTGTCAACGTCATGTGTAATATGCCATTTTATTTAGTCTCTTTGGGTCTGAAAACACTGTTGTGTTTGGTAAAATTGCAGAAATCTGTTTATTCCAGGAAATATCAATATTTAATTTTTCCTGTATTAGTATGTGGATAATTATTCCACAACTACTTCTTTGGATCAAAATTTCTCTTCTTATTTACTAATCAGTTCATTATTAACTTAAACATTTAGTTCAAGTAATAAATATGAAGAATCGTCAAAAAGTGCACAGAAAATACACATTATAAAAAAATATGCATGGATTAATATTTTTTTCATAAAAATAAATTCACACTAACTTATCAGAACATGGATTAAACAGGATCTACTTTGAGGCACTAAGAAGGAAAGGACATTGGTTTGAGAAAAGCCACTAACAAAGCCACACGAACCTGCTGGAATGCAAATAAGGGCCTGTGATGTATGGTGAAGCTTGGGTAGAAGGATGGCAAAATTATCCATGCTTTATGAAAAGTTCCTGGGACCACTGTCTCAAGGGACATCTGCAGTTTACAAATAGATAACTCATCTTCAGAAGGGACAAGAGGATGTTGAAGATGACGTCTTCCACACAGGCAGAATTTCCACTTCAATCTGTGAGGAAAACATTAATCTGACTCTTGTCCTAATTGAAGAAGATTGACAATGAATGTCAAAAACAATGGTCAACACAGACATCTCGATTGGGTCCGTTGACACAATTCTGACTGAAAAATCAAAGTTGTGCCAACTTCTTGTTTATTGGGTGCCAAAACTGTTGCCCTCAAGATCAGCTGCAGATAAGAGCAGAGCTTTTAATGGAAATTTAAATAAGTGAGATCAAGATGTGGAAGCCTTTCTTTGAAGAATTGTATCAGGATATGGCAAGTGACTACCAGTACAATCCTAGAGACAGTCCACTCAAAGCAATGCCTACCAAGAGGTAGAAGTGGTTCCATGAAAGCATAAACATTCCAGTCCAGTTCAGAGCAAAGGTCATTTGCAATGCTGAAGGTATTTCCTTTCTTTCTTTCTTTTTTTTTTTTTTTTTGGAAAGGTTTTTGCTACAGGGCACGTGCACTCTCCAGAAAGACAGAGACAGAGAGACAGAAAATGAGAAATCATCCCCCCACGGGAATGGTCACGCCGCCATCCCTTCTCCTCTATTCTCTTCTCGGGATCTTGGGCACTCATGCACATGCCTGGTGTGAGTTTAAGCCACCACGTCTGCTATTTGAACTGCGGTCGACTACATGGGAGTCCAGCAACATAGCCATTACTCCAACTGCTGGTCACAATGCTGAAGGTATTTTGCTTGTTTACTTTCTGGAGGGAAACAGGACGATGATATCTGCTTATTAATAGAATGTTTCGAGAAGATAGTTGAGGGTTTTGCAGAAAAATGCCAAGGAAAGTGCTTCTCCAGAGTGGTTTTCCACCATGACAGTGCTCCTGCCTGTCCCTTTCATCGGACAAAGGCAATTTTGTGAGTTTTGATAGGATATCATTGGGCACCCACTTGTTAATTCTAATTTGTCTTTCAGATTTTTTTTTGTTTCATAATCTTTTTTAAAAAAGTCACCCATTATCTTTAAATAAGAACGTGAAAAAGATTGTACTGACATGTTGAAGTTCCCAGGACCTTCAGTTCTTTAAGGGTGGGTTAAATGACTGGCATCATCACTCACAGAAGTATCTTGAACTTAATGGAGCTTATAGGGACATATAGTTTTTGTTTTTGGTTTTTTTTTTTTGCCTTTTATTTCCCATTTTCCATGAATTTTTTGATGTCTGCTCATACATGAGAATAAGTGCTCAAATTGTAAATGCATGAATTTTTCCAAGTGGATCAATCTTGGATCACAGGCATCCAGACTGAGACACAGTGTTTTCTGTACCATCCAAGTCTCTGTAATACTTCTATCTGGTTGCAGCGTGATATTACTTTACCCATCAACCCAAATTAAATAGCATCAATATGCTTTGCCAGTTTTAAAGTAAATGAATAAAATATTAATGTAACAATACATACTATTTGATATTTGAATCCTTTGGCTCAATATATATATATATATAAAAAAAAACAGATTCTTCTGTTTTTTTAAGAAGCATCCTGTGACTATACCACAATGAATTTATGTATTCTTTTTAAGATGATAGAGGGTTCTCAGCAGAGAGAAACAGAGGAAAGAGAGAGAGAGAGAGAGAGAGAAAGCATCTCCTGATGGGAAATGGTCATACCACCGTCATTTCTCTTCCATTTCCCCATCTGGTCATAATTTGAGGCACATGTATGTGGGGAGCCGAGGCAAGGACGTGAGGGATGTGCAGGATGTGACTATAGCCGGGGTGAATATGTGGACATGGCCTTGGGCAAACAGATTGTTATGAGCAGAATGTCCTGGGATTGTTTTGAACTGCATGTTCCAAAGTATTGTTATAACAACCTGATAAATTCAGTAAGAGCTTAAAACCTTCCATCACAGAAGTCTCTGGAGTGTGTAAAATATAAGCAATAAAGAACACTTGGGGGGCTGACCCGTATTGACTGGCAGTCAGTCCTCTTGTTTCTATCTTGTCATCTTGTCTTCTTTAATCCTCACCCCCTAACTCAGGAGCTGTTTGCCGTAGGCAGGTCTGACAGACAAGTACGCCTCTACTCAGCATGTTTTCCAAGCTGCCAAGGCCAGAATTCAAACAGTGGTCGGCCATGTGGGATCTGGTTTCCTTAACCAATAGGCTATGGGGCCAGTCCGATTTATGTATTCTACTGTTAATAAGCATGTGTACAATTTTCAATTAGGACTATCACTATGGCTTTTTTTTTTTATAAACAGTCTAATACATACCTTTCAGAAAGAATATGTAGTAAATTCTTTTAGGCTTATACTTAGGAGTGGTTTTATTGGTTCTGAGTAGACAACCAATTTTAACAGGTACTGCCAAAACAGTGTCCTCAAGATTTTCTGCCAACTGAATCTTTAATATATGAAAAGAGATGAAATATTTTTGTCGATTCTCATTATAATCATTATAGAATGTATTTAGTAGTACCAGCTTTAATTCCTAATAACTCATAAGTTGAGGCCTTCTCATAAATTATTTGCCAAGTGTGTATACTGTTATGTAAAATAGATTTTCAAGTCTTTCGTCTAATTTTCTGTTGGATCTTCTGACTCATCTTCTGTCAGTTTACACTGGTTTTATATATAGTCTGCTGTTTTTACAGTTTTAAACATATCTTATATAAGAGTCCTAAATTACATAGTAAATACCTTCTATCCCTTTGTGTGCTGCCTCATTGCTTCACTGGTGGTATCTTTTAAAGAATAAATACTTAATTTTAATATAGTCCAGTTCCTTTTCTTTTCCTTTTGTCTGTTGTGAATAATGCTTTTTGTATTCTGTTTAAGAAATTTGTGTGACCTCGGGATCAGAAGATGGCGTGGTGGTTAAAGGCGCCAGACTCCCACATGGCCAGCCACGGTTTGAGTCCCAGACCTGGTGGCCTGCTTTCTCACTTTCTCACTCTCTCTTTCTCTCTCATACTCTGTCCCTCTCTGGTCAAATTAAAATCAATAATTAAATAATGTTAAATAAAATAATTATTTAAAAAAAATAAATTTATGTTACCCGAAAGTCATATGATCTCCTACATTTTTCTCTAAAAGCTCTTTCTTTTGCTATTCATTTTTAGATCTACTACCCACTGGGGATAGTTTTTAAAATTTTTAAATTTTTAAAATTTTTTTAGGGAGCGTGGATACTTATTGTGCTACAGGAAGAGGTCAAAGCATCATTTTCCCAAACTGACAGTCAAAATTGGGTGGAAAGTGTAAGCTCTCTCTATTGAACTGCAGCCCCATATGTTATGATCAGGTTAGTGCTCTGAGTCTTTTTCCAGATTTTCCATCTGGTTCCATTGCTCAGTTTATGTCGCCTACACTTAGAACACATTCCCCTAGTTAGCATGGATTAATGATAGTTTTGACAATTGGTAGGTTAAGTTCTCCAGGTTTGTTCTTTTCTGCAGATTGTTTTGACTATTCTTGGTCCTTCATAGTTTCATACATATTCTAGAATCAGCTTGGCAAATTATGAAAAACGAAGCTGATGGAATTATTAGTAGCTTTGCAATATTAGATATTCTAATTTTTTATTATGATACATCTCTTTGCACAGGTCTAATTTTATTTACGTCAATAATTGTATCTATTACACACACACACACACACACACAGACCCACACTTACACATATTTGCAGATGATTTTGTGTACTATGTTCAGTGACCCTTCTAGATTGATTCTATCTCAGCTTTTCTTTCACCACAGAGCCTGGAATACAGTACAATATTCTATTACTTTTGTTGACTTAACTGTACGTTTCACGTTCTGTTCGGCTCCCATGTTATAAGAGGTCATGTTGGAGGACCAGTAGGTATCTAAGAACCTCATAGAACATGGTGATTATCCTGAGGGGGATAAAATTCTGGCTTTCACGTTACCCTCTAGAATCAGAGGAAATGTTTTAAAGTGGCCTAAGCCTTTGATGACATTAGCTTTATAGAAGCTTGCAACTATTCAGGAGGGCAGAGGCTACATTATCTCAGAAGTGACTAAACGCTATGAGCGGGCCTCTGGCTTACGGCAATCTGTTCTTCTTGAGCCCTGACCAGTTCTTTTATTTCGTCTGCTCCTTTCACCTGAATACTCACCTCAGATGAAGTTTGGGAATCAGCAGCGATTTATTCCCAGTTGGCGTCAGTCCATTTTCTTTAGCCAATAGCAAACTCGTGAGAACTCAGCATGAGACAGTAAGCCAGAATTCTCACTTTCTACTTCTAGCTATTTCTCGGAGTAGTGTAAGAACCAGTGCGTTAACATACAAAATATGGAATCAAATTGCTCATTTATTTATACTCCGCACACTTCCTCTTATAAAATAACTCCTATTTTAAACCACAACTGTTTTACGTTTCATAGCAAAAATTAGATTTTTAATTGTGTGAAACACATTGTCAATTAGAATAGGAATGAAGTAAAAATAATTCTTCTTCATTTCTTGAAAAAATAAAAGGTCCTGTAAGTTCTTAAGAATCTCTGAATAGGTTATAAATCCCTTATTAATGTCCTATATGTATAATTAAATGTAGGTCATTGTGACTTTCTGAGGCAAAGAAACACATAAAGTGATGAGCTGTAATTGTTTACTGCTTTCAACTACCTAGAAGTCTAAGTTTCCTATAATCAGCTTCACTTTTAACCAAAGAACCTTGTCCAAATATAATTACTATGAGTTTGAAATCACATTAAATACGTAAAAGAAGAAAGGGGAATTAATGAAACTCTAGTTCAAAAACATGGCTACACTTCACTGCTTCTCTGTTGATATCTAATTATTTTCTGCTGGTGGAACAAGGACAGATTAAACTCCATCTTATTTGTGTACTACGCCTGTAGAAGTCACTGTATAGATTCCTTTTGCATAGCACCCAAATCCAGGTCTTCTATTTAAATATGAAAGGATGAAGTTTTCAGGATTTGTATATATGGTGATGAAAATATAAAATACAAACTCATTTCAGCCAGTTTTTGGTGCATGTTAAAATAAATTTTAATTATAAACTTACGTAGAGGGAGCTGTTCTATTTTTAATACCCTTCACTCAGATGGACAAAATATACTTTGCAACTTTAATTTAATCTGTTTTACTTTCCTCCTATTTGCAGTTTACAGGCTGCGTACTCTGTGTACCACCAGGGGCAAATGAACACTTAACCTCTCACTTCAGTCTGCCTGTTCACCAACACACACATGCACACGCAGCCACTCTTACTCCACTGCTGTTTTGTTTTATCTTTTTATATCTTTTAGAGACTGACAGATTTGAAAGCCTTGTTTTTCAATTTCAAGAGCAAAACACTTTAAGGAAAAGCATTTTATGGATTCTAGAAGCCTTGACTTATAATATCAAGAACTAAAGACTAAAAGATTTAGTCATAAATTTATATACTAAAAAATAAATCAAGTTGTGGTTTTCCTAGAAGAAGAAATAAACTATTTTGTGGATGAAGAAAGTATTTTTTTTTCTTTTTTTTTTTTTTGCTATAGGGCGTGTGCGCTTGCCAGAAAGACAGAGACAGAAAGTGAGAAATCATCCCCCAGGTGAGATGGCCACATCGTAATCCCTTCTCCTCCATTCTCCTTTCAGGATTTTGGGCACGCACGTACACGCACCTGGCATGAGTTTAAGTCACCAGGTCTGGGACTCGAACCGTGGTTGACTACATGGGAGTCCAGTGACATAGCCATTACACGAACTACTGGTCCCAAAGAAAGGAGTATTATATGTAAGCAACAACAGAGAAAAGACACTGGCATTTGTTTCTAAGAAAAGGTCCCATAGCCTCCTCCTCTTAAGTTTGAGAATTGAAGGGTGCAGTAAGATTGTGTGATAGCATACCAGTATTTTAAACAGATTCCCAATCCAGGGGATGTTTGAGACTCTCTTTCCTACATGTTGTCTATGGACTAGGGAGACCTCTGGGAGAAGCTCACATCCAGCATGTCCCAACCATAGGTGGCCTGAAGTCAGGGTAACAAGATCCTGAAGGCTGGTTTAGAGAGAGCCAAGAAATCCTTTGGTGTACCTTCTGAGAATGCAGTAAATTTGCAGTGTTCTGCTTCTAGACATGAAGAAGTTGTAGAGGATGCACTCACTGACTGGCTGCCATGACAAGATGGCTGCCTTCAACACTGGGTTGAGCACAAGCACTCAGGGCCAGAGGAGGTAAGTTCTTCTCAGTGATGCCTGAAGAGGACAAGGAAACTAGAAACCCTCTTAATTATATTCCAGATAACAGAAACATTTTCTTACCCTTGAAATCAAATTTCTGGGAAAGGCAGAGAAAGAAGGAGGGAGAGAACTAAAGCCATGACATTGACTGTTGGCCCACAGAGACTAAGTCTAAAAAGTATGAATAAGTTATCTACAATTAGCAAGGTCATTGGGGCTGACAGGCATGTGTGCTTACAGGAAAAGAACTGAAAGATTTTTTTTTTTTCTTTTTTTTCCTTAGACTGTGTGGGCCATGCTGCATTCCCTGCACCTCTGTTCTCTCAGGATTTGGGGTAGCTTGCATGCATCTGGAGTGATTTTCAGGCCTCTGGTTCTGGACCTCTATCCACAATTGACCATGTGGAATACAACACCTTGTCCACCACCTCTGTTGGCTCCCCAAGGATCTTCTTAAAATTTTAGTAGACTTTTTCTTCCCCAGAGAAGTTAGGTTCACAGAGAAGTTGCACAATGAATGTAATTATCATACCACACTTCTTCCCAGCCTCTGCTCTTATGAATATCTTGCATTAATGTGGTACAGGTCTTCCAATTGCACTAATGTCGATAGTTTATTACTACTGAAGTCTATAGCTCACATTTACAAACCTCTTTGTTTTGGATTTAGTGGACTTAAAAAATGTGTGGCATCACATGTTCACAATCACAGTGTCATACTTCATAGTTTCACGGCTCCTCAAATGCCTATGCTCTATTTATCTATTTTGCATTCTTCTCTGTCCCTAAGAACTATTCATGCTTTATTGTCTCTATAGTTTTGCCCTTTCCAGAATGTTACATAGTTGTAATCATACAGTCTATAGCTTTTTCAGACTGGCTGCTTTCCCGTAGCAACATGCATTCAAGTTGAGAGCAAAACCAAACAAAAACCAAACACACACACACGCACAACTTTATATATATATAATGTGTGTGTGTGTATGCATACATAAATACATGTACATATATATATATATTTTTTTTTTCTTAAGAGAGATTTTTGCTATAGAGTGCATGCGCTCACAAGAGAGACACAGGAACAGAAAGTGAGAAAGCACTTCCTGGTAGTGGTGGGGTGGCCCCACCACAATCCTTTCTCCTCCATTCTCCTCTCGGGTCTTGGGCACACCTGCACACACACCCAGTGTGAGTTTTAAGTCGTTTGGTCCAGGACTTGAACTGCGGTTGACTACAAGGAGTTCAGCAATGTAATCATTACACTATCTGCTGATCCCACACAGGTTTTATATTTAAAGCTGATGCTGCTATAAAGAGTATGTGAGTGGGAACCAGCAGTTAGCATAATAGCTATGTCGCTGGACTGCCACGTAGTCGTCCGCGGTTCGTGTCCTGGACCCGGTGGCTTAAAACTCATGCTGGGCGCGTGTGCGTGCGTGCCCAAGATCCCGAGAGGAGAATGGAGGAGAAGGGATTGCGGCGTGACCATCCCCCCTGGGGGGTGATTTCTCGCTTTCTGTCTCTATGTCTCTCTCTGTCTGTCTGGCGAGCGCACGCGCCCTACAGTGAACATCTCTCAAAAAAAAAAAAAGAGTATGTGAATGATGGGGACCAGCAGGTGGCGTGGGGGTTAAGGCGCTGGACACTCCCACATGGCTGACCAGGGTTCGAGTCCTGAGTCTGGTGGCTTGCTTTCTCACTTCTTCTCTCTCACTCTCTCCCCCTGTCTCGCTCTGGTCAAATTAAAAAATAAATGAATGAGTAAATAAAAATAAAATAAATAATTATAAAAAAAAGAGTATTGAGTGATGATGCCATTATCAGGAGAAAGCAGAGGCTGAGAATAAAGTAGATGATTATATTCAGATACTTAACACTTTTAAGTATCTGAATATAATGTTAAGTATGTGGATTTTATATGTTATATACTAATATGTAATACATACAGAAATAAAAGAAGGTCTGATATACACCTGTTGAAAAATGGTCACCTTTCAGTCAGATTGTAGAACTGAAACTGAGCACATTAATTATAAAGCTAAAGACACTCAAATCCAGGAGCTCATGTAATTTATACACATATATTTTCACAGTGGTATATGCAGAGACAGAAACGAGAAGAGGCCGAGATGCCCTTCACTGCTTCCAAACACTTTTCTAAGAGTTCTTTTCTGGTTTAAACCATACTTGGCACCATCTGTGCTGTTTGAGTAAGTTCTGGTTGAAGGATATTTACAGGGGCCTCGACCCTTATCTGTACACCCAATTTATTAGGCCTTGCTAGTTTCAGACACACTTAAAGAAATATCAATATTTCTTTTGTTGTTAAGTCAAGGCCAGCCAAATTGACAGTCTGGGTCATGCATAATTAAACTCTGGTTGTTGATGGAGTCCTGAGGGCACCATTAGCTGCGGGGCAGACCTGAGACACCAGGACCTTCCGCATCAGCTCACGTGACATGGAGACAGCCATGTAGTCTCTATTACAAAAGACTATCTTCCAAAATATGTTTCCTTCCCTATTACACAATCACTATAAAATGGTAAATATTTCTTATACTCTATGCATTCCCTCTCTGTCTTATTTTTTAAGAAGTAGATGAAGTTAGAAATAAAAATAGTAGATGTTGTTTTCAAGTACAGAGAGAAGTCTACCATGGAATAAATCCATCCTTCATTACTCAGATCCTCCACTTGTGGGATTTGAGTCTACATTTGATGTAAAATAACTTGACTATGTTTGCTTCACTAGGTAGCCAACTCTTGCCGTCTCTGGGTTTCGTCTTCTGTTCCTATAGCTGATACCACCACTTGGCTTTGTGGGGTCTGGCCTTCTTCTCCTATACGCAGTCTATTTCCTCATAGCAAAGTACTGCCCCTTCGACCTGGGATACCACACTCATTCCTCAATTCTTTTAATTCAATTTGCTTATATTTTGTTGTATTCCTCTTCTGGATGAAGTTCTGTTCTTCTTGCTGAATTTATAGAGATGAGAAAAATCAGTAAAAATATTGGTCTTGAAGAATCTAGTTGGTGAGAGAAATGCAACAGAGAGATGGGGAGAAATGGAGAGAGATAGCGAGAGAGAAAGAGAGAAGGCAATGTAAAGAGACAAAGAGAGAAAGGAGGGGACTAGGTGTCCGAGCTGGGTGACTTGCTACCATTTTAAACAGGACATTGAGAGGAGACTTCACTGTGAAGTTCACATTTGAGAAAAGCTATGAATGATGTGAGGAGGTGAGTAGCAAGAATACCTGGGATAGCCCATTCACTGGTGAAGGAGAATTTAACACAATATTCTGATAGTTGGGAACTGCCCCAACAGAAAGAAGTTTCAAAGAGGCCAGTGTAATTTCAGCAGTCAGAGGAGAAGTAGTTGGAGAAAAAATCGGAAAGGTAACTGAGAGCTAATCATAACGGGCTTTGTAGGCCCTTTAAAGGACTCTGACTTCATTTTGAGTAAGATTAAGGACTACTGGAAGGATTTGAGCAAAGAAGTTACAGGATTTGAGAAACAGGTTTAAAGGAGCATTCTGACTGCTAGACCGAGCACCGAAAGGAAGGAAGTAAGACCAGACATAATAGGGTTAGTTAGAGGCATCAAGTTGACACAAGAAGTTTAGATGGTGTATATTTATTTTGAATGTAGTGTGTTGAAATTCATGCTTATCCCTCGCTCTCCATTCTGGGGCAGGACTAAAAACCAAGTATCTGCATTATCTGGATTCCTATGTCAAAATGGGTTGCTGTTTAGAAGATTTTGCCAATGACACACGTTCAAATGAGATTTGAAAAGCAGAAAAGACAAAGCAATCAGCCATGGTTTCCCTCCCATGCCAGCAGGTGCATTCATGGCTGAATATTAACATGAAACTTGTAAGGCAGTAGATGACCTGCGAATAATTGTTAAAATGCTTCAGGCAGCTGAGGTCATTGGAATTGCTTCCTGGGATTCTTGCATTCCTGGATGTTCTGACATTTAGCAGCATGCTGTTGTTGGCTGGACGTGCCAAAGTTTTTGTGCGGTTTTGACTCCTCCATGTGATTTCATTTCCCCGGCATGTTCAGTGGACAACATGTTCTGAGAACACACAACTCGTGTTTAGCAGCAGAGGTATAAGAGACGGCGCACAGTAGTTAGTCCTCACCACACAGCAGAGGATATTCTGTTACCATGCTGAAGGCTTCAAGTATATTCGTAAAGGATTCACAGATTTCAAGCAGCGAAAGGGCAAGATATGTTTGACTTATGGAACATTTAATCTGGCAGCAGAGTGGAGGACAGATGGAGATAAAAACAATTCTAAGGATGATTATAATAATCTGGGTGAAAAACGAAAACATGAACTAAGAAGACACTGACGTTGCTATTTGGGAAATAGGGAAACTAGGGGAGAAGCAAATCCAGCCTGGAAGACAGTTTTGTTTTTGCACTACCGAGCCTGTGTGTAGAGTTGTGTGGTGTTTAGGAACGCAGACCCTGGAATCAGAGAGACGGGGTGTAAAACCTCGTCCATTGCTTCTGAAACACATATTCTTACATGATCTATTCACTCTCTTTGTCTCGATAGGCGTTTTGTGGGTTTGTTATGGGAATTCAATGAAATGCCTGGAAATTATCCTGTACAGTGTCTGGAACAGAATTCGTATTCTACGCATGTCAGCTGCCATGGGTATGTTGACGGTGAGAGTGAACTTGATACTAATAATGATTATTCAAGCCAGAAAACAAGTTAAGAAGTAGGATATATGGGTTCAAATTAGGATTTAGATTTGTACTAGAGGTTTAAAATACATGTTGTATAATTTGACTATATTTATCTTTTTTTTTTCTTTTTCTTTCTTTTTTTTTTTTTGGAGAGGTTTTTGCTATAGGGCAGGTGTGCTCGCCAGAAAGACAGAGAGAGACAGAGAGATAGAAAGTGAGAAATCACCCCTTGGGGGGATGGCCATGCAGCAATCCCTTCTTCTCCATTCTCCTCTCAGGATCTTGGGCATGCATGCACACATACCCAGAGTGAGTGTAAGCCTCCAGGTCCAGGATTTGAACCATGGTCAAACCACGAGAGTCCAGCGACATAACCACTATGCTATCTGCTGGTCCCAATTTGACTATATTTAGAAAGAGTAAAGAAACATATTGAAAACTCTCTTTCCTCCCTCCCTGGCTTTGTGTAGCTATAGACATATATATGTAGATAGCATACCGGGTGAGTCATGTGACCCCCAGCAAGGTCCATCATGAAAGCAGTCTTCCCTCAACATAGCCAAGAATAGCTGATGCCCATCAAGTAGGACTAACTGAACTGGCTCATCATGTTGTGAAGATGCAGCATCAAATCACCATTTTCTGGCTTGGACTTAGTAGCTTAATGAATTAATGGACTCCTGAAATAATAAATTTAAGAGTAATAATTTCCAAATAAATCTTTTAAAAAATCAACTATGGTATAATCCATTCATTTTCCTTTAGAAGGTTAAGTTGCATTTTATTGTATTTTGAGAGTGTGACTATCATTCCTTAGTGAAGTATTTGTTACTGTCATAATGCTCATGCCTAGGGAATTATAATTATGCACTCATATAAAAATGTATTAAGATGTCTGTTTTAAACAGACTACTCCAAATAAAAATAGTAAAACAATATTTGGGGGTCAGTAGGTGGCATGATGGTTAAGGTGCTGGATTCCCACGTGACTGACTGTGGTTCGAGTCCCAGACTTGGTGGGTTTTTTTTCTCGCTTTCTCTCTCTCTCCACTTTCTCTCTCTCTCTCTCTCTCTGTCTGTCTCTTTCTGTCTCATACATGTGCCCTATAACAAATTTTTAAAAAATTATAGAAACCAGCAGATGGTGTAATGATTACGCTGTTGGACTCCTACATAGTCAACTGCGGTTTAAGTCCCAGACCTGATGGCTTAAAATTCATGCCAGGCACATGTACATGTGTGCCCAAAATCCTCAAAGGAGAATGGAAGAAAAGGATTGTGGTGTGGCCATCCCCCTGGGAGGTGATTTCTCACTTTCTGTCTCTCTGGCAAACTCATGTGCAAAAATCTTTCAGAAAAAAATTAATGAAAAAAATTTGTTGAAATTATAGAGATAGAGTTAAAAATTACTGTGGAAAATTTTAAATATTCTATTTTTCTCTTACTTTTTCCTAAATCTTTGCTGTCTGAAGCATCGAAGTCTAATGACTTATGAAATTTTGAAGAGGGTTTTTTTTTTTTTTTGGAGAGATTTTCACTGTAGGGTGCGTGCGCTCGCCAGACAGACAGAGAGAGACATAGAGACAGAAAGTGAGAAATCACCCCCCATGGGGGATGGTCACGCCGCAATCCCTTCTCCTCCATTCTCCTCTCGGGATCTTGGACACACACGCACACGCGCCCGGCGTGAGTTTTAAGCCACCGGGTCCAGGACATGAACTGCCGTCGACTACGTGGGAGTCCAGCGACATAGCCATTACGCTAACTGCTGGTTCCCAAGAGGGTTTTTAATAGTCAGTCTTAGTATGACCTTTTTCAAATTTCCCAGAGGTAGTTTCAAATTAAGTTTTCCTATGTTTTATCCTTAATTGTGAGTGCGATTGGAATTTTAAAATTTATTTTAATAAATACTTACTATGTTTTAATCTGATACATCTTACTTTGAGGTGTGTAATGACACAGAGCTACTTAAAAATAATGTTGAAATATCCATTTTGTAAGACAAATAATAATGTGATTGAATGTATGGGAGAAAATGAAATGAAAAAAAAAATAGAAGAAAAAAAAGAAATTAAGGAAAAGTCAAGATGGTAATTTATATATAATAATCAAAGATTACGGTAGTTTAAAATAGATTTAATAGAATTACATTTGAAAAGTCAAATTACTGGTGACTCTATCCATGCTCAGCTGGAAAATAGGAAGTAAAATAGAATGTAGAGTTCGATGCAATTACTCTAGTTTTCTGAAGCAACTTATCTTCACTTAATACCATGCCGCCAACACAAGAATACAGGGAACAAGTTAGATCATTAACTATACCAGGTAAGAAAAATTCTATTGAATTGACAATTCCAAGTAACTATGTGACGTGCAGATGGTTCTCATGTGCTCTCACAGAATGCTCTGACTGCCGGACGGGGCAGCATGTGTCTTTGGCAATGTGTTGCTATTTGGGAGCATTACCATTCTGGGATGAGTCTAAGTGAGCAGAACGCCCGTTGCATAGGCAATTACAGAGCAGAAAGAAGCTCCTAACAGCGAAGGTGAAAGAAAAGTGTGCCCCTGTAGACTAATGAGGTGGCAGCACAGACCGTTTTCTCTTCCACCCACCTGCATTTCCATCACCGCGGCGTCTTCAGTCTTTCTAAAATTGTACATCTTTTTCGTACTCCCTGCCTGCTTCTCGACAGATAAGGTATAGATATGACTTTTCAGGAATAAAATGAAAGTATAGTTATTATTTTTATTGTTTTAAGGTTTTTGTGATAAGGCACCTGTATGTACTCGCTGAAGAGAGACAGAAAGAGAAAATGAGAAGGAAAGAGAAATCACTCCCCAGGAAGGTTGGCCGTGCCACGATCCCTTTTCCTCCATTCTTCTGAGATTTTGGACACACATGCACATGTATCCTGAATGATTTCCAGGGCGCCAGGTCTGGGACTTGAATCACTGTCAGTCAATGCTTTCACCACCATGCCACTTGCTGACCCATTATGAAGGCAAACTTTAAAGAAAAGTAGTGTAGGACCAGCAGGTGGCGTAGAGTTTGAGACTGGACTCCTATATGGGCAACAGTAAGATCTATTGGCTTGGAAATTATGCAGGGTGTGTGTGCACACGCCCAACACCCCAGGAGGAGAGTGGAGGAGAGGGGATTATGGTGTGGCTATCCCCCCTGGAGAGGGGCTGATTTCTCACTTTCCTGTCTCTCTTCAGTGAGTGCACATGCCCTGTGGCAAGCACCTTAAAATAAAAAGAAGAAAAAAGTAATGCAAATATTACTGAAACCCAATATTGTCTATGAAAAGTAGACTCTGGATGAAGAATGACTTTCTTTTTTTAAAAAGAATTATTTTCTTTAACTTATTTTTTCTTTCTTTATATTTTTAAATTGAACAAAGAGGGGGAGAGAGAGAGAGAGGAAGTGAGAAAGCAAGTTGTCAGGTCCAGGACTTGAACCATGGTCAGCCATGGGGGAGTCCAACACCCTTAACCAGAGTACCATCTTGCCAGCCCTGATAAAGAATGACTTTCAAGAGCATATGTTCATCAGGGTTTTCCAGAGAAGAAACAGAGAACAGTTATGTGTTGATGTGTGTATGTGTATAAATACACAATCATGTGAACAAATTTCTTAAAAGTCCAAACATTTTTTGGGTAGGCTGGCAGATTGGGGATTCAAAAGTTGTTTGAGTCCAAAGGCAGGCTACAAGCTCAATTTCTTCTTGTTGGAAGAGGTCAGTCTTTGTTCCAGTGGGCTTTCAGCCCATTGGATGAGGTCCACCCACATAATGGAGGGGATGTGCTTACACAAAGTCCACCAATTTAAATGTTAATCTCATCCCCAAAACACACTCACTGAAAAATCCAGAATAATGTTTGACCAAATATCTGGGCACTGAGCCCAGCCAAATTAATACATTAAAATTAACTATTACAGACATAACATGTGTGAAATCTTCATCATATGCAGATGGGATAGGAATAAAATCCTGTGCTTTTCCTAAGCCATGTGTGTTGTGGTAAAGTAAAGGAGGCTCCATTATTCATGGGTGGGAAAACACTTCATGCATTTAATCTGCTGATCTGCCTTAATTGCAGTAATTGTATTTCTTTTTATTAAATGTCGTGTGAAGATAGATATTTTGCACTTATTCTCAATCTTCAAATAACATATTATTATTCAGAAGATATAATAAAGAATATAAAAAAATTAATAATAATGATGCCACTAAATATTCTAAAGGATTATGTAAAGGTATTTTGTCAAGCTTAAAAAATGAGAATTAGAAAATAGAACACATGAAAAATTAAGATGAACATGAGAAAAGGAGTCAAGAAAAATCAAAGCAATAGGATTTAGTTCTAGTAACTAGTTATTTTGATCTTGCACGATAGAAATGATCAACTAATTGAGAAGACGTCACAGAGTAAAATATGAATGGAAAACAAATCATTACACTTACATAGACAAAATAATCTAGGAAGACTGACAGATAGGCATGTAAAATGTACAGAAAGTTAATTAAATGTGTATTCTTGGACTTGGATGATAGCACAGGAGTAGCACGTGATGATCTGTGAGGCTGACCCACACAGGAAGGTTCTGGGTTCAAGTCTGGAGACCTTTCTGAGTATGCTTGGCACACATATACCCACGGTGAGGGACTAGCTGAGGCTGGGGGTGGATACAATATTGAGACCCTTTACCTCTCTCCTCTCTCTCGCTGTCTCTCTTGCTAATGGGAAAAAGTAAATGTTCTCTGAGAAAAGAATACAACATAGAAATCAAAAGACAACAAAGTAAAGTAAAAGGCTAAATAGAAAAGAGGGTAAACCTGTGGGAGTGATAACAAGGAGCATTTACCTAAGATAAAGACAAGTATATTGCACTTAGGATATGTTTTTCACTGCTTCCCTAAAATGAAATACTATGAATTGCTCCAGCAAAGGACTGGTGTTATTTTCTGATCCCTTGCATAGTTTGGACAGTATCTGGAATGAAACAGAATGTTGGGAAAAAACGCATGTTTAATCTAATTGTACAAATAAACCATGCTTTTTTCAAAGAAGTGCCATAGAAAGTGGATGAATAGGGGCCAGCGGATGGCATAGCAGTTACGTCCACTGGGCTCGCACACGGCCGAGTACAGTTTGAGTCCTGGACCCAGTGGCTTAAAAATCATGCTGGGCATGTGTGCTTGCATGCCCAAGATCCTGGGAGGAGAATGGATTGTGGTGTGGCCATGTCTCCTGGGGGATGATTTTTCACTGTCTCTGTCTCTCTCTGGCAAGTGTGTGTGCCCTGAGGCAAAAAGCTCTTGAAAAAATAAAAAAAGAAAGTGGATGAATAATTTAATTGAAGTCAATGCTATTTTATATCCACACAGAAACTTGCACACAAATCTTCAGAGCAGCTTTAGTGATAAGTGCCCAAACTTAGGAACAACCAAATGTTTTTCAGTAAGTGAATGAATAAATACATTATGATACACCCAGACAATGAAATATTTTTTGATCCAAAAAAAAAAAAATACACTTTCAAAATATAAAACGAGGGACCACTACATGGCATAATGGTTACATCCACATATCCAACTACAGTTGTTTGAGTCCTGGACCTGGAGGCTTGAAACTCACGTACCCTAAATTCTGAGAGAAGGGAGAAGAGATTGTGGTGTGGCCATCCCCACTGGGGCAGGCGGTGCAGTGATTTCTCACTTTCTGTCTCTCTGTTTCTCTGTCTCCCTGGTGAGGTTGCACGTACCTTATAGGAAAAAAATCTCTCACAAAAATAAAAAATAAAACAAATTAAAAAAAAAAACCTGAAAGATGAGAAGATTGACATGTGATGTGTGTGGGGAAGAATATTCCATACAAAAGGACGAGAGGTAAAAATAAATACTCAGGTTACGAGAACAAATGTGTCGGAAATTCCAAGAGAAAGAGAAGGGTTAAATAAGCATGAAGTCAATAACATGGTGAGGCTAGGTAAAGGAGAGGTTTATGACATGTTTCAATGTTCAAATAGGATGGAATCAGAAGCCACTGAAGAGTTTACAGCTGATGACAGACACCATACGATTTGTGAACATAAACGTTTACTCCGGTTGTGACACAAAGAATATCTTATAGAATAGGAAGTTTGAAGGGTGGGAGAAATGTTAAGGGTAATTAGAGACATTTTAAAGTTTGATGATGATTTGGACTAGTTTTTAGCCCTGGAGACTATAAAGTATTGCTGAGTTAAGGATAAATCATTGGGTTAAGGATATATTTATTGGGCATGTGTGTGCACGTTCCTGAAAATCTTGATCGGATGGATAAATGGAGGAAAGGGGATTATAGTGTGACCATGCCCCATTGGGAAGGTGTTTTCTCTCTTTCTCTCCCTCTCAGGGCACAGAGAACTTATTGATTAGTTGAATAAAGAGTTTGAGAAACAGAGAGGATTAATCCTATCTATACCTAGGGTGTAAGCCTAAGAAATGGAGAGTGCGGTGGATGCCATTTATTCCCTCATTAGAGAATCTGCTCCAAGAAAGTACTTCAATCCAGCACCTGGACCAGTCCCTGACTGAGTAGACACACAGTGCAAATTTTTAAAATAGACACATTCACTGAGAAGATGAATTAAGGAAAAAGTTGTTGGAGAAATAGGCACACATATTTTACTTAAATGATGAAACCTCCTGGTTTCAGGCGTGTCATCACGGATTGCTCTTTGTTGACGTAAGTGACTGTACAGGTTTTTATAAGTATTTTCCTTGATACTTTCAGTATATTAGAATATTACTTCAACTTGATTGGAGTATCATCCAATTTATTCAGCTACTTGGGCTCAAGTTTAACTAGTAGTGGTGGGGGTAAAAATTTACTTTTTTTTTTTTTTGGAGAGGTTTTCGCTATAGGGCGCGTGCGCTCGCCAGACAGACAGAGAGAGACATAGAGACAGAAAGCGAGAAATCATCCCCCAGGGGGATGGTCACGCTGCAATCCCTTCTCCTCCATTCTCCTCTCGGGATCTTGGGCACGCACGCACACGCGCCCGGCGTGAGTTTTAAGCCACCGGGTCCAGGACGTGAACCGCGGTCGACTGCATGGGAGTCCAGCAACATAGCCATTACGCTAACTGCTGGTTCCCACAATTTACTTTTTGACACTAAAATTCACATTTGGTGATAATTCAGTCGTGACAATCATAGCCTACAATTTGAAATTCTTTCTCATTCTACATTAGGATTAAAACTTTTAAAAACTTTTATTTTAAACTTTGAAAAATCTTTCTTATTATTACTAAGGAAAAGGTTCTCAAGTTAATGGACTACATATGACCATGCACTTTACCAAATCACCTAATCACAACTGTGGAAGCACTAGTATTAAACTATGCAATTAAAACACTGCTGCTGTAGTGGAGTGAACATATAAGACCTTTATGTAAGTTATAACATAAGTGAACATATAAATATGAAAATATTTGTACTATATATTGTGCAATCATTAAAAAATATTTAGATGACTAAGGTAGAATAGGCATGCCATCATCCCTTCTCTATTTCTCTTCTCTTTTGGGATTTTGGACATATGTGCACACATGCCCAGAGTTTTCCCCAATCTCTCAGGTCCAGAACTCAAATTACATGGTTGTAAACTACCATGGGATTAGGGATAAATAACTGGGTTAAGAATTTATTTATTGGGCTGGCTCTGTAGCACAGTGGTTAAACTGTTGGACCAGGGAGCCAGATTCCACATGGCTGACTGCAATTTGAGTCTCGTCTCTGGTGGCTTGAGAGACACACTGGGTGTGTACATGTGTGTGTAGATGCCTCAAATCCTGATGAAATGGTGAAATGGGGGAAAGGGAATTACAGTGTGACCATGACCCATTGGGAAGGTGCATGGTCACACGTTTGCATGGTCAACCAGGTGGGATCCAGTTCCCTTAACCACCAGGCCATGGGCTGGCCCAATCTATGCTTTGTGGCCCAATCTATGCTTTGATACTGATAACAACCTTGTATTAACTGAAAAAGAGAACATGAGAGAGAAGCATTCAGTTGAAGAAATATGACATCCAAAGATCAAGAATGAGCCATGCACCTGGCCTCTGTGGTTCAGAAGTAAGATAAGTATCCTGGAAGGCTGGAAGGCATATGGTGAATTGCAGGTTTGGATCCCAGGTCAGCTTGAAAACATGCGAGGTGCACCCACAGGCTCTGGGGGTCCTGAGGAACTGGAGGGCATGACAAAGGGAAGTATGATGTGATGACACCCAGATTAGGATGCTTCTCTCTTCCTCTCTCTCTCTCTTTCTCTCATGCACGTGCATGTACTGTGATTCCTGAGGAACTGGAGGGCATGACAAAGGGAAGTATGATGTGATGACACCCAGATTAGGATGCTTCTCTCTTGCTCTCTCTCTCTCTTTCTCTCATGCACATGCATGTGCTGTGATAGTAAAAGAAAACAAAAAGAAGAACAAGCAAATGAACGATGGGCAAGTCATAGTGATGCAATGGTAATGCAACTATACTGAGGTTACATGGGAAGATCCGAGGTTTACGTCCTAATGCCAAGAGCACAGGGTACTGACACCAGCTTGCCGAGGCTGTGGGTGAACCACACTATGGGAGCCCTGTTGGAGATGCTTACCTCTCTTCTATCTCTCTCTCTCAGAGAGGAAAAAAATAAACTTAAAAAGAAATGAAAATGGGTAAGTCAGGTAGATAAATATGCTAATTTTAAAGGCATGTAAATATGCTAATTTTGGAAGCTTTTAATAAATAACTGTGACCAAATTCCTTGTATACGTATTTGTTTATCTTTTAATAAAAGTGTCCTGGTAAGATTAGATACAACAAGCTCTTTGGATATAGGATGGCTATTGGGAGAGACAAAAGCATTGCTTTATGTGGATGAGAATAATTACTTTCTTTTTTTTTTTAATCAGAGGGCGTGTGCACTTGTAGGAAATAGACAGACAGGGATAGTTGAGGGAAAGTGAGCAATCACCCCCAGGGGGATGGCCCTTCTACAATCCCTTCTCCTCCATTCTCCTCCTGGGATTTTGGGCACACACACAAGTGCCCAGCATGATTTTCAAGGCACAAGGTCTGGAATTTGAACTGTGGTTGGCCATGTACGAGTCCAATGCCTTAACCACTACAACATCTGTGGGCCCCACAAGTGATTATTTTAATCAAACAGTAAAATTTTACTTTCATAAATTGCCTATATTTTCTAGACTAGGACTGCAAATATCAAATAATCTAGAAAATAGGTTCCTCGTGCTCAAAGTACCATAAAATTTCAAAGGTCATATTAAAATTGTATCCTAGTTTCAAGAGTATTATTTAAGCTACATGAAATATATACTCTCTTCTGATGGAGTGTAAAAAATGTGATTATGTCACAGAGAAACTGATTATAATATTATTATAAGTCTGTTTTTTTTTCAGAAAACATTTATTTTACTACCTTAAATTTTTACTACCTATAATATTATTGTAAGTCTGTTTTTTCTTTCAGAAAACATTTAAAAATACTATTTTGTTAAAATATTGGAAATTATGGCTTTATAATCAATTCATTAACACCAAATTTTGAAGCAATAACTTGGGAAGATTGGTATAATATATGAATCTCAACAGGGCATTAATTAATTAACCATCTACTTAATTTGTAAGTCGTATATATCTGATTTGAGCAGACACTTGTCTCTCACACACACACGGACACATGTACTCACATGTGTAAATGTATGAACAAATGTAAAGTATGAACAAATGGTAAGTAAATGTATGAACAAATAAGGCACTATAAAAACAGATAAGAGCTGCAAAGAAACCAATGGTTAGATGACCAAATAATTTTGTCCCATACAGAGAAACCCTGAGAGTAAAAGAGTGACCTAAAAATAATAAAATATATAATTTTCTAACATAATATGCCAGTAAGACAGTTTTTAAATATTAATATACAAATAAAATATTCTTTTTTTTTTTTTCTTGAGAGTGAAAGCAAGTTTCTTGCGGAAAGAGTACAGGGCAGACGACTTCATGACTTCACAGTTGGAGCAGCCGAGGAGGGAAATGGGCGAACAGTTCTATTCTTTTCTCCCCTCTGAGAGAAATGGGGAGCTCTTACCTGAAAGGAAAGATAGAAGGGCTACCACAGAGGCATGAAAGTGCAAAATAATTCTACTAAATCATTCTTTAATAGTTTTAAAGTTTATTTTAAAATTAACACACAGTCACATACTATATAAACAAATATACTGATTATCTGAATATGACACGTAACATAAATAGTATAAAGCTTCAGGATTCACTCTCATATTTTCTCTCTCTCTCTCTTTTCCTTCTTTTTTTTTTTTTTTTTTTTTTGCTACGGGGGCACAGAGAGACAGAAAAAAAATGAGAAATCACCCTCTATGGGGAATGACCACATTGCAATCCCTGCTCCTCCATTTTTGGGCCTGCATGCATGTGTGCCTGGTATGAGTTTCAAGCGGCCAGGTCCGGGACTAGAACTCTGGCTAATTATGTGGGAGTCTAGTACCTGAACTGTTAAACTACCCGCTGACCCTACACTCTCATATTTTAGTGAGAATTTTCGTTAGGTCAAAGTCACACACTTTGTTCATTACGTTTTCTTTTCTCCTTTAATAATTATATTTTAGGGGACCAGCAGGTGGCAGGGTGGTTAAGGCGCTGGACACTCCCACATGGCTGACCATGGTTCAAGTCCTGGACCTGGGAGCTTGCTTTCTCACTTTCCCTCTCTCTCTGTCTGTATCTCTTTCTCTGATCAAATTAAAATAAATGAATGAATAAATAAAATAAAGTTAAATAATTCTTAAAAAATAATTATATTTTAAATAGCTTAGTTTAAAAATTCAAAGCATCGCTTTTCATATTTTTAAAAGTTTCTTTATTTACACTGTGAGGGACAGAATCAGACAGAGAGAGATACAGGCATCCCTTAAAGGGTCCTCTTCACACCATGGTTCTACCCTGGCCTCAAGTAGCTAGGATTATGGGCGTGGAAACCTGTGCCTCGCATGCACCAGGAAACCTTGCATGAAACCAAGACCCTCCTGAGTGATGCAGTGGCACAGCTTCATGGAGTCCTGTGCTATTGCACCACGATGGCTGACCAGCTTTCCATCTTTTTCTTTTTTTTTTCCAAACTTTGTTATAGAATTCATTAATTTAGAATAACTGACTTTACTCATATCTTACCAGTAAATAGCAACTTTATTTTGAAAGAGAGATTTTTGCCATAGGGTGCGTGTGCTCGCCAGAGAAATAGTCTGCAAGTGAAAAATCCCCCCCCTGAGGGGGGGGGAGGATGGCCATGCCACGATCTCTTCTCCTCCTCTCTCCTTTTGGGATCTTGGGCACGCATGCACACATGCCTGGTATGAGTTTTAAGCCACCCAGTCCAGGACTTGAACCATGGTCAACTGTGTGGGAGTTCAGCGATGTAACCATTATACCAACTAATGGTTCCTACTGAATAGCAATATTTTTAACTGAGAAAATATTTACTCTAGATTTTGAAAACTATAAATATGGCACAAATTCTATAAAATGGTAGATTATCTTTAGTTTTAAGTGAAAAACTCTCTACCCTAATATTTTCACTCATCCTACATTTTTGCCTCTATTCATAGCACATTTCTCAGAAAAAAATATTTAATAAGACAGAACATTTTGAACATGCTAGATTTATGTCTTATGCATTTCTATTTTCCTGGAGGTATATGTGCTCACCAGAGAGAGAGAGAGAGGAGAAAGCACCCAATCTCTATTGGGAATGAGCATGGTGCAATTATTTCTCTTCCATTTCTTCCTCCTTTTGGGATTTTAGGTGCACACACAGACATACAAACATAAACTCAATATGTTCTTTCAACTTCCAGGTTCAGCACTTGAACTATACAGTTGGCCATGTGGGATCTAGCTGTCTTAATCATCAGGCCACAAAGCTCGTCTCAGAAATTCTTATTCTTAAACAGCTAGCAGTTCAGAGAAAAAAAAAAAATCACATGAAAATTTGGAACGTATCTTAAAACAAATTAAAATGTAGACCCCAAAGTTTATAGTGAGAAATAAATTAAAAAAGAGAAAAATCTCAAGTCAACAGCCTAAGTGTATATTTCAAGGAATTAAGAAGAACAAAAACAAATTTGGGACCAGCAGTTAGCATAATGGCTATGTTGCTGGACTCCCATGTAGTCGACCGTGGTTCAAGTCTCGGACCCAGTGGCTTAAACTCATGCTGGGCACATGTGCATGCGTGCCCAAGATCCCTAGAGGAGAATGGAGGAGAGGGGATTGTGGCGTGGCCATCCCCCCTGGGGGGTGATTTCTCGCTTTCTGTCTCTCTGTCTGTCTCTGTCTCTCTGGCGAGCGCATGCGCCCTATAGCAAAAACGTCTCAAAAAACAAACAAACAAACAAACTATATTCAACATTAGCAGGAAGATGGAAATAATAAAGATTAGAGCTTAGGTAAATAAAATAGAGAATAGAAAAGAATCAATAAGACCAAGAGTTGATTTTTGTGAAAGATCAACCAAAACCGACAGGCTTCTGGTGGGAGTAATTAAGAAAAATAAGACTTGAAGGACTAAAATTAGAAATGAAAGTGTGGGCAGTAGAACTGATGTTACAGAATAAAGAGGAGACAAAAGTTGCTATAAACAATCATACATCAACACATCGATCAGTGTAAGACTGCTGGAGCCTTCCTGTACTTCTCATGTCAGACACGGGTTTACCGAGAGGCCAGTCCAGGCTGCGCCTGTGAGAATGCTCCAACACCACTGGAGCCTGGAGTGATTCGCCCCAGGTCCTTCACATCCAAGAGCAATCTGTGCCATCATAGGACACATAGCCTAATGTCCTTGAAAGAGAGTTTCATTACATTTCTTCTAGAAGCAAAAGTAACACACACACACACACACACACACACACATTATCCTCAGCGTCTCTCATGTGTAATGATATGTTCAAGGCAAAACTGTTCATTGAACATGTGTTTCACATCGTACTCAACTATTTCAAAAGTAGAATGTATAAAAGAGCTCTATTAACCCCAGCCCAGCTTACACATTGCAACTAATAATATTTGTTTAAGTAATCCAGATAAATGAAGACTCTTTGTTGTAAATAAGGACATACGATTCCCTAATGTGTAGTGTTGACGGAAAATAACCAACTCTAGAAAAAATTTAATAATTAATAATTAAGGCAGTTTATTTCCAAGCAGAATATAAGTGACCTAGGCCTGGAGAGGAGGCATTCTTTTTTGCCTTTCTTGGGATGGTCAGGTACAAGGGTCTTTTTTATTTGATTTTGAGAGTGACAGACAAAATTAGTGATGAGATTTTCATTGGTCTTGCCCAAAAAGGCGGGACATGTGGAAGCGAGCTTGTAGGTTATAGGTGGGTCCCACAGTTTTTAGGTTGGTGATTGGAAGGGAAGATCTGTTTCTTGGGAAGAGATTTGTAAAAGAAATGTTTACATCTCAAGGAAAGGGAAGTTCTGTGTCTTGGGAAGAGATAAGCAAAAGAATATACTGTAATTGTTTGAAAATATACATCTCAAAGATACTATGCCAGGAACAGGATATAGGAAGAACCCTGGTAATGGAAAAAAATGGTCTGTTAATGTTTGTGGGCATGACTCCCCCTAGGCCCTCTGGAAAGGGCTTTGGAAAAAAAGGAAAAAGCAGTCAGACTTCTGTCCACAGTAGTGAGTATGGTGTGTGTGTGTGTATGTGCACCTGTGTGTGCGTGTGTGCGTGCATGTGCGTGTGTAGCTACAACAGGAAGCTAGACAGGGGGCCTTGAAAAAGGTGATATTTGGTAGGATGTCAGCCTTGGAACACATAGACAGCTATTTAAAATGAGAGGTCATAAAAAGCACAGTGGGTCTAATGCACAAATGAAATGAGCGTGCCCAGGGAAAGCCAAGGTCACGGGAGATAGACGGGACCAGGCGATGAGTGATAGGCCATGAGGCAAGAGAGGCGAGCAGTGATGAGATCACATGCAAATGCAGGTGGCCTCTGTTTTGCATTAAAAAATAAAGTAGGGCCATCACTCCCCCTATTTGTTCTGCATTCTCTGTGGCTGCTTTTGTGACACAACAATTTGTTGAGGAGTTAAGAGAGACATCGTATGACCTCCATCACATTAATATTCACTGCGCAGGCTCCGTAGAAAGCGAAGCAACCGCCGGTAGCGCAAGGTGCAGCTGGACACCCACGGAGCTCCTGGGAGTAGAATAGCCGGAAGTGAAGCCGTCCATTGTGACAAAATGACATACCAGATTTCCGAAGTATATTTTCCTAAAAGATTAAAGAGTATTTTTAATACCTTAAGCTTATTTAAGGGGCTCTATCTAGCAACCTAACTAGGGAATTTGCTAAACTAGACGATAAATATAGGTAAAACATTCCAGTGGATACATTTTATATGAATTCACAGATTCTTACATGAAAAAATTTTAGTTATGAAAGTTGTGGTATGGAGAACTATTTTATGTGCCCCCTACTTGCTAGTCAAGAAAATAATCAATAAAATAAACACATGTAGAAGATGTTTTTGAAGTGCAGTATTTCTTTTGCATTTTTCCACTGTATTTTTATTTATTTACGTGCCTACATAAGAAATAATATTAAGTGGTAGATCTGGTTTCAAGGTACGTTCTTTAAATTTTGCTACTATTGACATAAAAAATAGTTACACAATAAGATTAAAATATATATCTAATCAATTTATTTTTCTATTTTATTTACTTATTATTTTATGAGCGAAAAAGAGAGATACACCTGACAGGGCCTCACCACATCACAAACCTCCCTTCAGCCTCCCAGTCAGCCAGGATCACAGGCACACACGGGGTGTTCACGTCAACCCGGGATCTGAACTCACGCCTCTCATGTGGGTCCAGGGCTCTATGCCCACTAGGGATGGGCCATATCTTTCCATTTTAATCACTGTAGAATAAACATTTTTAATAGAGACTAATTAAATACTGAAGAGTGCATTTGAAGATTTTAAAATTTAATATTATTTTGCTTGACTAGCTCAATCAGATAAAATAAATAATAAATTTTCCTTTAGAAACCTGAAACAACATCCTTCCCTTAATAATGTTAGCCAATGCAGTAGCATTAACATTTTTCCATTCAATCGAAAATAATGCAAAACAAAGGAGAGCAGAAACCTGCCAAGCTTCAACTGGCTTTACGCTAAGAACACAGATAAGCCTGTTGACTCAAAATAAAATATTTTCCTGTGTGCATATTACTTTTCAATGCATCAATGCACCTGTGGATAAGATAGTCATTTTGTTTTCTGCCAATCCTATGCTTAATGTCTATTTCTCAACTTCACTAATAACTACTCCAAACAAAACATATCTTTAAAATACACTATGAAGATAAGTCTTAGAGAGTCTGCAAGTGGTAATAACAACTTCAAGGATCATCATTGATAAAAACAAATATTCCACCGTTCAATCCTATCTTTGGTAAATCTTTTGTAGTAGTGACATTTTTAAGACAGGATCTCGCTGTGCCCTGATCCTGACTTGGTCTCCCAGTGGAAGATTTGCTCCAATGCACCAACTAGTTCTGTTTTAGTCAGTATTTCCCTGTTTTCCAGACCAGCTTTGAGCTTGCTCTGTTTCTGCTTTGGATCCCCAAGTTTTTTGGGATTTCAGGAGTGCACCAATAGACTTGGCTTTTAGATTAGACTGGGAATCAATCCCTTGCCTCCCATATGGCCCCAGACTGCAGGGCACAGTGTCACAACAGACTGCCACCAGGGCTGGGCCAAATAGTGACACGTTTTTATTCTGACCTCTGGAGTGTCACTGACTGGGTTCATGGCCAGGCTCCAAGTGTCATTCACCGAATGAACTTGAGCAAGTTCTCTTACCTCATGGCACGTGCTTACTCACCTATAAGATGGGAGGAATACTATCTCAAGGGGTTTGTTTATGTATTTTTTTGTAAGTTTTCAGTGCATTAACACACACAGATGCTCAGATATTACCTGGCTTATAATAAAATTTCAATGAAACTATTCTTTTCATAATAAAGACTTGCCACCTCCTCATTCATTTGTACATTGCCTGACTTATAACCTTTTCAATACTATTTACTCTTTAAAATAAAATATGTATTTATTACTTATACATGCAATTTCAGCCCTCTGCAGACGCTAATTTTCAAAAGCTGTCCAAGGTTTTGGCAGAGGCCTCCATATGAGACAGCAATCTTACCATGAGGTATACATATATCCCAAGGAAAGGAGTGTGGTATGATGCAGAGATAAGACACTTAAATGTTACTGTAGCACTATCCACAGTATCCGAGCTATGAAATCAACCTAACCGTCCAACAATGGCTAAATGACTTTAAAAATGATGAAGTGGAGGGAGGAAGGGGGGGGGTCTTCAAAAGTTCATGGAAAATTTTTATTGTGAAGAAGAAATGCATGAATTTTAATTAATTAATTTTTTTTACTCCAAAATAAACTTTCACGTCGTTTGAGGCAACAACATGTATGAGTCTGAAGGATATTATGTTAAGTAAATTAGACTAGGCACAGAAAGAAATGTCACATGTTCTCACTCATATCTGGAAACTGAAAATGTTGACTTAATAAAAGTAAGGAGTAGGATAGTGATTGAGATGGGAAAATGAAGGTGTCACTTAGTAAGGACAAAATTACATTAGGTAAGAGAAACACCTTCCAGTGTTCTGTAGTACAGGAGAGTCACTACAATTAATCATACTTGATCGTATATTTCAAAATAGGTAAAAGAGAGGATTTCTAAATATTCCCACGTGAAATAATAATAAATATTAGAGATGACGGATATGTTGACAATTTGATTTGATCATTACACGTTGTATTCATAGATTGAAAAATCATGTTCTACCTCATAAATAGGTACAATTATCATATGCCAACTAAAAATAATAAAATATATTATTTTTTCCCCAAGAATAAATGTACTTTAGAGGTTAAATACAGGGATATATATTGTATGTGTCTCAGGAAGTTTGGCTGGGAATGGGTAGACTTTTAACTCTAATCAAATGTGTATTTTCAACTGTCATGGAAAAGCAATCTATGGTTTTAAAGATATGGCACTGTAGTGCAGATTTGGGCTAAATTTTATCAGTGAAATTTCAATTATTAGCTTTTTGGAAGAGGTGTTTTAAAAAGAATTCCAAGATTCTATGTAACTCTTACTTAACTCAGGAATAATTTTAAAATTGTAGATTGAAGTAAGAAGAAGAGCTTAGATTCAGCAGCAAAAGACATGTGGATGAACTCGTAGAAATAACTGGTAATGTAAGATTTGGGGGGATTTTTTTTTTTTTTACAACAAAGAGAATAGACTCCAGTTATGTTGATTTCTAGTGTATTAGATACCATGTGTTCTGTTCTGTACTTTTAAACTTTTGACTAACTGTATGGAAAGTTATCAGTAAGGCCTTTTGTCATTAGATGGATTTTTAAATTTAGAATGTGTATATATATATATGCACATATGTATATATATTTTGAGAGGTTTTCGCTATAGGGCGCGTGCGCTTGCCAGACAGACAGAGAGAGACATAGAGACAGAAAGCAAGAAATCACCCCCCAGGGGGGATGGTCACGCCGCAATCCCTTCTCCTCCATTCTCCTCTCGGGATCTTGGGCACGCACGCACACACACGCCTGGCGTAAGTTTTAAGCCACCGGGTCCGGGACGCGAACTGCAGTCGACTACATGGAAGTCCAGTGACATAGCCATTACGCTAACTGCTGATTCCCAGAATGTGTATATATTTTTTGAAGCAAAACAAAAGGTGACTCTAATGAATGTATGGAAAGATATCTTGGTTCTGTAAATATTTTCTAGGTTCTCAGTCTAAAGACATATATTGAAATCAGATGAGTCAAGTAATGGTTTTATAACGTCTCATTTTAAATCTTTTTTTAATTTTTAAATATTAAATTATATTTCCTTTGTTGAAGTTCTTTCTTCTCCATTGATTTTTCCTTAACATAATTTCATTTGTTTTCCTAAATTCTTATTACTGGCCTCCAAAGACCAGCAGTCAGCTGGTCTGTCTTTGAGTTCCCATTCCTTACTTCATACCCTGAAATGGTTTCTGGAGAGTAAGTTGGTAATTTTTCACATTCACCTTTCTTATTTTTCTTCTTTAATTAATCATAGACCTGCATAGTACTATTTTACAATTTCTATAAAAACTATTTTCATACAGTTGTCCCAATTTTCTAGTTTTTAAGCTGTCAGATAAATATACTTACCTTTATTCCATTTTATTCTGAAGTGAGTGTGATTTTTTGTGCATCTCATGACAGTTGCAGCTGGATGTTATTGTTTTTAACCAATGTGTCAATCTCTCTTTTACTAATTAGTTCATATAGTCTATTTATAATTATTATGGTTACTGAAATGTTATTTGATATTTTGTGTTTTTCTTTTATTTACTATCATTTTTATTAACTTCTTTTTACCAATTCTATTCATTTTTTTTTCATTTTTTTTTTTTTTGGAGAGATTTTCACTGTAGGGCGCGTGCGCTCGCCAGACAGACAGAGAGAGACATAGAGACAGAAAGCGAGAAATCACCCCCCATGGGGGATGGTCACGCCGCAATCCCTTCTCCTCCATTCTCCTCTCGGGATCTTGGGCACGCACGCACACGCGCCCGGCGTGAGTTTTAAGCCACCGGGTCCGGGACACGAACCGCGGTCGACCACGTGGGAGTCCAGCGACATAGCCATTACGCTAACTGCTGGTTCCCTCCAATTCTATTCATTTTGAATAAACATTTGTTTCATTATTTCTATTACTTTGTCTTTAAATTTTTTAATATATTTTCTTACTAAGTTTTTAGGGAGTGCTCTTTGCTTTTTTGGCATTCATAAATCCTTCTTTTAAATATAATTTTTAAATTTTTTTTACAATTCAAGTATGACTTTATTTTGGTACAAAAGCTTTTTGAAATTCATACATAGTTTTCCCATTACACGTATATCCATGAGCTTTTTTCTTTTCTGAAACTTTTATTTAATTAATTTTCATTCATTCCCTAAGCATGGTCACAGCATACAAAATGTGATTTCCCATCCAGAATACACTGCATAGTGGCTTAATCAAGCATGCTATCATCAATAATTTTCCATTTCTGGTTCCTAGAATTATTTTTACCCCTCT
>NW_006160225.1:2354558-2364410 GCF_000334495.1 Tupaia belangeri chinensis | reverse complement strand
CAGACAGACAGAGAGAGACATAGAGACAGAAAGCGAGAAATCACCCCCCAGGGGGGATGGTCATGCCGCAATCCCTTCTCCTCCATTCTCCTGTCGGGATCTTGGGCATGCACGCACACGCGCCCGGTGTGAGTTTTAAGCCACCGGGTCCGGGACACGAACTGCGGTCGACTACGTGGGAGTCCAGCGACATAGCCATTACGCTAACTGCTGGTTCCCCATTTTCTTAGTTTTTGAACTCTTATTTCTGTGTGTCTGTATTTAATTTTCCTGATATAACACTCCCTTGAGAACTTCTTGGAGATCTGGTCTGTTGCTGGTAAATTCTTTCAGGTTTTGTTTATCTGAGTATGTTCATATCTTTTCTTCGCACATGAAGAATAATCTTGCAGGGTACAGTGTTCTTGGTTGAAATTGCTTTTCCCTTAACACTTTGAATATATTTTCCCATTCTTTCCTCATTCGCATTGTTTCTGATGAGAGGTCTGCTGTTAGTCTGATGGGGTATCATTTGTAGGTATCTTGCTGTTTTTCTCTTGCCAATCTTAGTATCTTGTCATTGTGGTTTTGGTCAATCTGGCTATAATGTGTATTGGAGGAAATCTTCTTGGGTTGATTCTATTTGAGGTCCTTTGTATTTCTTGGGACTGGATTTTTGAGTGCCTCTCTAGGTTTACAAAGTTTTCTTGAAGGATTTCATGGAATAGATTATCAATTCCCTTATGAGTCTCTTCACCATCTAGAATACCAATTATCCAGATGTTTGTACATTTGATGGTATCTAGTATTTCTCATATATTATTCTAATTTGGGGAGGAGCAGTTTTCTCAGTCTTTGTGGTGGATTTTTCCAGGCCAACAATTTTCTCTTCCAAGTCTGAGAGTCCATTTTCTGTATGATTTACTCTGCTTTTAATACTTTCAAGGCAGGTTTTGACCTCCTATATTATAGCCTTCATCTCTAACAGGTTCATTTGATGCTTTTTAAAAGTGTATATTTCCTCTTTCAGATATTGCAAGAATTTCCTCACCATCTAGAACTCATCAGCTCCTTTCTCTTGCTTCTTTTGCAATTTATGGTCTCTCTTCTCTTCCATCTCTGTTAGCTTCATCATTATGAATATTCTAAATTCTTTATCAGACATTTCCATGATTTCCATTGAACTGTATGTGGATGAAGAAGAGTTATTCTTTTCCCTTGGAGGAGAGGTATTTTCTTGCTTTCCAATATTTCTCATGGCCCTGTGATGGTTTCTAGTCATCTGATGGATGTTGTGTTTGTTTTTAATTCTTGAAGTTCAATCTGAGCATTCAGGAGCATGTAGGAGGAGGTGAATTGGAATCTCTTGGATATACTGTTTTTACCCCTTTGTGCAGCATATTCAGTGAATATTGAGGAATATGTTAACCCTAATAGTATTTGGATGTTTGACTATGGTTCCCTTAGATTCATATAGAAACAAAGTGAATTGGGATTGAGGAGCAGAGTGATGGGATTAAAAAAAGAAAAGGAGAGAGAGAGAGAGAGAGAGAGAGAGAGAGAGAAGACAACCAAAAATTTATTTTTTTAAAGCAAAAACTAAAAATCTGCATGGTTCTCAGGAGCCATATAGGAGTCTTCTTCTGTTTATTATTTATTTATTTATTTATTTATTTATTTATTTTTGAGAGCTTTTTGCTATAGGGTGTGTGCGCTTGCCAGAAAGACAGAAAGAGACAGAGAGATAGAAAGTGAGAAATCACCCCCCGGGGGGATGGCCACACCACAGTCCCTTCTCCTCCATTCTCCTCTCAGGATCTTGGGCACGCATGCACACATGCCCGGCGTGTGTTTAAGTCACCAGATCCGGGACTCCAACCATGGTTGACTACGTGGGAGTCCAGTGACATAGCCATTATGCTAACTGCTGGTCCCTAGGACTCTTCTTCTGAATGCCTGCTCCTTGCCTCTCCTGGATGGGAGGGAAAAAGGGAATTATTAGCAGGAGAAGGGATGGGCTGTAAGCCCTGAGAATACTTTACCTTAACAATTTTTAAAAAGTAAAAATTACAGGGAACCAACAGTTAGTGTAATGGCTATGTCACTGGATTCCTACATAGTCGACCGCGGTTCGCGTCCCGGACCCAGTGGCTTAGAACTCACGCTGGGCGTGTGTGCATGCGCGCCCAAGATCCCGAGAGGAGAATGGAGGAGAAGAGTTTGCGGCGTGACCATCCCCCCAGGGGGTGATTTTCGCTTTCTGTCTCTATGTCTCTCTCTGTATGTCTGGCGAGTGCACGCACCCTCTAGTGAAAACCTCTCCAAAAAATAAAAATAAAAAATAAAAATAAGAAAAGTAAAAATTACAAAAAAAGGGAAGACAGAGACAGAGGCAGAGAGAGACAGAGACAGAGAGAAAGCTAGAGGGGCTCCCTACCACTTGAGATTGTGAGCTGGAGGCAGAATTATCAGTAGAAATCTTCATTTCTCTTTTTTTCCTGAAATCACTAGCTCTCTGGAGCCATGGAGGAGTCTTCTTCAGAAAACCTGTCCCTTGCCTCTCCCATAAATACTTTAACATAGTCTAAAGTTGAAAAATATCTTTCCTAATATATGTGATAAATATCACATTTCTTTGAATCTGCTTTGTTCTTTTGATTCAGAACTTTAGTTCTAATTTGCTTTGAATTATTTTAAGACTCGATATTCTTTCAGATTTATCAATGCATTACCAATATTTTTAAATTACTTTGTTTTCCTTTCCAGACCTGTCTGAGATTATATTTATTACATCAAAATTTCTCCTTCAGTAATTTTTTCAGTAATGTTTCAGTATTGATAAATTTATCAAATATTTAGTGGAAGTTTTCATTTTATCAATTATTTATTTAAATTTTTTTCCCTTATCTACCTACTTCTTTGTGCTCATTATAAAGCAATTTATGTAAATTTATCTTCTTTGTGATTGACCTCATCTTTCAATTTGTATCGACTTCTTAATTTTATCACCCATCATTCTTTGTCATAATTTTTTTTTAGAGAGATTTTTTGCTACAGGGTGCATGCACTTGCTGGACATGCAGAGAGACAGAGAGAGAGAAAGTGCGAAATCACCTCCACACACCCAAGGGTGGATGGCCATGTCTCAATCCCTTCTCCTCCATTCTCCTCTTGGGATTGTAGGCATGCATGCACATATGCCCAGCATGAGTTTTAAGCTACCGGGTCTGGAACCCAAACCACAGTCAGCCATGTGGGAGTTCAGCATCTTAACCACTATACTACCTACCGGTCCCACAATTTTAATAATTCTTTGGGAATTTTTTCCAGTCTATTTTCTTATTATTTCATTTATTAATTTTTAGTTTTTGTCTATCTGTTCTCTTATGTATTACTTTAAAATGATTTCTTATGTCTTTCATATTGTTTTACCATTTTAACTGAAGTTGCTGATTATTTCAATATACTAGCACTCCTGATACAATATTTCTTTGGGTAATTTCTAATTTTTCACTGTGAGCTCATTTTCAAAGAGGCTTGATTTGTCAGTGAGTTTACAGTGAGCCCTGAATTGTATCAGTTTTCATACTGAGCAGTTTTGAATTTTTTTTATTTGTGTCTCAGGGAGTTGATTAGTCTGAAAGCCTTTCTCTCTTAGCTTCTTTTTGGATTTTGCATATAATACAGGGATATTCAGAGGTCAAAGCTCATGTTTGCTTTTTCTGCTTCTCCTTCTTCTCCTTCTTCTTTCTTTCTTTTTTTTTTTTTTATTTTGGAGAGAGGGGCAAGATTTTGCTATAGGGTGTGTGTGCTCACCAGAAAGACAGAGAGAAAGTGAGAATCACCTGCCCAGGGGGTTGCCCATGCAGCAATCCCTTCTCTTCCATTCTCCTCTCAGGACTGTGGACATGCATCACACACACCAGGCATGAGTTTCAAGCTGCTGAGTATGGAACTTGTACAACAGTCAACATGAGGGAGTCTAGCACCTTAACCATTTTGTTACCTGCTGGCTCCAAAGCTGACGTTTCAATTCCTCATGAATATGTTCTTCTATCTAGAGTTCTTAGAAATGACAAATATTCCAGAATTTTTTATTGTAAGACACAGCATATATAATTAATTCTCATAGAGGCTATTTCTTGGAGTTTCCAAATTTTAAAGGTTTTCTTTCTTTAGCACATGAATATGTTTTCTAAGATTGAATATATTTTTATTGGCACATATCATTATGCATATTTATGAAATACAGTATGATTTTGAGTACATTAATATAATGTGCAATGACCAAGTAAGGGTAATTAGCATATTCATCCTCTCAAATATTTATAGTTACTCAGAACTGGAAAAAGTAACATTTTCTCTCTCTTAATTTTAAAGGTCTTTTTTGCTATAGGGGCACGTATGTTCAATGGAGAAAGACAGAAAGTGACAGTGAGGGTGAAACTGAGGGATCAACTCCCGGCAGGGATGGCCACACCACAATCCATTCTCCTCCATTCTTCTCTTAGGATTTTGGGTACACACACATGCACCTCGTGTGATTTTTCAAGCTGCCAGGTCCAGGACTAGAACCAGGGTTGACCATGTTGGAGTCCAGTACATAACCACCTGCTGGTCCCCAAATTCCTCTCTTTTAAACATTTAAAAATATTTAAGGAGGTGTTGTTAACCAGTTACTCTACTGTGCTATAGAACTTTAGAGCTTGTTTCTTCCATCAGATTGCAATTTGTTATCGTTAATCATCATGTCCCTATCCAATCTTCCCCCCCATCCTGCCCTGCCTCTAAAAATCGCTATTTTACCCTCTACCTCTATGACTTATATGCAGCTTTTTTTATTTTCCACATATTGGTGGGAACATGTGATTTTTCTCTTTCTACGACAGGCTTATTTCTCTCAACATCATGTTTTGCAGGTTGTTCCTTGTTGCCTTGAGTGGTGTGATTTCATTTTTCTAAAGGTTGAATAATATGTATACACACACACACAACACACACACACACACACACACACGCACTCCACACCTTTTTTAGACAAATTCATCTGCTGATGGATGCTTACGTTGATCCCATATCTTGACTATTGTGAATATTGCTACAATAAACGAGGGAGTGATGTTCTCTCTACAACACACTTATTCCTTCGGGTAATGTGCCTAGTAGCGGGATTGCTACAGAATTTGGCAGTTCCATTTTTAGTTTTTGGAGAAAACTGCATACTGTTTTCCATAAAGATTATACTATTTTAATTACCACCAATAATGTAAAAGAGTGCCCCTTTTCTCACATCCTCGCCAACATTTGTTATGTTTTGTCTTTCTGATGATAGTCATTCTAATTGTGGTAAGATGCTATCTCATTGTGAATTTGATGTATGTTTCATGGGTTATTTGTGATGTCAAGCATGTTTTCTATATACTTGGTCATTTGTATGTCTTCTTTTGAGAAATGCTATTGAGGTCATTTGCCCATTTTTGTCATTGTTACTTTTTTTTTTTAATTAGTTGTCAGAAGGTGCATGCGCTCTCCAGGGAGCAACAGAGAGAAAGAAAAAAGAAGAGAGAAGACCGAATCCATCATAAGAGCTGAAATCTAGCGATTTCCAAGATAAGGCAGTGAAGATGTTCTGCTGAGAATTTACCCTGGTAGAGTCCCTGTATCCTCCTCTCTGTCTTTTTTCATCTCTCTGTCTCTGTCCTTTCATTTTTAAATTTTTTTCTTTTAAAAAAATTTTTTAAGGTAAACTTTTTTCTTGGCTCTGAAATTCTCTTTTATCTTGGTAATGACCGTCTCCCCCTTTCCTCCTCCCATCCAGGGAAGCAGAAAGGGCAGGCCAGAAGAAGACAGTCTAGTAGAGCTGAGATCTAGTGATTTCATGTGGCATGCAAGCGTGTTGTGCAGTTTCCATTTCTCATTTTTAAATTAACAAATAAATAATTTGTTTCTTTGTTTGCTTTTTCCATTTTCCTTTTTTTTCTTCTTTCTCTGTTTTCTTATTCTTATTCTTTTACCTCATCGCTTTGCTGCTCAGTCTCCACCAACCGAGTCTCTAGACAAGACTAGGAAGTGAAAAATTGCCAAAATCTGAATACTATCTGGATCCTCATATTCTTCAACTTCCACTGAATCTATGACCCAAAGGGAGAAAAATGCAATGCCAAAGAGCTTGCAGACCACATCCTCCTGTACCCCTCTGACCACTCAGGTTGATCTTCTAGAAATGAGGAAGTAAAGAATAACCCATCAGATAACTAGAAATCACTGCAGGGGCACAAGAAATATGAAAAACCAAGAAAACATCTCACCCCCAAGGGAAAGAAGAACTCCTCTTCATCCACAGACAGTACAATGGAACTCATGGAAATGTCTGATAAAGAATTTAGGGTATTTATAGCGACAAAACTAACAGAGATGGAAGAGAAGAGAGACAATGAAAACCAGAAGAAAAAAGCCAATGAGGAGGTGAGGAAGTTCTTGTGAGAACTGAAAGAGAAAATACACACCATAAAAAAAGAATCAAATGAAACTGTTCGAGATGGAGGCTATAATACCGGAAATCAAAACCTCCTTTAAAGTCTTAAAAGCAAATTAGATCATACAGAAAATCGAATCTCAGATATAGAAGACAGAATCGCTAGACTAGTAAAATCCACCATGAAGGCTGAGAAAATAGCCCAATTAAATGAGAATAATATACAAGAAATACTAGATACCATTAAACATCCAAACATCCGGATAATCGGTATCCCAGAAGACAAAGAGACTAATAAAGACATTGACAATCTATTCCGTGAAATCCTGGAAGAAAATTTCCCAAAGCTGGAGAGGCATTCAAAGATCCAGACCCAAGAAATTAAAAGGACGCCAAATAGGATCAACCCAAGAAGATCTTCTCCAAGACATGTTACAGCCAAAATGACCAAAACCACAGACAAAGACAAGATACTCAGACTGGCAAGAGAGAAATGTCAAGTTACCTACAAAGGATATCCCATCAGGTTAACACAGGACCTCTCATTGGAAACAATGTGAGCAAGAAAAAAATGGGAAAATATATTCAAAGTGTTGAGGGAAAAACAATTTCAACCAAGAATACTATATCACTATATCTGGCAAGATTATTCTTTTTTTTTTTTTTAGAGGTGTTTGCTACAGGGCACATGTACTCGCCAGACAGACAGAGAGAGACAGAGAGACAGAAAGCAAGAAATTACCCCCCAGGGATGATGGACATGCTGCAATCACTTCTCCTCCATTCTCCTCTCGGGATCTTGGGCACGCACGCACACGCACCCGATGTGAGTTTTAAGCCACCGGGTCCAGGATGCGAATCGTGGTCGGCTATGTGGGAGTCCAGCGACATAGCCACTATGCTAACTGCTGGTCCCCACAAGATTATTCTTTATATGGGAAGAGAAGACAAGAACATTCTCAGATCAACAAAACCTGAAAGAATTTACGAACACCAGACCAGCTCTCCAGGAAGTTCTGAAGGGTGTGTTATCCCAGGAAAGCCCCTCCCCTCTATTGTGTATTGGCTTGCACTCAGTTTTTCTGCCATGGGCCTTATTGCCATACCCCGGTACCCTATAAATGCACCCCCAGCCTTACTATAACTTTTACAATAATCCTAAAAGAATGCGGATCCACTAAGGCGGCAGCTACGTAGGGCAGCAGCCGCAAACAGGAGTTACTCCCATTAGACTCATCCCACCCTCCTGAAAAATGTCAATAAACAATGCTACATTCACTTCTCCTACTGGGGATTACTAATGGGCGAAGGATCTCAGTAGCCAGGAGGGGCTCAGGGACTCATCCACGAGGTGCTGTTACCCCAAAAGACTATAAGCCACCCTTACTCTCAGGACAAGGGAAGATTGCCATTCCCCAAGCCACAGTCATTAGCAGCAGGTAGAGGGTCCTAAGTACACAGTGACCTTCAAGTCAGTCATTTATCTACTCACAAGACCACATTCCTTTCCTATGTAGACTCACCCTCTTAGCTGTGGACTACCCCAGAGATAACATAGGTATTCCACTTTAGTATATACTAACCTTGTCTTTTCTAAACCAGACAGGATTTATTTCTAGGCTCCTGTAATTGCTACCACCCTAGCCTGAAGCTGAAGTTCTCAAAAGCTTACTCCCCCTCACCCATCCCACTATAATAACTACGCATGACTTCTGGCCATCAGGACTGCAGTCCGGAGTTTACTCTGGCTGTAGCCGGCTAAGAATATGCTAAAGGGCATGAGGTCTTAGTCTGATTCCTGTTCACCCGCGTCGCCTTCCTGTGCACCCACCCCGGCTGGGGTACGGCTCCCAGCACGAATAAGAGTTCTAAAACAGCTAAGAAAATGGCCAGCTTAATCGTAGGGACAAGTCTAGAGTTGAATGTCATCTTCCAGAATTTAAACGGAAAGTTCAGACCACAACAGAAGATAAAGTACATGAGCTTGAACTGGTAAAATAAAATTTTATGACTTTCGACTAAAACATTACTGACCTTCTATTTTTATTTTCCCGTGTTTTATTTTCCAGTGTTAAGTTTTGTCTTCTCTTGAGTTGTGGACAGGTGCATGTACCTACAATTCTAACAGAACCCTAACCTGGTTCCTGGCTTTACGTATTAAGCAAAGTTCTCTTAACATTTTTTGATTGTGATTTATTAAAGAAATTGAGTTGCTTGAATTTCTTTATTTTGGCTATTACTTCTTTGTCAAATGTAAATATTTTCCCACATTGTACAGATTTTGTCTTTGCTCTATTATTATTATTATTGTTATTTGATGTGCAGAAGCATAGTATTTTTGAATTTTATATTATGTTTCATTAGTCAATGTGTCTGTTTTTTTCTTTTCTGCCAATACCATGCTGTTTTGGTTACTATAACTTCGTAGTATATTTTGAAATCTGGTAGTGTGATGTCTCCACCTTTTTTGTGATTGCTCAGCATTTCTTTGGCTATTCAAGATCTTTTGTGGTTCCATACAGGTATTTGTGATTTCATTTTTATATTTCTATGAAGAATGCCATTGTTGTCAGAATTAGACAGATGCTGGGATATCTAATACTGGGATAAAATTAAATCTGTAGATTGCCTTGGGTAGTATGACTATTTTAATGTTATTAATTCCTTCAGTACAAAAATAAGATGCCATTTTATATTTAATATCTACCATTTCTTATTTGTGTAGAAATTTTTTACTTCCTTACTTATATTTATTACTAAGCATTTTAATATTTTGTGGCTATTGTAAATAGCCCTGTTTTCTTGATTTCCATTTCAGCTAGATTGTTATTTGTGTATAAAACATTGCTGAGCTTTGTATGTGGATGTGCTGTTCTACAAGTTTACTGAATTTTTTATCAGTTCTAACGGTTTTTTGTTGGAGTCCTGATATTTTTCCATATATAAATCAAATCATTTGCAAACAGGGACACACTGGCAACCTCTTTTTCAAACTGGATTCCCTTCATTTCTTTCTCTTGTCTAATTTTTTGCGATACCTTCCAGCATTAAGTTGAATAAGAGTGTCACATGTGCATATCCTTGTTTTGTTCCAGTTTTTAGAGAGAAAAAAAAAAAACCTTCAACGTTTCCCTGTTTCATGTGATGTTAGCTCGGGGTTTATCATTTAGATGTATTGCTTTAAAATATAATTGTTAGTATGTACATGAAATACATGAATTGATTTCTGAGTTCTATGTTATACTTCATTCTATTTCTAAATTACTGAGAATTTTTATCGTAAACAGATACGCATGTTATCAGATTATTCTCTTGAGGTGATCGTATGGTTGGTCCTTGACTGTTGATGTAGAGCGACGTGTTTATGCATTTACTGATCTATTTCGGCTGTTAGCCCA